>NW_027526335.1:231926399-232286399 GCF_048455015.1 Haemaphysalis longicornis
TGTCCGCATAGTGTGGACACCCAGCAACACTGCCCTACGAGGGAACGAGGTCTCACACTCCACCGCCCGAGCTTCCCTTCAACGGGCATTCCCAGAAGAGGGCAACACCGCAGCCAGCATTGCACACTCCCTTACGCCCCTCTCGCAAACCTACACTGACATCCTCTACCACTGTAGAGCAAGAATGCTACGCAGTAAAAAGGGTGTCATTGCGTCCTGCCTTTTGCACATAAATGGGGACGTAAATGGCCAGCACGGTTAGGTCTAACGAGCGAGTGCAGCGTGAGACCTCCAGTTGGCCTTCTTCGAAACTGAGCGAGAGAAGGGAGGGACAGTAGGGGCATTTTTTTTACCTGAACTGGTGCAGATTAGTGCAGTGTCGTGCAGACCAGTGCAGAGTGCTACTGGGGATATCAATTAGTAAAAAAATGAACATATGCTGCACTGCTTGCACCAGTGCAGCCAGTTCAGGTAAAAAAAATGCCTCTAATAGGGGCATTTTTTTTACCTGAACTGGTGCAGATTAGTGCAGTGTCGTGCAGACCAGTGCAGAGTGCTACTGGGGATATCAATTAGTAAAAAAATGAACATATGCTGCACTGCTTGCACCAGTGCAGCCAGTTCAGGTAAAAAAAATGCCTCTAATAGGGGCATTTTTTTTACCTGAACTGGTGCAGATTAGTGCAGTGTCGTGCAGACCAGTGCAGAGTGCTACTGGGGATATCAACTAGTAAAAAAATGAACATATGCTGCATTGCTTGCACCAGTGCAGCCAGTTCAGGTAAAAAAAATGCCTCTAATATTTGACCCCCGACACGGCTGCACTGGTGGTGCGTCCTTTGCTTCGTCACCAGTGGCAGCGAAAAGTTTTGGTTTCTGACCAAAAAATTTTGTTTCCTTGTGTCAGTGCTCCAGACAGCACTGCACTCGCGGAAACACACCAGCGTAGTCTGCAAAGGAGACATCTTTGGTTTTACCCGTACCAATTTTACCCTTCGTTTTTCTCCACGTCTGGGACCCTCGCTAGCGTCGTGTGTAGGCAACCAGTGCAACGTACCCCAGGCACCAAGATGCCGGCGCGGAGACACGTAGTTTGAATTATCCGTGACAATGAGCACTCGCCTTCGAATTAACGACCTTTACTTCTATTGGAGCTCAGCCGTAGCAAACCCGACAGTTCGAATTATTTATATAGTGTAATTATTGAAGTTTGAATTACGCGCTTTCAGTTTATCAAAATATACCTTTAAAATTGAGTTATTGTACATATCTTGTGCACATGAGCGCGCGCTTAGGTGGCTTAGCTTCTCAGTTGTTTCCCACCCGGCATCGCAGACAGTTCTTTGAAGAGCGAAGGTGGGGTCCGAGGTCAAGGTGAAGGGCGAAGCGTAAAAAGAGACTGCGGTCACGCTGATTGGACCGTGCATGCTCACATGCTGCCGGTCTCCAACAGGGCCTATCAGCGGATATCGCCCGTGCAGTCCAGAGGAGGCCGTTCGAGTGTTATAGAAGGAGCTTGGGCACTGAACCATCACCACCATACTTTGTTTCTGCACGCGGCTAATGGAATACTAAAGATAGTGCAACCAGCTGCCGCACAAATGTTTCTCGGTGCTCAATTTTGTAGCTTAAAGGTACACTGAAGTGAATTTGTCAAGCTCCCGTTTTTGCTTGCACTGTGTAGACTGGCTCAAATTAACACACTATTCATCGTTTATCCGGTTGACAAATCGGTAATTATTTTACAAAGCGCGAAAGAAGAACTACCATGCGCGGTTTGCGGCGGCCGCACCAACTAAAGGCTGTGACGTCAGGAGGGGGGGGGGGCACCGTGATTGGACGATGCCCAAAACAAGTTTCGGTTTCGGTTCTGTAAAACAACATGCTTGACATCCGATGGCGTTGTTGGATGGCCATTCTCGATAACTCAGTAATCGCCCTACCGCGCTTCTGCCATGTTATCGGCTGTCAAATGTCTAAGATAGACCTCCCATGGCGTCTTGGAATCGTAGAAATCACTAGACGAGGCCTACGCAGTGGATGAACGCCCTCCGCGTCACCGCAGACTCAAATGCCATGCGCTTTTCCCGCATATTCGGAGCTTGCCTCACTCATGTCTGTTCGTAAAAAGCTAGTTCGCACCAGGCCAAGGGTGTGCTGATTGAGGCCTGGGCCCACTGCCCGCAAGCAGTCGGTGCTTGTGGCAACAGCACGCCAACGAGAACTCGCTAGCGCGTCATTGCCAGTATGCGCGCGTTCTGCGATCTCGCTCGTGGAGCAGTGAACGTTACGGGCCAAAAAGGGTGAACTCAGTCCAGAAAACATCGGCCGCATACGAAAAAATCAACTTAAAAAAAAATGTACTCTCGGGGATTCGAACCTGCGACTTTCAAAACAGTGATCCCAGCGCCTTAAACCACTAGACCAGGAGCCGGCACTAAACGGCCTGGATATATAAGGTCTATAATGTATAACCAGTTTACACTTTTATTTATTTTAAGCATTTCAAGTACTTTATGTGACTATTTGTTGTATAGCGCTCCTGTAGTAAGCGTCCCCCAAACTTCCACAATATCTCACGTCTAGCAATTGCATTTCTTTGACGGAAAAGCGTTCGCAGATGTGCGGTCGTGCTGCTGACCGCTGTGCTTGTTTACCCAGCGCAAAAAATGCTTCCTGCTCCCTAGTTTTGCGCTGTACGGTAAAAGTTTCAGTTGATTTTATTTTCTTAGTACCTATATTGACTTCGCTGACTCTTCTCCCGCCTTCAATTGGCCTTAGATTTTCCTACTAGCGTAAAGTCACCGAAGCGTCGCATGTGCACTTGTGCAGCGCTTGTGTGGAGCGACCCGGACACTGAGTTTGACACAGTGTACAAACTAACAAAGTAAAGAAAGGCACATTCTTTCAATCACAAAGGTGTTGTGGCTTAGTTTAAATTGAGCGAGCGAATAGCGACGACCCGTCGGCGGCCGGCGGACGAAACGAACGCTGGGCCGACTGACTCGATCGGTAGGTCGGCGAACCGTGCAGTAGCGCAGCCATTTTCCAGCTCATCTTCTGCTGACGTCACACGAAAACGCCACAGAAAATGGGCGAGCGTAAAGAGAGGAGGACAGCATTTTCGAATTGATTTTTATACTAAATGAATTCGCGTAAACGCGGCCAGAGTGGTCGAAACAAGGCCTACGGACTCCGAACTACAATTTGCGCTAGTAATCCCGCAATGTTTACAAATCACTTCAGTGTCCCTTTAAGCTACGCTTGCCGAGGTTGAGCAGTTTCGCGTGGACCTCGAAGGACTGCACTGCTCAAACGCGAGGAGCATTGGATTGGATTGGATTTAGATTGGATGGGATCAAATTGGATTGTATTGGATTGGATTTCCGTTTGAGTACGGGTGTGTACAGAAGTGGGTCTGCACATTCGCCAGTCTGCGCATTCCAGGGGAGTGACGTCATACCTGCGGCAGACGCACTGCCCCCGGCGCGTGCCCAGCTGTGAGCCTCCGTTCCGCAGTAGCCAAGTCTGACACTGCGCCGGAGCCGCGTGATAGCCGTTTCGCGTGGCTCCTGGAGAGCCGTGCGGCGCATGCGTGAGGAGCAATGACTGTACTCGACTGGACTGGACTGGATTGCATTGGATTGGATTGGATTGGAAATTGTTTTAGCAACAGTAAGCATGATAATCAGCTAATCCTAGACAACCAGGAAACCTCAGAACAACCAGCTGAACCTTAGCTCACGCCAGTGGCGTAGACTTCTTATTTTTCCGGGGGGGGCAGACCTGGAGTGCGCCTCGAAGCGGCGAAGGGAGGGGGGGAGCAAGCGGTTGGGGGGGGGGTCCCTATGAGATGACACGTCATCACCCCGCAACAAAGATGCTACCACTAATCGTCATCATCATCATCATCACAAGGGGCACCTTCAGCAGTGAGGGCCTTTTACATTGCGTCGGCAAACTACCAGGTGTCCCCAAATAAGACATCCCGCAAATCTATGAACCGTGAACTTCAGCGGTTTGACGCATCCAGTACAAATTTCTTTGAATACGTGTTTTACCGGTCACATTTATTCAAAAATATTCCATGACTGAACCATCAACACAAAAAAACGAGTCGATTTGTTTTTTTTAATGGGCAGTTCGGGGGTAAAAAGAAAGGGACACGAGAAAGGGACACGACAGGGGCGCTACGTGCTGCTATGTTCATTTTCGTTAAGAGCCCCCGAAACGGGTCTGACTTTGAGCACTCATTTTTGTATCCGTGAGTGTGTTGTGCCAAAGCGCCCGACACAAATTCGCAGCACCTGGCGACGTGCCGATGGCGGGGTTGATTCGCGCCTAGGTCAAACCGCCCGCGTCAGACGTGCCGCGACTTAGAAGGAAAGGTGCCGCCGAGTCTGCTCTCCCTTTCCCATCGCGACGGCTGGACCAAATCATGCCTGGGACGAACTAATCCCTGCGGACACGCAGCAAGTAGCGCCTGGAGACGCTGCCGCAGAGTCGCCTTCCCTTTCCCGGTCGTGGCGGCTCGGCTGACGCAATGCTTCGCATCCATTCGCCAGATTCATAATTCGGCCAGTGATAGCTCCGACTAGAGGCATTAGAACTGCACGCGGCTGCAACCGAACCCTGGGGGTATAAAACCAGCCCGGAAGCAGCGGTCGTGCGGCGGCATCTCATCGAAGGCCCTGAGTTGAGAAGTGCTATCGGGCTTGTCTTAGCCATGTAACGCTCTTGCTACCTTTGTATATATTGTATATAAATGCTGCTTCAAATAACCGTCAGCTCGGCCACTTCGTCGCTATGGTCTGCGCCACGTCGATAGCGGACTGGGCAGGGCAACGTCGCAACAGTAGTGACTGAGCTGGGATGGCCAAGTCCCAACAGTGTATGTGTTTTGGAGGCTTGGAGCGGGTATCGCTCGCAGTCGACGGCCGCAGTGAACCCAGTTGCTGCCGGTGCTTGGTAGCCGTTACAGCACTGTCCAACTGCTCTGGCGTGCTTTGTGACCTCGAAAACAAAGTTTGCAGACAGGCTTTTCGGAGGTGTCATAGCTTGCACTGACGTCACTGTATTCCCGTGTTGGTGCGTTGGTTGCCCAGTGGAAATCTACAGCTCTTGGTTCGAGAAGCGCTGATGAAGCTGAGAGCTATCGATAAAAAAAAATGCGGCGGCGTCGTTATGGGCAAGCAACATGTTTTACGAGACGTTCCAAGACGCGAGCTAAAGGTAAAAACCCAACGTCTGGCGTTGGCGTTCATCATATAAAACGGCCCTTTCACGAGGCCTTCGACAGTGCGAGCTTAACACAAGTTGCTAGCGAGGAGTGGTCGCCCCGCCAGTAAACAGCAGATGAAAGTAGGGGAAGAACAACCACCAAAATTCACCGTCGTCGTCAGCTTCATCATTACACGGTGGCATAAATGAGAAGCAGCGCATCGGGTTGCCATTCGAAAGCAAAACGCTCCTCCAGCAGCAAGATGCCAGAGCTGTTCGAAATATGCGAGGCGAAACAAGGCGTTACATGCGTTCGACTGGACATTATGATGTCCGATTAACAACCCACAACCTGCACGGTGGGGCTATATTCTCACTTGTAAATAGACAGCACGAGGACATAGTCCTACCAAACCTGAGCAAAAAGTTTCAAAACGGGAGCCTAATAAAACCATGTGGTTGACGCAAACCATGCAGTCAATTTGACGCGAATCACGTAAACTAACTGCGACTGTTTAAATGACATGCATCCATGGAAACTGCTTAAGACCGGAAAAGAGCGACTTCGGTGCGCGTAGTGCATGCATTGTGAGCAGCCTCCACCGCTTCCCCTAAAACAATTTGAATGAAGCAAGCGGAACGAAGCAGCTACGCATTCCCAGGCCGCGCATTTGTAAATAAAAATAACTGCTCCAATCAACAGGTGCCGTAGAAACAGAGCAACTGTGGCCGCGCTTCCCACCGGGACCTATAGCCCCCTCGTTTTTCTCTTTTCACCGCGACCCCTTAGCGAGCGACCGCCGAAAAACGCTAACAGCGCCAAACAAGGACAGGCAAAGGAGGGAGGTGCAGTTTTCGTTGCCTGAGTTTACCATCCTTGAGAGTTACAGCGCCAAATGTCTGAAACTCGTACACGTGCGTCCAGACTTGAGTTTGTGATAGAACTTGTTTGCACTGCTGTACTCACGAGTGCATGTACTCACGAGTGCAAGCATGAGTTCTGTACTCACGAGTAGTGGATTTACCCCTGTACTCAATCGTCATCATACTAACTTTTTTAATCTGGGTGTGTACTCACTCATCATCGTGCTCACTCGTGAGCTTGAGTACAAATGAGTACAAATGAGTGTACTCATGATCGAGTGCGCCGACCTATGCTCCCGACAAAATGTCGCTTTGCCGGCGTGCTGCTGAGGCCAAGCTATGGTGGCTAGAAGGGCCACCCTTCTAGCCACCATAGCCGAGCGCAGCGCTACATTGTTGTCAACAATCCACACACTGAGCACGTCTAACTCACCGTGAAGAAAAACGACATGGCCCTGCGTTTCCCCCTGCCCGCCCATCGGGAGGACGGAACTGTCTTTCAAGATCATAACCCTTATTGTAAACAATAGTTGGCAGACAGGACGGCCAACAGTCCGATGTCGACGGGCGCAGAGCCGAGCCAAGCCCTTAAAAAAAATCCTCAGCCGGGGCCGGAGGGGGCTCTGCCCCCCCGTAAAGCCGTCCGGGGGGGCACGAGCCCCACTGCCCCCCCGTAGTTGGCGCTTCTGGCTCACGCTACGTATATCCTGGCATAGCCGAGCTAAGCCACTGCCAATTTTTCAAGCGAAGCTTGTATTGGCTGACTTCGCCGTCGGTTGTGGCGTATGCCGAAACGCCTTGAGGCAGAGCCAACTTTAGCTACGTGCTCTAATGACGATGACGATCTGATGGAGGCGAAAAGCAAAACCGCCCGTGTGTACGAGATTTCGGCGCACGTTAAAGATCCCCAGGTGGTCAAAATTAATCCGGAGCCCTCCACTACGGCGCGCCTCATCGCCTGCGTTGCGTCGGCGCGTTAAACACTACAATCAATCAATTAATGACGATGACCATGATGATAATGATAATGATTGAAGTGTTTTACACACACTCACCTGGGGGAATTGGCCAAGGATAGTGTTTACTGCTGGAGCACACGCGCGCGCTAGTGCCACGCTGTATCACTGCACAGTGGGAGCCAATCAGCGTCGTCGCTCACATGACACCCTCGCTCGCTTTTTTTGCGCTATTCGCGTTCTAGCGCGGCAGGGGTGGGCCGCGCGTGGTTCGCTTCGCGGACGACGGGGTAGATATTGAATAACGTAAGCATTCCAGATAACCGCAGAAGGGTCTAGAATAACGTATACCAAACATTTGCGTTCGGGTAAACCTCAGCGAAATGAAAGGGTCCTGTTTTGTTCGATCGATGGTTTTGCGTTTTCATTTTGGCAGGAGTGTTTACGTTTTCGTTTTGCGGTCATTGCTTCTCGCTTTTGGTGATTTCGTTTTCACTGAGCGAAGGAGGTCCGTTCATCATTTTCCACGTATTATTAACGCGAGAGCATTACTAGTCTATTTTAGCGACTGCCGGTGGCCGCTGGCGGTGGTTATCAGCCGTGCTCATTAAGCGTCCGCGGCAAGACGTCACAACCAGCAAGCGCGAACGACGGCGGCGGCAGAGAGAAGCTGCCGAAAGAAACACACGTTTCGGTTACCTCACCGAGAATGATACTACGGCACGCAAACAGGGATGCGTGATTGCGGTTCGTTCTGGGGTTCGCAGTCTCGCCTGACCTTGTTCTTGTCCTTTCTGCGCTATCTATTCACTGTGAAGCCTATGAACCAACACGCCAAAACACATTCTCTTCTGTGGCAGTAATGCGAATGCGGAAAAGGAGGGCAGTTCTGACGTAAATGCTTGCACATGCAGCGGTACGGAGAGGCGCCTGGCGTTCTGTTGTGGTGGGATGCAAACGACGAAGCGAGTGTTTCGGCCGTCGCACGCCCTCGTTTCTGAGTCTGCCTCCTTACGACGTAGTCATCTTAGCGTATTTTCCGTCTGATGCAGGGAGAGGCCTTTGTCCCGCAATGGACCTAAATATACTGGTATGATGATGATGATGATGATGATGATGATGATGATGATGATGATGATTAGGAGGAGGAGGAGGAGGAGGTGCACTCGAGATGTTTGAGGGCGGCGTGGGCCCCCACATTCCTTCTGGCCAGCGGCGCCGCAAATGGCCAACGGCGTGGCTCCCTGAAGCGCGCCTGCCTGCTTCTTATCTGAAGCAAAAACTACGGGAACAACAGCCTCGACGGCCGCGTGCAGTGGAGCGGCTTTCTCCACGGAGGCAGCGACGGTTGCTGTGTTCAGCCCACACGGTTGCCGCGAATCTGATATCGTACGACAGTTTAATTGGTCGCATTAAAATGTGTTCGTAGATAAATCGTTAAGAAACGCGCATATGAAAATCACGCGCTCTACAAGGTAGGGGGCATAAGCGCGTATCTTCCCTCCTGAAAAGTTCCGTATATACGGAAATATGGGAATACTGTTGCGACGCTGATTCCCCGAAAACCTGCCGTTGACCCTCCGTCATCGACTTGCCACGAACCGGCGTATTCACAGTGGCGAACTTTGCGCCTACTTGAACTGTGCGCCTTTCAGCGACCTCGTGGCTTCTCAAAGCGCCAACCGGCCAGCGGCGGGGCTAACAAAAGCAATGCTGGGCGCCCTGCACAACAAGCCTCGGCGGCGTGCCCGCGCCTCATTGTCATGCCCTTTTCTGGCGTGTTGTCTTCAATAGGCCACTAGAAGAGTATTACCACCGAGGGATGCAAGGCGTCTTCGTGGTGGTGCAACATCGCCAGGACAAAAGAAGGCTCTGACCACGGCGGATTGCCACGGCGGGAGCAACCTGGCGCTCATCTGCCCCGGAGAGGAGGGGCCTCTCGTGCGTGTGCGCGTGTGTTTTGCGTGGTGGCGCTCCTATCAGTGCCATGACCTCCGTGATTGGTGCCTCCTGACGTCAGCCGGAGAAAAAGGGTGAAGGGGAAGGGACCCAACGTGCCTATTTAATCTCTCGCGTGCAGGAGCGCACTGCCCGCTCTCATACCAAGATGTAAATACTTGTATATAAAGTTTTCTTCTTCGTCAACTTGCCCATCATGACTGCCCCGGCACTTCACCCACCTCGGCCCACATCGACCACGCTACCATGGTTCGCAACAGTGGAGTCAGCGGTGAAATTCCCAACAGTGGAGTCAGCCCCTGGATTCCCAATAATACGGAGTACTTTCCTAGATTGACACAAAGCCGCAACAAAACACGGAATATTTTTGAGAAACAGACGTGAATGAAATAGTGCATACTTATCCAAAAAGTTGACACCAATTTTATGTCTGTAAGTTTACTAGAACCACCAAATCATTGTCCGCATGAATTCCGTACATACGGAGTATACGGAAAACATACGGAGCGTCATTTTGCTTATTATTGAAGATAAAAACACGAAACCTGTGCCAAACGTTTTTATGGCACCCACTAATGTGATTCCCTATTTTTTATACTAACATCTACTTTCGGTGCGCTTGGGGGGCGGAATAGTCCATATGAACTCCGTATTCCCATAATTCCGTATATACGGAACGTTTCAGTAGGGTTCTTGTGTCAAATACATTTCTTGATCTTAAATAGGTTCAACCCCTCTCCACGGAAGTATCTCGTCAGGCTGCCACCACTTTCTTGTATGGTATCTGTATCAAGCTGAAGCAACTAGATCTTTAGACATATTGGCTTACGTTGCCCACCTGAAGATAAGAGAAGTGCTCAAAACTAAGTACGGTGCGGTCGCCTTGTTACGTATGAACTTGGAGCTAAAAGCCGTAAAAGGCGCGGAAAAAGACGGCGACACCCAATATAAAATACACAGAATGACAAGCTACAACGTAACTACTACTACTAGCCAACGCTTCTCACCAACTGCTAGGCGACGTCCTACTGTCTTTACCACCAACACCAACTACTAGCTTTACCACCAACACAACAAAAGAAACAGTTACAACTGCGCAACCGCGCTGCTTCTCCGCCGAAAGTACAAAAGTTGGTTGTGGCTGATTTTGAAACACGACTTCGAACGGGAAGCACATTGAAACATGTTGCCACGTAGCTAAGAAAAACATAGAGTTGTTTAAGAAAATAAAGTTTATTGGAACGAACGTGTGCTCCGCAGTCACGTCTACGGAAATCTGAAATGACGAAGAGTCCGTCAGCAAAGTGACGTGCACAGTGTAGAGACGGCGAATGGTGTGCCTCGTGTTTGGCTGTCCACGCGTTTCTTGAGCGCTCGTTTCTAGGAACATCGAATTAGGCCGAGAACACTGCGGATCAGAGAACTGTCTCTAGGATATAGTCACCAAAAAGCTGGGTACACCTTTTGGGTGCTGGGTACACATCACTCAAGATTACCGATTCGACATGCGAAAGTGTAGAAACGCGTGCTTTAGATAAAACATAGTAAACAATGCGAAGCGCAGCCACGCGTTGTAACAAATATAAGTTTTTTATTACGGATAATTTTTGTATTACGACCAAATAATCTTCAAGTTGCTCTCATGGTAACATATTGATGCTGGTTATTTCTACCCAACACAGTTACCGATATTTAATCACAACGGGATATTTTGCATCACCCCTTTTTTGCTAAATGAACCTTAAACATGGAATAATCTGAATGCGCTAACCCTTAAAGTTCACACTCACCTCCCAATAGTACAGTCAGGCTACCTTTTGTTGTGAAAGCTTTGCCTGCCTCGGTGACGAATTCGTTGGTGGCGTCGGTGTGCGAGTCAAGCTTGGTGCCAAATGCGCATCTAGCAATCATATCCAAGGTATAATGACCGTAAAATCTGAAAATAAAGCATTGCGAGTGTTTCAGAGTCCGCGCATCGCGGGACTTGTGACCTTTAAAATACATGTTCCTTATTTTGAATTTCACACATTCACTGTAATAGCTTTGTTGGCGAGCTGGTTTGGCCTTACGAAGTAAATACCTTGTTTTGAGTACGGCACTCAGTTTGAAAAAATCCCCCGAAACCCGTTGCCTTCCCTCGTTCGTATACATAGCTTTCACTGATGTCACTGTAGCTGCCATGCTGGAACAATGCTTGCACAGAAGGGCGGCTGTGAACTTATCTGGCGCTTTTATCGCGAGCAGCACTAGGGAAGCTGAGAGCAGTACTCTAGAAAGGACTGGGGTGAGTTCAAATGTCAGCCATGTGTAAACTAATGTTTTGCAAATGTGACGGTAGCGCACGCTAGCCATTATACGCACATCGGACGCTATGCACGCTACAAGACTGTGCGGCTACCTGACAAAGAACACTATAAGCGTCAACGTCGATGCTTTGGGGAGTTTGTGTTCCATATTCTTGAATTCCAAGCGCGAATAACCAACAGACAAGGACCAGAGGGAGAGCGCCGGTGTGTCTCGCTCTACCTCTCGTCCTTGTCTGATCGTTATTTGCGCTGTGAATTCAAGAACACCACAGATCCCTGGATGTTGTCTTTGTAAGTACAAGCACCTTAGACCCAGTGGCGGGCGCACGACCTAACCTGCTTCTATCTCACGTCAAGCCCAAACCATCTTTGTTAACCTCGAGGTGCTGGTACTATGGCACCCGTCCGGCAGGACGCCTCCTTAGTCCAAGACCTCCCACAAAAAACGAAACTTTCGCGGGGTTTTCAGCTCCCTCTACACCCCCGCAATGCGCACATCCCTTGCGTGAGAGGCGGCGTAGTTATACGTGCAGTTAAAACGGCATAAGACGACGACGCTGTCACTTGGATACATAAAGATGCTGAACGGCCCGGGAGGGATGAAAGAGGGCATGTTAACTCGCTGCGACACAGAATAATAAAGATGCTGGGAGAACCAAAATGCCATAACTTTTCATCCAGAAACCATGGACAATACATGGTTGACGCACGAGTACTCGTGGTTATTTTCTGTTCTACACAAGTTTCGAGCGCAATAAACGTGACTACAAGGGAACTGGCCCACTACTAAACCCCACGTTTCACCCCCTTCAGCGCGCTTAAAATAACGACTGAATGATTTCTGTTTGCGGCGCACAAGATTTGCTACTTCTGCTATTTAATGCATGTGTTTCTCTTGTTTTAATGGCGAAGCTGTTAAGCAAATCGTAATTTGTCGTGTCCGCAGTTAAAAATGCCAAGAAATTGCCGAGCTTGCGCCCGTGAGCACGGGCCTCACGGCAACCACCCGGAAGTTACAAAACGAAGAAAATTCCATGCGCTCGTGTGTGCGTGCCTCGCAACGACCGCCCAGAGTCCCATGCGCACGTTTGTCAAGCCAAACATACCCACTTCTGCAGATTGGCCAAGAGAGCGGCCACCAAAGCCGAGCGCTCTCCCGTGCGCGCCTCGCAACGACCACCCTGCGTCCCCTGCGGACCTTTGTGGATCCAAGCGTACCTACGTAGGGAGATTGGCCAAGATTGGCAAAACAACTGCAGCGTGGGAACACTTGCTCGGAACGAGACAGACAGACAGACAAAGAACTTTGTTACAGGTCTTGAGGGACTATCCTGGATGGCCTCTAAGGGTCTTCATCAGGTAGTCGCTGGCCACACCCTTGGTCTTCCGCCCTCTCGCAGGCCCTCTGGAGAGCCATGAGTTGCTTATGAGGATCGTTGCTCGAGAGAGCGCTCGTGAACTCGTGCTCAGTGCTGTAGTCCATGGCCGTACGTAACGCAGGACATTGCCAAAGCATGTGTTCAACAATGTAGTAAACCTCTGAGCAGTTAAGGCAATGAGGTTCGATGGATGGCAGGATAAGGCTGAAGCTACTTCTATTGGGAAACATATTCGCCTGTAGCATTCGGAAAGCTATGGATTGTGGTCGTGTGAGCGTGGGATGAGGTAATGGGACTGTCGTCCGGGATAGCTGATTGTTGGGAAACGATTTCATGAAAAGTAAGTAAAGGGTTTCTGTACTCGTCCAGCCTGTTACTTGGGATAGCGTTGGGACCGGCGCGGCACGTGAAGCCTCGCGCACGGTCGTTAGCTAACTCGTTGACGTTGGGGACTGCTGGGTGTACTGCGTGTCCTATGTGCGAAGGGAACCATGTAATGTTGTGTAAGGCTTCTTCTCTGCGTGCGGTGAGACTTTTGGCTGCGTCCGTCGCAATCCTCCCCAACAGGAAGGCCCTGGCCGCGGAGCGAGAGTCCGTAAATACGTTGGGCCGTGACAAGTCTTGCAATGCTTGAGCTATCGCCACCTGCTCGGCTATGACTGCAGTCGATGCTTTCATAGTCGCCGCGGATAGAACGGTTCCTGCAGAAGTCCACCGCTACCGTCGTAAAAAGTCCGGGGGTCATATGCTGGGCAACGTCTACAAACGCCGTTTTTGTGGGGTTCTTCGCCGCGTGTTGTAGGAGAAAATTTAAAGCGCAACAAATTTAGACAAGAGACGAATGACACAAGGACAGGACAAGGAGCGCCTGTCCTTGTGTCATTCGTCTTTTGTCTAAATTTGTTGCGCTTTAAATTTTCACTATGGAGTACCAACTAGCTCGAACCCTCAAGTTGTTATGTTGTAGGAGGGCTCGCGCTCTGGCTGCGCGTCTTCCCTCATTGTGCTGCGGATGCATGTTCCATGGGATAGGCTCAACGTAAATGGTTTCCCGTACATGTGGGGGGAGCTGGACGGTATGCTCCTTCAGGTCTTCCGCTCTGTATTCCAGGGTGCACAGGATCTGGCGACCCGCTCTCGTTGTGACAAGACGTTGTGTCTGGGCCATGCTCTGTGCTTCGATAACTTCATCCAGGGTATTGGGCACCCCGAGAAGTTCCAACTTTTCGGCGCTTGCCGTGATCGGGATAGCCAGCACTCTCTTGATGCTCTTGTGCATAAGTGTATTGATCTTTGCTTCCTCCGCTTTGGACCAGTCAAGTGCCGCTGCGACGTAGTTTATGTGGCTCATGAGGAAAGCATGGTATAATATAAGCAGGTTGCTTTCCGTTAGTCCTCCACGTCGGTTGCATGCGCGGATGATGAGTCTAATCATGTTCTCTTTTTAGTGGTAAGCTTCTCGATGGTTTTCATATTGCTGCCCTGGGTTTGGATAAGGAGCCCAAGGATACGCGAATACAGTTATGGATGGGCTGGCCATTCTTTGTATAAAGGTAGGTGTCCGTATGCTTCGGCGGGAGTATGACGCGTCCGCCTTTGCGAGAGGACCGGTAGAGATGAAGCTCAGATTTGGAGGGTGACAGGTTTAGTCCCGTTCCTACCAGGAAGCTCTACCGCTTGTGACCTCAAGCGCTTGTTGTAACCTCTGTTCGATGTCGGTGTCGGACCCGCCTCTGATCCACAACGTGATGTCATCGGCATAGAGCGCATGGTGTACCCCTGGAATCTGTGCGAGTTGCTCGGACAGCTTCTTCATTGCAATGTGTTGCGACCGAGTGGGCCGACCCGAGCCGAGCTCCGTCGCCTCCGACATACGTTTGGTAGCGTGGTGTAAAGCGAGCGGCCTGCCACTGTTGCAACCGTGAAGAAGTCCAGAAGCCGTACGCTATCGTAACTATTTACTTCATAGCGAGAGAGAGAGAATAAACTTCTTTATTAGCAAAAAAAATGTGGAGTGGTGTCCTCATTTCAGGACCCCATTCGTGGTGCCAGCTGCGACAGCCCTTTCAACCAACCGAAGCTGGTCTTCCTGACTGGAACTGGACAACACGCTCTCCCACTGCTCATAAGAAGGACGAGGAATTCTGTCCAACTTGGGGTTTTTCTGACAACCCCACACCATATGGTAGAGCGTGCCAGGTTCGCCACAAAACTGACACAGAGCGGAGTACTGGGTCGGGTACATTAGGCGCAATTTCGTCAAGTGGGGAAACGTTTTCGTTTGAAGCAGCCTAAGTATTCTTTCCTGGGCTTTCGTTAATGAATCGTGGGCCGGGGGTAAATCGTGCGCTCGAGCCTGTAATGCTGTCTGATCTCGTCGTAGGTGAGCAATGGGCTCGCAGCCTCTATCCCTCGTGGTGCCCGGCGGGATAGCTCTCGGGCAGTATTATGGGCGGTGTTGTTGCCCTGGAGGATCGAATGGGCTGGAGTCCAGAGTATTTTGACTCGTCGGTGAAGCGGACGTTGAAGAAGAATATTTAAGGCACATTTGGATATTCTTCCATGCAGGTAATTTCGGCATGCCTGTTGGGAATCTGTGACAACTGTATCTTCGGTGGTCTGAGAGATGGCCAGGGCAATGGCAGCCTCTTCTGCTGGGCCAGTGGTCGTGCAGGGTGGGGTAATGCTGGTAATATGCGACGTTGCGGTTGGGTGAGCCGAAGCCAAAGAACAATGCCTCGACGGGCGAGGTAACAGTACAGGACTCGAGCAGAGCGACAGCATGGATTAAATACTCAAACAGGAATGATCTACAGTGCTTGGGCGGCTCGTTTTTATACCCAAAAGCGCAACGGTCAAAACAGCGTTCCCTCTAGATTTGTGTACACGCTACGAACGTCGCAGACACACACAATGCTCTTTCCAGACTTCGTGAGCTGTCGGTAGCATCGGCGCACGTTGAGTTTGAGAAAGGGGAGATAGGAGGACTCCGCTGCGATCGTGGGGCCTCTGTGTCCTTGAAGCGCGCTGAGACATGCCTCGCCGGGCTTGCAACCGTCGAAGTTTGAAACGCCCCGAAAGCGAAGCGTCTGACCCGGGCTCTGTCGAGACGTGAAAAAATGAGTAACCGACACAGTGGGGCATGTTTGAAAGCCGCACGTAGTGGCTTTGCCGCACAGCCGAGGACTGATGAGACGAAGCCCAGGGACTGGCTTAGTCGTAACAGCTTCTCCGCCGGGGGGCCGAGATCTTGATGGATAAGGGTCTTCAACCGTTGTCCGTAGGGATGCTCTCGGAGAGAAGTGCTCGCCAGATGCTCGACTCCAGGCCTGGGCTGTACGACACCATGCTGGAGCTTCACCGAGCCGATCACTGGACGAATGGTTGCTTGCCAAGAACGTCTCTGGCTTGGTCAGGCAAGCAACCGAACAACACAGCAAGACAGAACCGCATCGCCGGCAAGTGCGAAGACAACTCCACACTGAAGCTCTACCAGGCTTTTAGCTGCGATAAAATAGGCCAATAACTAACTACACTAGTTATATTTTAGCCCAGCAGTACTTTAGACAAGTGCACAAACTTGAAAGGTGACACAAACTTGAAAGGTAGCGTGATTTGAAATGTCCCACACAAAAATAAATGTAATCGTAAAGAGCGAAACCTGCTTCAGGAAAAACAATGAAATTGAGAACGTCAGGCGTCTACAGGCCACTTCTCGCGCTGAGAACCGCGATTTTAGCTCTCGACATTGCCCCGAGCTTACCCCTGTTTCAATCACACCTTAGGTGCCCCCGCTATCTGAAAACGACTGCGACCGGTCGAGAGGACATCGGCCTTCTTCCGAGACGTGTCTCGAGCGCGCGGAGAAAAACTGCCCTAATTTCCACCGCTCGAGCAAGGCGTGCGCTTTCGTTCTTGGCCGCTCCGAGGTCCGCTGAGACCAGACGGAAAGCGAGCGTGCGGCACTGCCACTCGGCAGGGGCGCATCAGAGCTCTTGCCGCATTTGTTTGCGACACTGTCGGCAAGCGAACACCGCTGGGTGTTTTCGCTCTCCTTTCGCCTGTCAAGGCCAATTTAGGCACGGGCGGCCCGGTCTCATAAGAACGCTCAACCCCACACGAGACCGGAATGGCTACGTGCTCGGCTGGCCGTTGTCTGACATCGAGTATTTGAGTTTCAGGTGGAACGCTAGTGACTCGCTCCGTTGCGGCGCCGTCACTACCCTTAGCTGCAGCGTGAACATCGTGCAGTGTTTCGACTGCCGGCTCTTCCCCAGCGTTGCTAGGTTCTGAACTCGCGTCCGGAGAAACACCCTTCGTTTCAACGTACTCGTGTTGCCTCCTTTCGCTAACGTCACGGTTTTGGCTTTCCCGCGGAATGTCGTCAGCTAGTGAGCCGCGTGCGTTCGGGACGGTAGCCGTTTTCAAGGCCTCCCGTGAACCTGAGCACGCTGACACATCTCCGCTTACAGTAGGGGCCTTACCACAGAACAGGGGCCTTACATACAGTGCACTTACGCTACCCTCTGTCGTGAGCCTCCAGAAATGCCCCATCCTCGCTCTCTGTCTGAGTTTCGCCATTCCTCTCAGAGGTGGCGACCATATCGTTACTCGAGAGCTTCGCAGCGAGCTCAGCTGATTCTTTGCTAGGCAGTTTCTCGAAATTGTACCCCTTGTCCCGTAACAGCTGATCCGACCTGTTCAAGAATAGGTACCTGTATTCCGGAAGAAGTTGTGGGGATACCGCCGCCTGCGTTGCAAGTTCACCAAACGGACCTCCGACGGTGACTTTAGCAATCGGCAGGCGCACGTTTCCTGGTTCTACGGCCTGCTTCACACAACACACTGCCCCGTCAGCTGATCCGGTTCAACGCACGAATGGTGGATCATGTATACCGTCTCCGCGGAGTCGCGAAGAACTCGGCACGGTTTACCGTTGACCACGAGCTCACGTACCTACGGCTCTAGAAACTGCCTCTGTCCTCACTCTGATCTAGCACGTGAAAGACGACTTTTCCATTCTTGCAACTCGCAGCGAAATGTCCCGTCTCGCCGCAGTTGTAACACGCAGCTTGTCTGCGCGCTTAAAAAGCTTTCTTTTTGCGCTGGTCCTCAGCGCCTTCTGCTCTCTTTTTGCTTTCGTGGCCAGTTTCCCTATCCCCGAAAACGACTTTCCTCGTTTCACCATCTTCATGGGGAACTCTGCCTTTCGGCCCTGACTTATCAGGCCTCGGCCTGCGCACCTCGACGTGCGACGAACTCGTCGGCTAGCTGAGCTGCCTTATCCACAGTATTTACCCCTGGCCTATCTTGAACCCAGAGTCTCAGGTTTTCTGGTACACGGTGGTAGAACTGCTCGAGACCGAAGCACTCAACTACCTTGTCGTTCTCTCCGAACGCTTTTGCCTCTTCGAGGCACTCTTCCATGTTTGCCCTCAGCTAATAGGCGAACTCCGAGTACGACTCGCCCCTAGCTTTCTCGGCTTCACGGAACATCTGGCGAAACACCTCTGCTGACCGCCTGTACTTACGCAGGAGGCTCGACTTGACTTTTTTGTAGTCCACCGCCTCCTCCTTTGGCAAGCTAACCATCACGTCGGATGCCTCACCTGGCAAAAGCGTAAGCAGCTTTTGCGGCCATGAGTCTCGGCTAATCTGAGCCCTTTTGCACGTGCGCTCGAAGTTGACCAAAAAAAGACCGATGTCTTCTCCTACCTTGTAGGGTCGCATTAGATCACACATTCGCAACGTAGGTCGCTCAGTCGCCGCAGACTGCACGCTTGGCGCACTGCTGTCACTATAACGCCTAGATCGAGATGCCTCGATGTCTAGACGCTTCATTTCTAGCTCATGCTGTCGCTCCCATTCTCGGTTCTTCTCCTCGCGTTCCTGTTTCTGCCTCTCGCGTCCCTCACGCTGGCGCTCAGCCTCTGCAGCCAGACGTTTAGCGGTCTCCCTGTCATTGATCAGCTCAATGCACTCTGACAGCTCGTCATCGTCAGCCCCAACAGCGAGTATAGCCTGTATCATCTCTGGCTTTCTCAGCGCGTCCGTAACATCCAAGCGCAACTCTCTTGCAAGCTCCAACAACTGCGGTTTTTTCAACGCTTTCAAATTCATGGCCGGTCTAGAGTACTGCTTTCCCACTGCTCCAAAAATGTTTTGCGCGAATAACCCACACGGCAAAAACACACGCCCTACCAGCTATCCTCACAAGCCTGGTAAAACTCAGTGAAGAAAAGTCCCGCACTCACCATTGACCGCCTTGAATTCTGCGAAGTCCAAAGCCGCCTTGACGTCCTTGGTGTTGGATCCCGCACCGCTGGCTCCAGGTGTAACGAAGTTGCCATCCCACCGCTGCCCCCAGTTGTTGCGACCGGGTGGGCCGACCCGAGCCAAGCTCCGTCGCCTCCGACATAGGTTTGGTAGCGAGGTGTAAAGCGAGCGGCCAGCCGCTGTTGCAACCGTGAAGAAGTCCAGAAGCCGTAGGCTAACGTAACTGCTTAGTTCATGGCAAGAGGTCAGCCTAAGCCAAAGAACAATGCCCCGATGGGCGAGGTTACAGCACAGGCCTCGAGCAGAGTGACAGCATGGATTCACTGCTGAAACGGGAATGATCTACAGCGCTTGGGCGGCTCGTTTTCATTTCCAAAAGCGCAATGGTCAAAACAGCATTCCCTCTAGATTTCTGCACACGCTACGAACATCACAGACACACACCGCGCTCTTTCCAGAGTTAGTGAGCAGTCGGTAGCATCGACGCACGTTGAGTCTGAGAGAGGGGAGAGAGGAGGACCTAGCTGTGATTGCGGGGCCTCTGTGTCCTTGAAGCGCGCTGAGACAGGCCTCGCCGGGCCGGCAACCGTCGAAGTTTGAAACGCGCAGAGAGCGAATCCTCTGACCCGGGCTTTGTCGAGCTGTGAAAACATGAGTCGCCGACACGGTGGGGTGTGTTTGAAGCTTTGAAAGGCGCACGTAGTGGCTTCGCCGCACAGCCGAGGAGTGATGAGACGAACCCAGCGACGGGCTCAGTCGTCACAAATGTTAAATAACAGCGGCGAGATGACCGCCCCCTCTGGTGTGCCTTGTGCTCCCAGGGTGTACTCGGTAGACTTGATGTTCCCGATTTTTAGCGTGGCCTTCCTGTTCGGGAGTACAGATCGAACATAATTGTGAAAATATTTCCCCAGGTTGATCTGTGATATGGCCTGCAGGAGATACTTGTGTGAAACGGTACCGAAAGGCTTTGTAAGGTCGAGAGAAGGATGGCATACATCCTTGGTGTGACGGTCGATAATTTGGTGCTTGATTATTAGCATCGCATCCTGGGTAGAGACCTTGGCAAAAACCCAGCATGTTATATGGAAAAAGTCATTGCTGTCAATATATTGAGATATGCGGTAGTGTATAACATGCTCGATGACCTTTCCCACACACGAGGTAATGGAGATAGGTCCGAGGTTCTCGGGTGAGAGTGGTTTTCCGGGCTTGGGAATGAGGATGACCGACGCCAACTTCCAGTCATCAGGCACCTTTCCCGTGTCCCATACGCGGTTGACTTCTTTGGTGAGTAGCTCGACCGAAGCGCTGTCAAGTTTGCGTAGTCGTCTGTTGGAGATGCCGTCGGGCCCTGGGGCCGACCCCCCGTTTATACTGCCCATATCTCCTGTACCGTGAAAGGGTAGTCGAGTTCTTTGATGACAGGACCCTGATAGTCCGGGTAATCTGCATCATCTGCTGGGCCCATGGGGAGATATCGATTAGTCAGATCCTGTAACAGAGCTGCATCATCGATACCCTCCATCTTTTGCTTGTGGATGATGCGGTCGATTGCGAGTCGTTGATTCCCTTTGTTCTCTGAGTCATCGAGAAGATGCTTTAGGAGGTCCCATCGGTCACCTACCCTCATTCTCCCGTCCATTAAGGCGCACACTTCCGTCCACTGTTGTCGTGCAAGCTCCTCCGAGTGCCTGTTAATTTCTGTGTTGTGTTCGGCTACCTTTCCGTGGAGGCGTCTGTTTAAACGCTGTGTTCTAAACCCAGCGATGATGGATTCCTTTGCCTCGAGTAGGTGTGCTAGGCGGCCGTCCATACGGGTAACCTCTAGGCACGTCTCGACGCATCTCGACGCGGCTTGTGCATCCTCTTTGAGTCATGCGAACAGACTTGCTGTGTCCTCGTAGGTTGTGTGATCACCGCTTTGGAGCTGCCTGAAAGCGTCCCAGTCCGTCATTTTGAAGGTCCATTTCGGGCGCGTTTTAATAGGGACCGTGAGGTTATGTAGTGGTCGCTCCCCAAGTTCTCCTGGAGGTTGGCCGAGGTTTCACTCGTGATGTTCATGGCGAAGGCAAGGTCCGGGGTGGCGTCTCTTGCAACTGACGTACCAATCCTCGTGGGGTACTGTGGGTATGTGAGCAGCTGCAGAGGTTGTCTGCAGCTGCAGAGGTCTGTGGTTGTCTGTAGGGAGACTGTCCCCTTTCTTGTGAGATTTGTGTCGTGGATATCCCCACGCTGCGTGGGGTGCATTAAAGTCTCCAGCGATAATGAGCGGTGTATTCCTCGCCAGGGCGCTCGCTTTGCTTATGAGAACCTTGAAAGATTGGTGGTAATCAGAAGGTGCGCTATACACGTTTAGTATGAATAGCTGATCGCGCATCTGGCTGTTCGGTATAATTTCAACCATGATTGCCTCGATACGAGAGTTTCCCAGGTTAAGCTGGTGTTCTTGGAAGGAGCAGTGCCGAGCGACAAGCGTTGCAATTGCGCATTGATCTTGCGTGTGCTATGAAACAGTAGGAAAGCTCGGTAAGACGGGCGCGTCGCAGAGGGTTTCTTGTAATAAAATGACGTGCGGTTTCCTTGTCTGTGCTGCAATGTACTGCTGAAGCGTGGTTGTGCGTTGTTTGAAACTGGCGAAGTTCCACTGCCATATTGTTAGTTCTTCAATGGCAACTGGCATGATGGTAGGTATGGTCTGTTACTTCCGTCACACCCGTTCGCACATGTGCTCGACCGCTGGGTTCTTCTGTGGATAGGCTCATCGGGCTGCTTGAAGAGTGAGTTTCGCACTTTCTAAGGTTGCAGGTCTCTGAGCGCATGCTGCTAGAGTGCTTTCAACTGCCGATAATTTTTGGAAGATCATAGCCATGTCGTCGGACATTGTCTTGATAGTGACTGTTAGCGTGTTTAGCGGTTCATCGATTGTGCTTTTCGGAGTATCCTGTGGCCCGGGAGCCTTAAGCTTTGCTACCTTCGCTGAAACCTTTACTTGAGGAGATGTGGGGTGAGACTTTCTCAGCGCGTAGCGCCTCATTCTCTGCCTTAAGTCGAGCGTTTTGCTCTGGGACCTGAGTAAACTTTTGCATAAGCTGATCTAGCTTGTGAGTGGCGTGATCGAGTTTCTGCGACATTTGTCTATTCTCAGCTACTAACTGGTCTACTCTGGGGTCGTTTCATGCTCTGGCAAAGGCCGTGGCGTTACCTGTTTTGTATCTTGCGTCGTGCCCTCTTTGACCTTGTCTGCCACGAAAAGGAGGTCTGGAGGTCCTGTTGTCCGGATCTTCCTCGAGACTCGGACCGGCGGCCAGCCTGGAACCGTCTTCTGGACTGGGCTGGGCTCTGGCGGGAATGCGACCGGCCCTTGGAGACGCTGCGTCCCCGGCTACCGGGAGAAGGGAAGCGCTCTCTCCTGAAGGCGCTCCGGCGTTGTCCAGCTTGCGTGGACGATCGGTCTCGCCAGGTGACGTCACGGCTGGGATGGCGCGACTGGCCCCCCAGCTGCTGTTGTCTGCGCCGGGTGCAGCTGCGTTGCCGTTGGCGTTGACGCACGACGTACGGCACCTGGACGCGTTGCTTTCAGGTCTTGCTGCCCGTTGGGTGTGCGCCTGCGCACATCGCACACTTTGTAGTACATGGGTGGCCATCTGAGGGGGATTTGATTCCGCAGTTTTTGCAGGCGTCGGTGTTGGGGTTCACGCACACATCTGCGCGGTGACCGAGTTCACCGCACGTGTAGCAAACATCGTTCTGCTTCTTCAATTACAAGCACCGTACCATGTAGATCCCGAAGATGACGTGGCGGGGCACTCGCATTCCGTCGAAAAGTAGTACCACTGTCTGTGAGGTCTTGATCCTCTTAACTTCCAAGATGGTCGGATTCCGTTCATTCACAAATAGTTCCTACAATTGAGTTGCGCTGTGGCTCGCGTCGATGCCGCAACCCTTTCCGTCGATGCCGTCGATCCCTTGCTTGTGTTGTTGGGGGCCGCAATGTATGCGGCCAACGCATAGCTTTTGCTGTCGAGTTGAATGTGCTGTAACTTGCAGTACGCTTCGGCATTTCCCTCTGAGGGCGTTGCAATGACGAGGATGTCTTGCACCACGTTGGGGAATATAATGTCGTCTTTCGCTGCTTCGGGAACAATGCCAGCAGCCCGCGCGAACTCTTGCATGATCGCGTAGTGGTTCACTTTTTCAACATCAAGGCCGTCGTGCGGCCTAACGACGATTCGGACGTGTTTCCTCGGTAATAGGGGAAGCCGTGGTGCCGTAGCGAGGTGTTTCATTGCCGCTCTCGGATCCGCTGTGCAGCGGGTGACCCGTGCGCCGGCACCCGAGTGAGCATCGTCGGGAACTTGCAATTCTGATCTTGGTTTACGCTTTTTTGCAATAGCAGCGTTCTATCCCGGCCGGCGTGCTTCTTCAGGAGTGATTTCCCTGCCTGCCACCATTTCTACCTCGGGCATAATGCACTGGACAAGGCATTCCCCGCCGACTATCCGGGCGTGAGGCCTAGCCCATTAGGCCTGGCAGTTGTTCGGCATGGTTACTTTGGAAATGTCCAATAGGTTCCGAAAGAGTCACTCACCAAGGATAAATCTTATATCTGCGTGTTCCGCTTCGAAATACGCTTCGAATGGTGCACAAATTTACTGGTCACGGTCGGAAAATACGCCAGAAACATGAATTAAAGCGGGAGCCGGTGTGAGACACGTCAGCATACGTTGGTCGGTGGCGCCACCCCTTTAAGATAGGAGGGATATCCTCGGAACGAGAGACACACGTTATAGTGTACGGTACCCCAAGGTTATGTCTAATGATTATCACTTCGAAACAAAATGAAAGAAGCTCACACTTATATCAACAATGATGACATAAATGTCGTTGCGGCAGAAAAGAAGAACCAAATCGACTGCAATCGCTGCATTTCAAACATCGTACATCTGGCACGCATTTGGCTGAACGTGCCCGTATACTCACTGTTTCAGGTCAACGTCCCTTTTGTTTTCAGCGGCGTCTACCAGATGCTTGCAGGTCACATTGACGCAGTCCTGAATTAAGGCGTTCATCTGCACAGAACAAGCACCTAGGGCATTAGCAAAGACGCTGACGGGGCCATTGCAAGATGTGGTTTGGGACATGTAACGCTGTAAATAGCCCTTAATAATTGCCGGTGGTTGCAAGCACTTGGTTGCCACGTGAGTCATTCTGCGGCTTTGGGTACTCACATTACGGGTCTTGCACATTTGAGCTTTTGTTTCGCTCCTTCCTGTCACTGCACTACCTTGCGCCATCCTTATCTTCGGATCCTGCCAGTCTTCACAGATCTCCTTTAACGCATTCCCTGGCTGATGTTTAATTCTAGCGAGCTCTAAAACAAACTCGGAAACCAAAATCACCGAAATAGCCTGTCCTTGCGATAAACTTACCTTTCGCAGCTTGCCAGTGGAAAAAGCCGGACTTGTCAGAGGACGTATTCTCCTCCAAAGGTCATCGCGTGCAAGGACGAGAACGTTCTTTAAAATGCTGTCATTCAGGTCAAGATTCTGCAAGGGACATGAAAGCGTCGGAGTAAGCAAATGCAGCACACGCAAAAAAGTTATTTAGAGGACATAAATGCGATCTAAAGTCCCTTCCTCGGCCGATTGAAGAACTTTATTACAGTCAAAAGAGACGACCCGGTTTCACCTGTAGTTAAGTGGAAGTTGACACAAAAGATTACAAATACGTGTGCAAGCACATAAATGGCTTCCATTTGTGTTCATATTCGCGCTGTATTTATTTGAGTTTTATTTATTCATTGTCTATACTAAACGTCAGGATTCCATGCCTTAATCGTCACCAGCCAGTAACCCCATCCAAAACACCGATAGTGCCTCGATTGGCATAAGACCATACTCTAGTAACATAGACCTTTAAGAGTTGTAGGTTCCGAGTGAATATTCGTATTTTTTTATGCTTAAAGGGATTGATTTAAAAAAAAAGTATTCGTCGCCTCCTTTTCTACCCACAACACCGATTTCTTTCAAGTGGTGGGCCCCTTTTTTATTTATTTATTCAGGTTACCCCTAGGGGCCCTCTAAAAGAGGGTATTACATGGGGGGTCCCATTCAACATGGTGTAAAAAACCCAAAAAAGCAGTAGAACAAGATACAATACAACCTGACAACCGCCACAAAACGCAAACCATGAATACGGGCAGCAATTTCATGGCGTTACCCGCCGCAGTGGCTCAGTGGCTAAGGCGTTGCGCTGCTGAGCACGAGGTCGCGGGTTCGATTTCCGGCCGCGGCGGCCGCTTTTCTGATGGAGGCGAAAAGCAAAAACGCCCGTGTGTACCAGATTTCGGCGCACGATAAAGATCCCCAGGTGGTCAAAATTAATCCGGAGCCCTCCACTACGGCGCGCCTCATCGCCTGCGTTGCGTCGGCGCGTTAAACCCTACGATCAATCAATCAATTTCATGGCGTTATACAATTTTGAAAAAGAGAAGCGAAAAACAAAACAACAAAAGCAACAGCAAAAAAAATAGTTAGTCACCGTAGTGCGCATGAGCTCCAAAAACTTAGCTGAGTTTTGCTCGGTGGCAACGTGTGCGGGCAAACTGTTCCACTCAAAAATATTGCGCGGGATGAGTGGCTGTGCGAAACGAAGTGGGCGGGATTGCGGGCGCTTAAACTTGTTAGGATGATGACGGCGTGGAAAGATGGAGCGGGGGGGGTTGAAAACAACGGTAATGTAATGATGGCTGATTGTAAAGTTTGTGGAAAAGTGATAAGCGCGCATATTTCCGACGAAGGGCCCAATCCTCTAGCTCAGCACTGTTCTTTAAGTTAGTGACGCTCGAATAGGGAGAATAATGTGAGTAAATGAAACGAGCAGTACGGTTTTGCAAAGACTCAATACTGTCATGTCTCGTTAATATGTACGCCTCCGTTCTCCGGAAAAATCGTCCATAATGTGAGTCGTCCATAATAACAAATCAAGGTCAAAAACACAAACATTAAGAAATATTCATTTAGGAAAAGCTCGTTTCAGGAATAATCGTTTAAGGAAACACAATGGAAAGCGGGGTCCGTTTGCGCTTAACAGCCATTGCCTCCACCGAACTGACCAGAGAAGCCTTGCCTTTTATGCACAGCGAATATTGGCACAAACTAGTATTATCGTCTGGTTATCTCATCCTGAGCCTCTGGATTTGCTCTTTCCGGCGTATGCTGCACGGGGCAATCTTGTTTTACGGGGAAAGGGTGTCACCCTGCCATTACTACCCTAGCGTGTTGTTCGCTGATCACAAGTGTTCTAATCTAATTAGATGGTACTCGAATGACGAGCGTTCCAAGATCAATACATGCTTCGGCTTTGTATGCTCCGCCAAGAAGTAAATTCTTTGTACGCGCTGGGGGCCTCGGTGGTCAGCTGTCATCTTTTCTATTTTTTGCTTTGTGGACCTGTGTCCATAATAACGAGACAGAAGTGCCTGCATTTACCTGTTTCGTCCCCAAAATATCCGTCCATAGTGCGGACTGTGGGTTTCTATATTAACGGGGCAGAACTGCATGACGGGAGACCGGTCGCCGAAATTTTTGTCCATATTGCGGGTTGTCCATATTAACGGGGTCCATATTAACGAGACGTCACTGTATTTCATACGATGTACGCTTGATGAGGGTCCCAAATTGGCACTGGCGTATTCTATTTTAGGGCGAATGAAAGTGGTAAAAGCAAGCTTCTTTAACTGCCATGGATCCTGTTTAAGATTTTGTTTCAATAACCCGAGAGACCGGTTAGCAGCTGCAAGAGTGAGGTTCATATGATGGTGCCACGATAGATCCAATTGAAAGTGGATGCAGATGTTAACTCAAGTGTCATATTATTAAACGAGTATTGACTAGGAAAACGGGTAGCAGCTTTAGTAAAGGACATACACCTTGTTTTAGAAACATTTAACGACATAAGCCAAGTTTAACACCAATGATTAATTTTATTAATGTTACATTGCAAAGCTAAGCGGTCAGAATCACAAAAAATGTTATGGTATATTACGCAGTCGTCCCAAAAAAGTCGAACGTGTGAAGATAAAGAATTCGGTAGATCATCATTATAAATTAGGAAGAGTAGAGGACCAAGAACACTTCCTTTGGGTACACCAGATGTCACCAGTAAAGAGTAGGAATAAACATTCACAGCAAAGGTGAATTGAGACCTGGAGGAAAGAAAAGCTTTGAATCTTGCAAGAACGTTAGGGTGAACGTTAAGTGGTTCTAGTTTTAGTAGCAATCTGTGGTGAGGAACGCGGTCAAAAGCTTTAGCGAAATCTAAGAAAATTGAGTCGACCTGGCAACCAGCATCGATTTTTATGAAGGTCGTGAAAAAAACCGGCAAGTTGGGCGTCCCATGAAAATCTCTTGCGAAAACCGTGCTGAAAATTGAAAATGATATTGTGAAGTTCCCAATTGATATGCTCCATGAGTTTGCAAATGGTACTAGTTGAGGAAATGGGCCTTCAATCTAGCGGTGAGGAACGGTCACCCGATTTGAAGAGGGGGATGACTTTAGCTTTCAGCCAATGTTGAGGTATAGTTCCGGTAGACACACTCTGTGAAAACAAAGCGCATAAGAAAAGGGTGATGCTGAATGATATATATTTGAGGATTTTTTTATTAAGGGCAATATTATCCGAGGTGGAAGAAATTTTTAGTTTCTGCAAAAGGGACAGCATACCCGCCTCACTGCTAACAACCTCCGGCATGACTGTGCTGCCGAAGCTATGTAACATGGGAGCGCATGAAACGTCTTCTCGGGTAAAAACTGACGAAAACGCCTGGTTTAAGAGCTCTGCGCATAGAGAAGTGGGAACTGAAACGTCATCGTTATTGCTTAGGACTATATCAGGATAACATTTGGGGTTAACAAAGCGCCTGAATCTGCGCGGATTATTTGCAAGTATAGATGATAAATCATTACTAAAGAAATGAGGGCGGGTAGACATAAAAGCTACTGATATTCTTTATCGCATTTTTTTTTGTATTTCGCCCAAAACATACCCGTCTAAACCGATACAGACCGTCCAACGCGATACTTCTAAGGTATCGGTTTGGACGGCCTGTTTATATAAACGCTTTTTGTTGTTGTTCAACCGCCGGAGCTGCTGAGTAAACCAAGGAACCGTGCTTCGGGTTCTCACGGTAAGGACAGGTATAAATTTGTCGATAAGACCAGTAGGTTTATTTTTAACAGCAACCAGTTTTGTTGAATGGTGGGCTGGAGGTGTCCATGTATGAATTTTTCGTAAAAGGCAGATAATTCATAGTTTATGCCATCAAAGTTACCTCTGTTATAGCACCTCATCGTTTTCTTAGTTGCTATTCTTTCGACAAGTGGGCGAATCAGGCTTCCGGTAATAATGGCATGGTCGGAAAGACCATTAAAAATTTAAATGTTCGAGCAAGCATCGGGTTTATTTGTTAAAATTAGGGAGAGGATATTCGAAGTATTTGCTCAGTAGCGTGTAGGAAAACCGATTGTTTGAGTTAAAGAAAAGTCTAGGCAACTCTGCAAAAATTTGTGCGCTTCAACGTCACTTGATGGAACGGTAAGGTCACTGCAAAAATTGGACGGAAAATTCAAATCACCAAAAATGATAAGTACAGTATTCGGAAAACGGGTATGAATATCGCTGAAACACGAGATAAAGCATCCGAAAACAGGCAACCCATATCAAGGGGACGGTAAAAAACAGCAAATATAACATGATTACCATCCCACTTCAAGAAAGCAAAGGCACATTGGAGAAAAGAACATATTTAGATAGGGGTAACAACAAGATCGTTCTTGACGGCAAGAAGGACACCACCACCCCTTCGGTGCTTTTGATCGCAACGAAAAAAGTTGATTTAAGATGCACAAACAAAGATATTGTTATCACTAACATTAAGCCATGTTTCGGTTAATATAACTACTGATGCTGAAGACGAGTTTATCAGCGAAGAAAGAGGGACGGTTTTTGAAAGAACACTACGAATATTTGTAAACAAGAATGCAAAATGCTTGACTATGTGGCAGGGTACAAGTGGCGAAGAACATTTAATTCTCTGGGGGAGCTACGTAATTCACTCGTGTCGCTTACGGTGGATACCGCCGCGTGCACGTTATCACGAGGATTTAACCGGACTGCGCATTCATTTTCAGCGTCCTACACGTAGATGTCGCCATTCACAAACAGCTTAGTAAATACCAGGCGGCAGCGGTCACCCTCCTTGGCCACAGATTTCTTGAATTGGGCAAGTTTTCGGCGCTTGTCGCCAACGGGCAGCGAGTAGTCGCTCGCGATGCTGAAGGGCGAGTTTTTTAGTTTAGGTACTTTGTTCAAAATTGCTTCGATTTCCCTATCGTTAAAGAACTCGGCTAGCTCGTATTAGAGCTTTGGTACGGGAGGAAGTCACAACGTCAACTTCGAGTAAACACCTACCACTGCTAAACACCTACCACTGCTAAACACCTAAACACCTACCACTGCTGTAGGCGTAACTCAGTGCCTTCGTAGTACCTATTGCACTTATGGCCGGGGGTCAAGGGGCCTTGAAGCATTTAAAGAGAAACTCCGGCTCCCAAAACAGGATGTAAATACCGTATTCGCTACCAACTCAAAAAGTAAACCATTTACATTAATGGTTACCGAGGCTCCAAAAGAATGCATCAAAATCAGGGGAAAGAAACCAGTAACCTTTGCGATCTTTCGTAACTGAATAGGCAGGTAGTGTTCTGTAATTTTCATACTTTTGAACTCCAGGGCTAATTTCTTAAGCAGCAGCTGCGCCCAATTTTTCACCAATGACGTTCCGGTCCTATCTTCAAAAAGACATTTGCAGTGGCGTTGAACATTCGCGCTACTGACCCGCTTGAGTAACCAATGCAGTTGAGTTGAGTTTCAAGAATAGCTTCAAAATGTTGAGAGTAGGATCGCAAGTTAAGCTAGCTGGTTCAGATTCATATTCATGATGAACGAACCGCGCAAGAAACATCGGGATAAAAGAAGAGGGGACGACGGCATAGCGCTGAAGATCCCAGCTCGACAAAAGGTCGTCAGAAGATTCCAGCGCTGTGCCGTTGTCCCCTCTTCCTTTGTCCCGACGTTTCTTGCGCTGTTCGTTCATCATGAATTTGAATCTTGGGAGGTTCAGCCTTGTTGGTGGACAACGGGTAATCGTGTGATAAAGGCGGGAATTCCGCTCGTTTTAAGGCGACCGTCTCGCATTATCCGTTTCACAAAAATCCCACATCGGCATTGTAGTAATAACGGTGGCACCACGAGCCGCTGAGAGGTCAACACAGCAACCCGCAATTTTCATCCCAGTGACTGCGCACGCGGGCATGCGCCGTGCTCTCCACCCCATTTGCTGCAGTAACTTGTGTAGTTGGGATAGTTCGCACAGACGTCAAAACATAACAGCTCAAAAAACAGGACACTAAGAGAAGCGACGTATCGTATGGCCGCCAACACGGGCATGCATTGGGTGCGAATGCAGGTATGCGCCGGTTGACGTCGAAATTGCCTGCGAATGCTGGTGCAGGAGCGCCTAACACTGGGCCTATTTTTGCTCTTTCAGCTCTATCGTCAACAGGCATCGTTAGCTTGACATACAGTAAGTTTGGCGTCATTCAACTCAGCGTAAACGTTGCACACTATAAAAGCTGAATGAAAGCTTGTCATGCGGATTGACAATGACGATGACAACCGCCGCCAGAAGATACCGGCAGATCCGTCATATCCCATTTGCCTGCAGGGTAAACAATCCCAGTCAAGGCACTTGACCATTGACGATGTCGTCAAATGCTGGTCTTTGCGTTTGCGAGCTCTAGTGGAAAGGAAGGAGTCTTGTTCGCGTTGCACATGCGGAGATCGCCTTGGAGACGGATCGCTTATGTATTGTGTAAGTGACAGATAAATTGTCCGTATTCGGCCGCTGTTCCTGGCATAAATGATAACGTCAAGGATGCTGTCGTGTGGCAATGACTTGGGGTAAAATACGTTGTGGCGTCGTGGGAAGGAAGAGTGACTGCACCAATGTCAGAAAATATAGGGCAGTGCCAGATGATGTAGTTGGGATCGGCTGTGGTGTAATGGTTGCAGATAGGGACACAGGATATAGTGTGTGGTCTGTGTATAATACCGTTTATCGACGATCTCTGGCGCAGTACAGCGTTTGGTGAGCAACTTTTAAACCAAAGCTTTTTACCTCTACCCCCCAAAGGTTCTTTCGCGACCGTTGCTGTCAACAGAAAACTCCAGCGAATAAATAAAAGAACTTGCTGGCACCGCTGGGAATCAAACCTAGAACTAGTGCTCTAACAAAGCGAGAGCCCGTTGTCTTACCGCTTAACCTACGAGCCCTTTTAAGTGCGAATGCACTTTATAAGCGACCCCAAACCATCCACCGCCGGCGGCGGCGGCGGCGTCCGCAGTGCTCCTCTATATTTAAAACAGGAACAGCATCCGGCGCCAGGTTTCGATCCAAGGACTTTGCGGCCGCAGCGCGACGATCTACCGACCAAGCCACGGACGCGACGGTGATATCAGTGTTAGTGACGCGCCTTATATCTTTAAGGCATTCAAACTACGTCGTCAGCGGCGTGCGTTGGCGACTCAGCGGCGTTATAGCGGCTTGATAACTGCGTGGTGTACACGTGATACTACAAACCCGATGGAAGAGATGGAAGAGAAGGCGGCGAGGCGGTGGGCTGCGGGGGCCGAGCGCAAGCGCCGCAAGCGGGCCGACAACCGTGCATTCGCACTTTCACATTCTCCCCCTCGGGGAAATGCGGGGGAATTTTTTTTTGTCCTTATTACCTTTTTTTCGCACACAATACACGTCACGGATAGATTAAAAAACATCGGCCGAACTTCGGCTGACGGAAAAACTTAAAATAAACACCAAACGTACACAGTTTTTCTAGTACAGGTAGCCATTCCATATCGGGCGTCTGCCGCTTGTGCACTTCATAGAGCAAACTAATACTCTGGGCAAATTATTTGCTCACAGTGAGGGCGTGCGGGTCAGCGTGGCGCACCGCCATCCTCGGCCTCCAAATGGCATGCAATCATAGAGCCATGATGAGGTCATACGGCACACTGTTGTCACTAGGTACGCAAAGAAATCGTATGCCTTGGGGTGAAACGGGCAGGTCGATCTTTAAGGTCCTTTGCAACACATTCCAGAAAAAGATGGTGTCCCAGCACTCCGCGAAAACGTGCTCAACAGTCTCTGGTTTGTTGCACAAAGTGCACGTTGTAGGACCAGCGACAAACAAGCCTTTCTCCTGCATCCACTAAAAAAAAATGTTTTCATGGATGCTGGGATGGCCATCTTTTTAACACGAGGTAACACGTCCTGGCCAGGAACAGATCTATACACCGATCGGTAAAGTGGCACAGGTAACAACACAACCTTTAAGTCTTTAGTAAGTGCCTTTCTTGACACAGCTGCTAAGTACTCCAGTGAAAACCGTACTGCTAGAAACCTAAAAGAGTCTACAACCTCCTTCATATAGCCTTTAGGGCTGCTACAGCTTTCGTCTGTGGACGAGACAATATATGTTGGCAACGCTTTTGACAGCACACTTTGTAAAAATGTTCGCAGAAAAGGGTCATGCGTATCCCGTAAGAACAAAAATCGATTAACAAGCCGGGGAATGTAAACGTGACACAACCCAACCCAGCCCTCTTTAACACGCCGGAAAAGATTGGTTCTGCTTGAACGCTCCCAAACTGAAGACCAAATGAACACGGCAAACACACGACGTATTTTCTAACTTGAACTCTCGAACAATGAATGACTTGCGTCACGTACCACAGCTTTGCTAACAGAAAAAGGTTGCAAACTGTGGCACGTGCGAAAACAGACAAAGCTCAACCTCCCCACTTGGTTGTCTTTTCGCGCAGTCTCACCGTTTCGGATTCCCAGTAATCGCGGCTATCCTGATAGCGGTCCAGGCGAACTCCGAGATAACGCACTGGTGTGCGTGACCATGACACATTTTCAAAAACTGATGGTGCTGCTGCCCACTCCCCATGAAAAAACACCACACACTTCACCCAATTAACACAACTCTTCGTAACGCGACAAAATTCTTATATTATCATTATTACTTTGCTGATGCTCTCCTTATTCTCACAAAATACAGCCACGTCATCCGCATATGTTAATAGTCTTACCTTACTCGAGTGGAGACGAAACCAGCACAAACCATCATTATTGATTATGCGCAAACAAAAAGGTTCCAAAAAATTCAAAACAACAGGGGAGAGGCACGGCATCCCTGTCTCACAGAAGATAAAACTGGAACACATTTGGAGACATGCTTGTTTACAATCAATTTTGTGAAACATTCACGATACGCCATACGTACCCTCTCCTTCACAACATCGCCAACATTAACGTAGTCCAGAAAGCAAAACAAGATTTCGTGAAACACTTTATCAAAGGCCTTCTCATAATCAATCTGAAGCATTGCTACTCTTCTACAGAATACATCCCAACACTGTAAAACACTGCGTGCGACATGTACATTTTTTACTACGCTTCTACCTCGTATGCCGCATGTCTGATGCGTCCCTACTAGTGTGGTTACTATTCCCTGTAATCTATTCGCTATAATCTTCATCAGTACTTTATAGTCTGTATTGGCTAAGGTGATTGGCCTGTAGCCAGTTACAGAACCAGATTTAGGGGAAATCCCCAAGGAGGAGTACGTTTCTGTAAAGGAAAGTTTGACATCCACCTAAATGCAGCCATACGGCTACAAAGGAAAGCTATACAACTTTCTCGGAAACTTCGCAGTTGAAGAAAAATTCGTCCTGGTCCAGGAAGTTTGACATCCACCTAAATGCAGCCATACGGCTACAAAGGAAAGCTATACAACTTTCTCGGAAACTTCGCAGTTGAAGAAAAATTCGTCCTGGTCCAGGATGAATCCTGGACCAGGACGAATTTTTCTTCAACTGCGAAGTTTCCGAGAAAGTTGTATAGTTTTCCTTTGTAGCCGTATGGCTGCATTTAGGTGGATGTCAAACTTTCCTTTACAGACTGAAGTTTTGCCCTGTCGTCTGACTTTGGGATTAAGACAGTATGCGTTCGCGAAAAAGAAAGCGGCAGAGCGACCGCCTCGAACGCTTCACATAACACCCTATATAGAAATGGTGCTAGGATGTTTAAAAACCTCTTGTAAAAAAGGGCACCCAAGCCGTCCGGGCCAGGAGACTTGCCTCCCTTTAAATTGCCTATGGCTATCTCTACTTCGCCCAACGTTATGGGTTGTTCTAATGTATTTTTAACATCGTCCTCCAGACGTGGCATGAAGCGAAGGAAGTCTTGCTTGAAGTCTTCAATGTTAGGAACGGCAAGACTGGAGAGTGTAGTGTAATGTTGTACAAAGGCATCTTCTATGACCTTTCTATCTCGGGTAAGGTCTCCGCCTACCAGTATTTCATTAATCGAGTTGGCTTCAGCATAACGTGCCTCATAACTTAACGCTCATTTCGTGGGGCTTCGCCCGCCAGATAGTGTTCGGCCCGCGCTCGCACGGTCGCCCCCCTGTATTATTGCCTATCTATTGCCTCTAGCTTGTTCTTTATTGTCTTTATGTGATCCCGGAAGGCGCCAGGTGCTTCGCGTTGCAGCCTGAGAATCTCCCTCAAATTACGCTTCAGGTTACTTTCGGTTTCCTTCTCTTTACTTCTGAGTACAGTCCCCCTCTCTATCGCGTTAAGCTTACAATCATGTTTGAACAATTCCCCCTTTTCTCCCCAACTTATACTTTCTGCGTTTGTGTGTTTCCAAAAAGCTTCTTTTACGGACTCCACGAAAGTATCGTCATCCAACAGCTTTATGTTTAACTTCCACAACTCCCATGTAAATTTATTACACCCTTCTCTCTTTTCTCCCATGGGAAAAGAAACAAAACAGTGATCACTGAAATAAACGTCGTCTACGCAATATTTTTGGCATGTGGAAGCTAGATCGCAAGAAACGTAACCCCTATCTAATCGCGCGTGGCTCGCTCCCTGAAAATGCGTAAAACTCAGAACATTTTCATTTCCTGCGCAGTGTGCAACATCGGACAGTTCACACTCTTCAAGTAATTCACTAAAAATTTGCGCATTCTTATCCACTCCCTGCCGTGGTTCATTTCTGTCCCTTCCCTCGCAAACACAATTGAAATCCCCCAGTAACATGATTTGTCCTTCCGCTCTTAAATATTGAGTGAAACTTTCAAAAAAGGCCGCTCTTTCTTGCACGACGTTTGGGGCGTAGACACAAAGGGCACGGAAATCACCCCCATATTATTCAAAATCCCAAAAAACTAACCTGCCCGTTTCACACGAAAAAATGTTTTGTATTTCAATACCAATGTTATTCCTACGAACAGACAACACCCTCCCGACGTGCCGACCGCGTGCCTGACACAGACACTAGACAGGTTTTGAAAGGGCTTTATAATACTGGCGGTGCAGTTACTACTTTCTATCTTTGTTTCTTGGACAGCCAAGATATCTATTTATTTCTTTTTCCAGCATTATCCTTTTCAGCTGATACTGTTTGCGCCTGTCACCAAGGCCTCGCATAGCGAAACGAAGCGCTCTTCTGAAGCCTGCCATGATTTATAGTAATAACTGCACCGTCGGCACTACATAAATTAACGAGAGAGTGCTAAAACATCCACAATAAAACAAGAAAAAGGAATGAAACCAAGCAAAAAGAAATTGGAAACGAACCCATTTCCGGAAAAGCAAGGACGCGACGAGTTTTCCGACGTTCATGTGCTCGAGAGGCCTGGCACACATAGCAGTCCTCTGTGACCACACCTTTGACAACTCCTTCCCCCCCCTTCCCACCCCACACAACCGCACTTGTAGCGCCGTGTGAACAGTCCGTTCACTCCCCCTTGGGTTTGTCCGGTGGAATATTTGCCTTGGCTCCAGGGCGTCGCGACTGCGGCGTGGCTTTCGCTGCAGGCTCCTCGGGGCTTGGCCCTGCGGCGTCTCCTCCCTCAGCCCCACCACTTTCCCTTGCACGTTTCCCCGACACAGCACTTGCACCTGGGGTACCGTCTTCGTCTTGCCCGTCAACGCTCATGTTGGCTACGAGCGACTCACAAACACTCTTGCTGGCAGTAGACACCTCGGCGATGGCACCTTGTTCCTGGGGGGGTTCAGGGTCTTTCACCGGCACTGCAGGCGGGCTGAGCTCCGGCGGGACGACACGAGCTGGCTCAGGGGGCGTCACCTCCTTCGTCGGCACCTCTACCTTGCCCCTTGCTGCCTCTTCTGCCTCCTCTGTACCCATGATGAACTCAGACGTCTTGTCAACCCCTCCTTGTCCTGCGACGTTTGCGTAGGTGCTAACGCATCCGCTCTCGTCGTGGCCGAAGCGGCGACAAAGAGCGCAGCGGGGCACCCTACACTCTCGTCGAATGTGTCCGCTCCGGTGACAGCGGAGACAGAGAGGCCCACGCCCGGGCACCACGACCAGGGCTTGCTCGCCGGTGACGCGTACCTGGTGGGGGATGTCGTCCACGCTTACGCCCGACTTGAGCTGTAGGGTGACGGGGCGGGTAGCCGAGAGCTGCGCGGAGCAGCCTGGCACACGCCATCGGTCCGGGTCACTTCCGTGACCTTGCCGTAAAGCCCCAGGGCGCTTCGCACCTCGTTGTCGGGGACGTTGTGGAGCACCCAGCAGAGTTTTAACCGGATGTCCTGGTGGCGGGAATCGATGACGAGGCAACGACGGCCCTTGACTTGAAGTTCCCCGGCGTCAGCAAGTTTCTTCGCTCCTTCGGGGTCTTTGAAAGTAACCGCCCACAAATGGTTCACCTCAAAACAAGAAACACAGGTCACTGACCAAGTCAAAAACAAATTGACGTTTCGGGAGCGCTACGGCTCCCTTGTTCACAATCATCTGGTTCACCTGGTACACAATCATCTGGTTCATCTGGTTCACCTGGTACGCCACCGAGGCGATAACCTCGGGGAACCGCTCCAGACGAACCAAAGTGTCGCGGAATTCTTCGACCTTGTACGGCCTGGCTTTCAAATCGGCGTGCAAAAAAATCGTATTAAGCACAGATGGTCCGGACGGCAGTTGCGGCAGCATAACTTGATAATCGTGGGTGTTATCAATACCGGTTGACCTGTTACCTCGGGCCGAAAGGCCCGCCAAAGCCGCTCCTTCAGCGGAGCTCGCCATCCTGCGTCCGCACTGCGCAGTAGCTGGAAGCAGAATCCACCTACGAGCCCTCGCAAACACGGAGAATACAGGTGGTTTACTCACCAAGTACATCTACGGGTTAACCCCCTGAATTCTCGCTGAATGCGACGTGAAAGAATCACGCGATCTCTCGCACCGCTGTGCGGTGCGCCCATGGCCCGTCTAGCGGCCCTGTGCGCACCTTGCGCATGTGCTAAGGGTTCAAAAATTAAAGGAAGCACACACCAGTGCATGCAATCCCACTTCTAGTACGCCAATGTGTAAAAGCCTCCAGTGTTCACGTAAAAAGCCTCCAGTGCTCACGTAAAAAATCAGAGCTCCTTGTCGCCCGCCCTCATGCCAAATCAAGGAGTGATGGCCAGGCCATCACTCCAAACCCCAGCATAACGATCCTGGGCCTACACCTTCACGCCAACACAAAGAGTGACGTATCCTTGCAGCGCCTCAAATACAGCATTAATCAAATCATACACATAATCAGGCGAATTGCCACCAGAAGAGAGGCCTCAAGGAATCTGCTATCTTCATTACGTCAAACCCCTGTCTTCTTCTCAGCAAGGAGGACATAGAGATGATTTATATAATGATTAGAAAGGCGGTTGAGCAGGCCATTAGTCTTTCCATGAGTGCGTCCACAGAGAGGGTGTTTAGCACGGGGCTCCACAACACGGTGGAAGAGCTTATAGAAGGCCATCTTTCTAACCAGAAGCTCCTACTCAGAACTGCGGCGGGTCGCCGCATGCTTGACCACATTGGCTGGGAAGCACAGAATGGCACTCCGCTTGATGTACTCCCGTACTCTTGGCGACTAAATCTAAAGATGCTCGCTTTGCTTAGAAATATGAATCCCTCACACGACGAGGGTCGCCAACAAGCACGGGCTCAAGCGCTCAACATCACCCCCGGTGGGGGTCATGCAGGTATCTCCACAGACGCCTCCCAACATCGAGGGCAGCAATACGCCATCATGGTGGCTAACTCCAGAACGAGCCTCCATGCGTGTACCTTACTCAAGACCCAAGAAATGACGGCAGCATAAGAGGCAGCCATCACCTTGGCTCTCACTCAACCAGGGGTTCGGAAAGTAGTCACCGATTCCCAGCAAGCGTACCGGAATAACCAGTCGGGTTGGGTGTCCCGACCTGCACTGCGTGTGCTAAAAAACCGCTCCCGAAACGGTTCCATTCAGCACATCCGGACACCTCACGCTTCCATGGAGGGCAGCGAGTACGCCCACCAACAAGCCTGCGCTTTTACCTCCCGTGCTATGGAGCTGCACGAGGACAGTCACCCGCTTGTCATGTTCAGTGAGATAACCCAGCATTATCGCCTTTAGAGACAGACCCTACCTTCGCCTTACCCTCACCTTTCCAGAGAACAACAAACTACCCTACGGCTCATACAATCCGGCTCCTTCCCACACCCGACGTGGCTTCACTTAATGCACCCGAATCGCTACGACGCTGAATGTAAATTTTGCTCAGAAGTGGGGACACTCCGCCACATAATCAGGGTGTGCGACTTTAGCTCTGAGCTCCCTCCTGTCTTGGAGCTGCTCTGAGCTCCCTCCTGTCTGGAGCTGCTGCTGTCCAGCACCTCTCTGCCTAACCAGCTTCAGCTGGTGAACAGAGCACAGGCGGTGCGGACTGCATATGGGTTCCAGCGAAGAAGGAAGCACTCCCCTGGGTCGCACTTTGGGCCGTGCATAAATCGGAATCGAAGTATTTCCTCCGCCTCCTCCTACTCCTCCCCCTCATCCTCCTGCAGCGTTTCTGCCGCAAATCTCGTCGCCTCCGTCCGCGGCGCCGATACGGAGAAGCAAGATCGTGTAACACCGGGTTTCAGCTTCCATTAATTTTATAAAGAAAACGTTTCCACTCATGTGCTACACCAATACAACTCAACCAACCACCGTTCATGCATCATGCATTGATTTAACCTTACCAAGAATATCTCTTTGGAGCAATAAATGGCGTGGTTCAGTCCATTTCACTTCCCTCTTTAGTCAGTTACCTCTTACTCACAGCGACGTGAGTAAATTTAAGTGACTTTGCATGGGCAATCATTGTGGGTGCCGTTTACAGCTTTGCTTTCCAACCACATTCACAGGGTGGATTGGCACAATTTTTTTAAGAAAGATTTATCATGTACGGCTTATTGCGGGGAAGGAGGCGAGGTGGCCCAAATACGTACGAGCCTTGAGGTGCAGTCATATCAGTTGAGGTGCAGTCGTATCATACCTTGAGGTGCAGTCATATCAGTCCCGTCCTTTTCACCGTCCGTGTCTTTCGCTGAGCTAAATCTTATTTCTGCAACATGTCTTACAGTTTCCTATACGCCTCGAGATTCGCGATCGCTGCGCCGCCTGCCGCCGCTTCTCCGCGGCGTTTGTGGGATTAGCGCTGCGTGGCTGATAGGTGGTCATGCAGTGTTTTGGTTCTCTTTCGCTTCTCTTTGCCTTTCCGCGCACTAAATAACTTGTTATGGTGACGTCTGTAAGCTAACTGAACGTTTAGGGCGCTTAAAAAAACAGCTGCGTCTTGGTAGAGCGCTCGAACGCCAACAAGAGCTACCCGGTGAGGCGGTTCTGCGCGCTTCTTGGCCGCTCTTGCGGTCGTCGGCGACGGCAGCAGCATATCACCGCTGTCGCCTTCGAACACGTCAGAACAAGTGAATTCTATTTATTGTCACCTCGTTTAGACCTGGCATTGGCACTGTAAGAGGTTGGTTCGTTTTGCAGCGCAAACAACAAATGCGGCTTTGCTTCGAATATGTACGTCGTAGAAAAATATATTTCGGGGATGTGATAACCCAATAGCTGACAAATTGTGCCTTTTATGGGAATATAAGCTACGCGAAAATGTTAAGTACACTCAAAGGCTGTGCATTGTCAGATATGTGCCCACTCATGCCGTATAGTAAGAAGTTAGAACCAATTATGTTAATTAAACCACGGGAAAATGAATGGTCTGCAAGTCAGGAATAAATAGAATAGTCGTACGGGAATAAAAAAAAAACGAGAGCAGCTTCTGAAATGCTAAAGACGTTTGTTTGAGCAAGGTAGTATTTACCAGACCAACTAGATGCGAAATGCACTGATATTTCGCTAGACATGGGGGTGGGTGAGGAGGAGGGCGCTCAACTATCGTTTGTTTACAAATGCGGAGCGAAATCAACAAATGAACGTTTTAGTAATCACACACACAACCTGCGTGTTCACTTTTCGTTTGTTTTTCGCCTTCAACGATCGGCTGATCACTCGGCGGACGCATTTTTCGAAGAATACAGGGTAGGCAGTTCACAAGAAATACGAGGTGTCGTTGAAAGAGTTGATTGATTGATTGCAGGGTTTAACACGCCGACGCAACGGAGACGATGAGGCACGCCGTAGTGGAGGGCTCCGGATTAATTTTGACCACCTGAAGATCCTTAACGTGCGTCGAAATCTCGTACACACGGGCTCGTTTGAAGAGTGTCGTATATGACAAGGGTCTCTGATTTCGGTTTATGCTAGATTCTGCAGTCTCCCTGTGTCATACGACGATGTTTCGAAGAAGCGTTTGGTCGCGGTCGCGGATTACTCTATAAGCCCATCTTCGCGCTTCTCGTGGAGGATAAATGTAACAGAGGAATCTTTGCGAGCGCTCACCTCGGCACAAGACGACGCAGCATTAAATTTGTCGTCGTGTGCTGACCCCGGAGTGTAATTTTGCATTATCCATCATACTTCTTTGGTACCGTTTCTGAAATTTATGCTGCATTGGATTGTTCATGGTACTGATCACTATCTGATATGTGATATTGGCAGGCGTAATTTGCGTGCTGTCAGGTATGAGTGCTCCGCTGGATTTTGTAATTTACATCATAAGTCCATTTACATCATAGTGTGTATGGCCGCAACATGACCATCGGAGGAAACACTGCTTACAGAGACACTGCCACTAAATTTCAGGGCAGCGGAATTGCAATCAGCTGCATGCAAATGCTCGCTTCGGGACGCTGGCCTGTGACACACGCCCGGCGCTCATATAGATCTTTCTAAGATCGCGTCATAAACGTTTATACTCTCGTGAACCCACCAGGCTTGCAAACAGAGTGCCTGCTCCACGTTATTCGGTATTTCGAACGGGGACAAACGGTAAATCGCTGTCTTGAACGAGCCCCAAAAGCAACGGCGACAGGGGGGAGCGGGCCGGGGACTCCCACTCCTGCTTTCGAAACGGGCCGCTAGGGGGATTTCAGTGGCGCCCCTACAGGCCGCGCTCGAGGCGTATAATTACGAAGTATGCGGGTGCGAGGGTGGGGTGTACCGGATTAAGGCGTCTCCTCACTTTCTCCTCTTTCTTTCCTCTCTCTCTCTTTCTCTTCCTATTCTTTGAGACCCCCCCTCTCCTTCTCCTGGACTGGGTTGGATGAGGGTGAACTCCCCGTTGAGTTGAATTATATCGCCAGTTCTTTTCTTTTTTTTTCCTCTTTTCGTAATAAATCACCCACACCACCATCTGTACACGAACGGGTGGTGGTGTGGGTATCGTGACTGTCGAGTGGCTTGGAGGAGACGTGCCTGTAGAAACTTTATAGGTGTCATCATTGCTGCACTGATGAGATCACCATCATCGGTGCCAGTATTCGCGTGAGCAGCTATAGCACGAACGGCTTCGTCTGTCTCTCATCTCCATCTTTGTAAATATAAACACCACCGCATCACCGGCACGTCGCGGCCCGTAGTTCTGTTATTTTTCAGTGCCTCCTTTCCGACGACGAAAAGCCAGAGGCGAAAACTGGACAGTTTAATCAACGGCGAGTAGGAAAAAAACGGACGCGATCCCCCTTGCGAAAGTGGACGCCCAGCGCAGCTGTTGTAAAGCGCTGCACAGGCTGATGTGGGAGGGTATGAAATGTCCCTCGTTGTCTCGGCGGGCTTGTCGCTTGCACTCCGCTTCTCTGGCGGCAAATGCTGGGCCCTTGTGCATACGCTCGTCGTCTTGGGCGAGAACTGGTTGGTTCTCCCTAGCCTGGGCCACCCAATGACGTCAAACCCCCTCCCCTTTCTGGAGCAGCAGCAAACCTTATCTTTACCAAAACACATGAGCAGGGGGTTCCCATTGTTCACCGGCGCCTTATTAAGAGATGTTGGTATTATCAGATGCTGGGTTTTAACACGAAAGTGTTTTATGCCAGGGTACACCAAAATCTCATTGACGTCATATCCGCCACGGAAGTGACGTCGCCAGAAAAAGTGGAATTGACGCTCCGGCGCCCGTATTCGAGCCCGCGAGCTCTCTATCCTCTTGCCACAACGAGAGGTACGTGGCGCTCCACCTACTGCGCTACGAAGTGTGTTGGGAACAGTTCTACTAACGCACTTCATGTGTTTCCCTGTGGCTATTCAGATGTGGCTGCCGTCTAGGAGAGGCGAAGCGAAGTAGCGCATCATGACAGCAATGAATGCCGACAGCTGGCGCCTCGATGCCAGCGCCTTCGTGTACGGGGGACGCCCGTGAATTGAGGCAAGGCTCTGCTCTGGCGCTGCTCCCATGACCGTTATGTGTTACAAGCTGCTCCTGTGCATGTAATTTTTAGCTTTGTGGCCCCGGAATAAACCGGTTATTTTTTGTTTGTTTCTTGCGTGTCGGCGTCACTATGTCTGGCGGGGTCAGGCAGAAGAACCCTTCGCACATGAAGGAGGTTCCTTTAACATTCAACTGTTCCTGTGAAAGCACTTTTCACTGTCGTGTTTTAGCGATTCTTATGAAAGAGGGTTCAACCACAATTTTCTCGTTTTTTTCTTCATCACACGACTACTGAGGTCGAACACTAATTCTGGCGGGAATACTAATTCCCGCCAAGAAGTGTTGAACGGTCGCTGGCTTCCACATTCCAATCGCTTAAGTCCGATGCATTCCAATCTTTTGAGCGCCCGGTGAATCTTTTCGCTCCTTGTTTCTCTCACTGTTCACTGCATGATAGGGCTATTCACTTTTTACGTTATGGGCTACCTGATTTATTTTTTTTTTCAAAGCTAGTCAAATTTTACATTTTTTATTACCACTAACAGAGATGTTGAAAAAAGACTCCCTTTGTTTAATAGCACGAACTTTAACATCGCGTTCGGCTCAAGATTTAACCCAGTAAATTTACAGTAAAGCTACTGCTTTACTTGCGAAAAAAAGGTATTTAAATAATAGACTTACCCGCCTGTTGGGCAACAGCGGGAAGTCCTTTACTAGTACTTGCTTCACTAGGTCGGGGTCTGCAACTATCAAAGTCGGTTTTCCAAGTTCGTAAACTCTGAAATTAAGAAAGAAAACAATACAGTGACGCTGCGCCGTTTCTGATGATCGCATAGCCCGCCGAGTAAGATGAAAGCATGCTCACAACATGCTCACAACATTGCATGCTCACAACATTGCATGCTCACAACATTGCATGCTCACAACACTGGTCCCGTTTTTGCCTTTTAACAGCGGAGCTGTTGCAGGTTGATCCTATTCGTCCATCTGCGCCACAGAGGAGTGGAGACAGCTTCCCAGACAAACCTTTAGAGGGCGCAGTGGTCCCGCAAGGCCTAAGGCCCCTGTATGTTTCAAAGGTAGCGCAAACCATTGTGCAAAAAAAAAAAGAGGAGAATCTCCTCCCCGCCGTCTACGTCTCTCCTCACCCCATCGCCCTTTTCTGCTCCCCTATTGGACGAGGCTCGACACGTGGCCGATGACACCCGCGAGTTTCCCTTTCACCGAGAGAGAGAGAAAAATCAAAACCAGTGGAGCAAAATCACCCTCCTGGACTGGAAGCAAATATCGTCCACGCAGTCGTTCTCGTGTGAAGTTCACTCCTATAAGGACGCCTGCGGCGAAAACCCGTTCGCCGAGCTGGCCGGATTTGCCATGTCGATGCTCGTGCTGCCGTAATCGAATGCCGAAGTAGAGATGAGGTTTAGACAGCGTAACATAGTAAAACGGCGCGCATTCGAAGCCGCGGTGTTCCTCACAGCAAGTAGATGCTGCGAAACGTTGGAACTACCAATATAAAGCATTCACGCATGAAACATGAAACATAAAACAAAGAGTCTGTTTGGCGTCCTTCTCCCACCATCCGTGCCCGGCGCGCAATGAATAGCGTTCCTATCCAGAAATCTGGGACAGGAAGCTTCTAGTTCAGCTGGTTGGCACCACGTGGCGTCTCCACCTTCAAGATTTCAAACTTCCCGCGGTGACGTATTCGGTGATGCGGGAAATGAAAATTATAAGAAAAATGGGGTTCCGTCGGCACCAGAATCCCGGGACGCCCGCCGCCGAGTCTGTACACAAAGCAGCCGCGTCGGCGGATTGCCTCGAAAGCGCGTCATCCCTATTTCATATTTGCCGCGCTTTCGAGGCGCTTTTTCAAAGAAAGTGCTACGAGTTGTGCCGCGCCTCCGCTAGATGGCGCCACGGGTCCCGCGACCGAGAGAAGACGCAGTGAAACATCCCCCTCGCGAGGGGAACGATCAAATGCAGAGCATTTCCGGGGGCGCACGACGTTAAGTAGTTTGCGTTACGTTAATGTTGTTGCACTTGTGGCAACTGCTGACGAGAGAGCGCTCGTCAGCAGTAATTTGAATGAGTCAACGATATAAGGCGGGTTCGTAGCGTCCCATTCTGTGTCGGCTTTGTGGCGCAGTGGGTAGAGCACCATGTACATTGCGTTGCGCCCGCAGGGTCGAGGGATCGAAACCGGGCGCCGATAGTATTTTTTTTTATATATAGTAGGGAGGGGTCCGGTGCGGACTACGGACGTCAACGCGGGTGACATCGTGAGTTACTGAAATGCTCTGCATTTAAAACTTTATGGAAAACAGAAAACGGTCCGGTGGCGCCTAATGGCGACGCCCGGGCCGGCACTAAGAGCCACAGTTCGGGCGGCCGGATAGCGACGCTATTAGGGAGCGTAGGACGACGAGCGCGCATGTGCGCTGCACGTGAAGACAGACGCAGGTACATCTTTCTCAAGGCGGTGTCTGCTGCATCGTGATACCGACTTGCTGTGTCGTTGGCTGCTCTGTAGCATTACAAAAGGCGATCAGCTGTTGTTGTTGCAGGAGGGAAAAATAACGTTAAACGGCGAGCGATATGCATGCACTGCATCGGGAGAGAAAGCTTTGATTGTCACCTAGGAAGGACTTCCAAGTTAAGCAATCACTTGTAAACTCCTTCATGAATACTTGCCTCTCGAAGTTCTTTATATGAAGGTAAGGCTGATACTGACTTTCGGGTTAAATGAAATAAACAAACAAAAAAACAGCGTAACGTTTCCGTCGACGCTTTCTCACACGATTTAGTGACAATGACAGCACGGTCGTGTCTAGATCGCTCGCATTGGGTCAGGTGTTCTAAAATGCCAACGGCATTTACTGCAAAATCTCGCGCTCGCGATTTTTTTCCAGGTGCAAAAATTTTCAGCACAAGAAAATACGTTTCACCAGTGAGCTCCTTTTTTAATATATTCTATTCGCTTGAACTCTATGTGGTCGGTATTTGTGTTCGAAGATTGTATTTTAATTCATCACATTTTTGTGCACTTTCATGAAGAATGTGGTGCATGCGTGTGTACTTATTATAAGAGAGTGTAATGTTTTATAGTTGTTTATTTTTGGGGTGCTTTTGTGAGCGTACTTGTCAGTGGGGAACACGGGAAGGAGGGGGTTCATTCGCGAGTTTACCATAAGACATTATTTCCAAGATAATCTTTCAACCGTTCCTTCGGAACAGGGTCCTCAGCAGACGTGAGCGATGCAGCATAAATTAGCTGTGATCCAAAAAATAATTCTGAGGCATTGATAACAGGGAATAGCACCGACATTCGAAATTATTAGCAATTGAGCAAGGATAAAGTCCCTGTGTATGCTCTGCTGGGAACAAAATGTCCTGTTTTAACAACAAGAATGTCAGCATTAGTTGCCATGAACTAAGGACAACGGATAAGTCACCAGTAAAAGCAAGGTGAAGAATGCGCGCGTACACAGGGGAACAAAAACATTTTTTTTAAAACTGAACCGGAAATGGGACCACACGTGAGTATATTTTGGAACTTAAAAAAATTAAAGCTGGGCGTATGTAGGCAATAAAATTCTCTTCCATGTAGCGGCATAGATTGATGCAATTTTTTTTCGAAACGCGTCCACTAAATAGAACAGCTTGTTTTTAATATACAGGGAGTAGTAACAAAACGTTTGTTCCAGATCTATGCGGCGCCGATTCTGCTTAGAATGGAACATTTGCATAGGCAATAAAAGTGCTTTCCTCCCACTGAACGGTTTCAGTATTTTTGAGCAAATTGTAGACACGACCAGCTAGGGCCCCAGCCAGGAATTTTTTTCGGGAGCGTTTAAGGGGTACTGGACGGGAGGAGTTTTGGCGAAAGGAGCACTAGGTCTTCTTTACGTGCTGCCTGGAAAAAATTTCGGAGAAGGTCCTAACCCCCCCCCCCCCCTCCCCTCCTCCTGGCTACGTCCCTGCAGACAACCCATTCTGAAAGTAGGCGTGCATGTTCTAACTTTTAGTACGGTTCTGGGGTTATAAATCTGCTGACGCTCATTTTAACTTTTTGACGTGCCCTTCGCACATAAGTGAACTGAACAAAAATGTATAAATGCTAGGTCTTTGATCTCCTGAAACGCTCCCAGATTAAATTTTCCGTGAGATACCACAAAAGAAGATTGAAATAGGCGGGCACAAGCGCACAGTTTATTCCCCTCAAAACGCAGTAGGATAGCTAAGACACTGACCAATCACAAACTGTTCTTCCTACACAATATCTGTGAACACCGTTGTGAATTTACGTCCCGAACTGTTGCGTTTTACACAAGCACTTCAACGCGCCTCGCACACAAAACGAAACGGTCCGGCGGCGCACTCCGCGTTAGTCGCTCACTAATGGCGGCCGAGAGAGGCGGGCGAGGAGGAAACAGCGCGGGGAAGAGAGTTTGCGCTACTTTCTCATAAAATGCCGCAGTCTTGTTGACAGCACACGTGCGGGTGTGATTGCTACCTGCGTAACTGGCGACCTTTTCGTCTTACCAAGCATAGCCCAATCACGCCTGAAGGTTGTTCTTAATCCTTGCGCAGGGTAAGATTTGATCGGCTGCCTCACATAAATAAACAGGCTTTGAGTGAGATACAAAATAAATATGGCAATGGTTTTATTGGTACTGCTCAAAGAAAATGTTGCGATAAAGTTATTTCATTTCATTTCATTTATTTTACTTTCAGGGCCGTTCAGGCGTTACAGAGAGGAGTGGGGTAAGTAGAAAAAATGAGTACACAACAAACATTGAACGGATCAATAAAGATGATTGATGACCGTAAAGGTGATGATTGATGACCATAAAGATGACCGTATTGCGGCCAGTTAACTAAAACATGCAGCAATAGATTCAATGCGGCTTAACTGAAAAACACGGATAACCGAAAAATCAAAAGACAGCTTACCCGAAAAGTCGTCCCATTTTTTTATATCTTGCTTCGTCAGTGAGGCAGCGTGGCTGAAATAAAAGGTACAGAAAAAAAGAAATTAACGGTTTGTTTAATACATTCTGTCACGGTTGTTATGAACACATGGCTACAGGAATACATATAGACTAAAGAAAGGCTTTTGATCCCCTAATGGACACGATAGTATTGAAAAAATTGGAGTTGTGAGGATTCCATGGTACTGCATTAGCGTTTCTCAAGTATTTTCTGGGAAGCCGGCGTCAATATGTCAGCCTTAACGGCCATTCATCAGAAGTTAATCCGTTATTATCTGACGTCCTGCAAGGCAGTGTGCTTGGCCCGCTACTCGTGCACTTATACGTTAACGACATCATTAATATAGATAAAACCGCATAATTTATTGGTACATCTCATGTATATGCCGACGACACCACAGTTTCTTTTTCTCGTGCACCACCTTTAAGCCTCACTACAGCGCAAATAACGCCCTGGCCGAACTAAGTAAACGGAGCAAGTACAATGCCCTTAAACTAAACACAAATAATACTGAAGCTATTCTGTTTCACCCCCCCCCCCCCAAAATATACCCTTTTTATTCATATCGCTTCGCCGTGAATTGTAAGACGAACTTGTTATAAAAGATCCCGTTTGTAAAAAGAACCTATTATAAAAGACAGTTGTTTTCCGTAACCCCCAACATTATTGCGTATTACATCAGCACTAATAAAATGGAGAAAAATAGTGTTTGCAGAAACAAAATACGGAACCCGAATGCTACAAGCAAACCTTCGTCAACTGCTAAATGTTTGTCACACAAACAACACTAACCTCAAAACGACAGCAAACATGGACTTGCGGACATTCTTTTTTTTTAATGAATTCTCCTGAATCGTGTAATCGCTTCTGGTCGTTCATGTTTTTTCCTGCGCCTACGCATAGCAACCGCAATATACTCTTCGATGCGAACTTAAGTGTTCATTGATTTTTTATTTTTATTTTATGCCCCGGAAATCATGGAGACAAGTGTTTAACCAGAACTTCGGCGCGATTTCTGTTATTGTGATGACAACATGAAAAAAGTGTGTACCCGAGACTGTTGCGCGCTTGTTGTCTTTGCAAAAACTGCAAATTGTCTGTTTTCCTCTTGTTGGAGATGTTTTTTCTCTTATTTGTGATTGATTGATTGATTGATTGATTGATTGATTGATTGATTGATTGATTGATTGATTGATTGATTGATTGATTGATTGATTGATTGATTGATTGATTGACTGATTGATTGATTGTATACGGTTTAACACGCCGACGCAACACAGGCGAAGAGGCGCGCCGTAGTGGAGGGCTCTGGATTAATTTTGACCACCTGGCGATCTTTAACGTGCGCCGAAATTCTCCTATTTGTGCTGTTTCATGTTTGCCCTGTACGCTTCCTAGAATCCTATTCTACTTCAACTTCGGCGCTTGCATCAAGCTCTGCATTTTTCGACTCTGTGTGCTTTTTGGGGGGGCTTAGTCCCCCCAGAAACTACTATTCAATTCACGGAAGTTGCCCTACGCCACCGGGTAGCAAGGTTTCACCAAAACCAAGGACTTTTTACGGACCACGCCAACTTCGCCGTGACGCTTCTGTGTGGGCTGTGCTGCCGACAACACAATGAATGTGAACGTGACTACCGCGTCATGTGGTGAGCAACCTCGGAACTCTACCATGCCATCACCATTACCATCGGCACATTTTCCACCCGGAGAAGCCAACGAAATGGACACTTCGGTGGCACCCAGTGCCGAAATCCCTTCCGCTACGACGACGACAACCGCTGCCGCCGTCACCACCACCCCAACAAACCACACCGTCGTTGGCTTCCAGCTCCAAACAACGGTCCAGGCAAGTGACTTCTTTACCGGACCTACTCAACCGCCTAAGTTATTTCGCCCTTCCACGCCTTTAAGGCCTCATCACCACAAGACCACGTTTTATGCTAAGCCTAATTCCGAACAGCTAGGCGCCGCCATGTTGCCACAGCTGCAAGCTTCGTGGAGCTCACGTGCGCCAACCGACGAAGACCTGCTCGCGGGTGGCGCGTGGACAGACGTCACTCAACGCCGAAAAAGAGCAGTCGCGCCAACCGCTCCGCGTGCTGCTTCGGCGAAGAGCACGCTCCCTGCGACGCCGCAGCACACTGTGATTCTCAGGCCACGAGAACACCACTGCCTCTCGGACTATTCGCCATGAGACATTCACCTTGGCCTCACCAAGGCTTTACCGCTAGCCATTTCGCCTGGAGCCTACCGAATTCGTATTCTAAAGGCATCTAACACGTTAGCCATCGATATTTGGCAACCACATGTGTTAGACATCTTCCTTGGAATTACGCAGATCGGCATCTCAACGTCAACAATCCCTCTGCAAGCCTACGAGGCCCGTTCTGGGGGCCAAGTTCGCGGCGTAATATACGGAATAGACCCAAACGATCCTGAAGAGGAACTTCTACACAACCTTTCGTGCCGTACCCACTGGATCGTGGCGGCACGACGGATGGGTAAAAAAACAGCCCTCATTACTTTTGAAGGCAAGAGACCACCACGTTATGTCCTCTATTACAACTGCATGATGGCAGTTGCTCCGTACACGCCAAAGTCAGTCATATGTAACCTGTGTCATGACATTGGGCATAAGGCAGACATCTGCCCGAATTCTCAACACCCTCGTTGTGCCAAGTGCGGCAAGGAACACGCCGATGGCATCTCGGACTGCACGGGTAGTTCACCACAGTGCAAAAACTGCGGTGGCTCCCACGTAGCAACGGATCCCCGTTGTAAGAAGCGCATTGAAGCAAACAAAGGCATCAGAGCCAGACAGGCACGTCGCCGACCGTTTAGGGCTTCTACGCACATTGATGAATCACGGATACCTCCTAACAAGACCATGCGCCAAAAAGGAGGGCGGGATTCAACCCCTCAGAACAGCACGAGACAGCACTCGACATCGTCCACAAACCTGTCGGCGCCGGTACCACCCGAGTCGTCACAACCACAAAGCACAGATCCGCCTCCGGCACTAAAATAACCATCGAACGTCACTTCACGCTGGAAGGGGCGCCATGAACCGCCACCACGAGACTCATCGGTTCACTATCCGCCATTACCACCAAACCCTTCGGCGTCAGTGTCACCGCGAGAAGCACCAGCGGCCCCCCCACCATCCGGCGTTACAGCTGAGGACCCTGCGCTTACTTCGGCGCCACAGTTGGTAAATGACCGTAGCAACGCAAAGGGCATACGTCAGGCCCAAGAACCGCAATCGTCACCGCAAGGATCACGTTCAACTTCAATTTCTTCGGCGCCTCCACCGGTGGCACAGATCTCACAGGCCGGACCTCGCCGTGAGATTCAACAGCTGCGGGTGGACTTCACTCACCAACAATCGCTCTTACGCCAATCAATACTGAAAGCAGTTAGAGCCATAATCTCTTTCGAGATACAAACCACCATTAAAACCATCATTGCGGAAGGAATACAGAAGGCCCTTGTGGAACTTTTGCCTCAACTCCTCCGCGAAGCCCTATCAGGCCAATCCCACCTTGTCGCGGGCACGTGTCTCGATTCTCAGGCTGCTTTCGCAAGCCAAACCATGACCACTGAGGTCCTCGAAGGCGCCAGTACTGTGCACCGTAATGCTGCGTCCGACAAGTAAGCGCCACGGATCGGGTCACCCTGTGACAGTGATGCAGTGGAACTGCCGCGGGCTGACCACACGATCCGCTGAGCTAAACCAACGCTTCGCAAGAAACGAGAGGCCAACAATCCTGCTTCTACAGGAAACAAACACTCCTAATATTAATCTGAGGGGATTCAATGTGTATACAACCTCTGTTATTCGACAAAGTCACAGAGGGCGAAGCAACGGTGACACATCGCAGCCAGATGTCTTCAACGCTCAAGCTGCCGTTCTTGTCGCCAAGTTCGTGCCGCAAACTCAGCTGGACACCATCCATCTGTGTGACCCGAATCGGGAAGTCGTAGCGGTGAGGACTCAGCTCCGGGGGTAGACGGTTACATTTGTTTCTGTATACTGGAGACCCATGGGGCGCAGCAAACAAGACGCAACATGGGTCAACTCCCTCATGCAGACCCTACAAGGTCACTCAGTACTTATTGGTGGGGACTTTAACGCTTGCCACACCACTTGGGGATATCCCCGAAACAACAGCAGAGGAACCCAGCTGCTTGTTGCTATGCGGCATACACGCTTAGAACTCCTCAGCGTCCCTGAAGTTCCTACGCGCATAGCAGCGTTTGCGTCGCAGCGAGACACGACACCGGACCTTACTTGGGCTTCTCCCAACCTTCGAGGCATTTGGCAGACCAGACCAGACACACTCGGAAGTGACCATCTGCCGATATGGATAACACTTCAAGCATTGCAAGCGATACCAGAGAAACGACAGACCACTTTCGTAAAATGGGATACATTTCGTACCATCCTAAATGAAACCGATCCTGCAGATCCCATCTACACACGCATAGGTACTGCTCTGCGGGAAGCCACAACATCGGTTTTAGTCAAAGACGGTGCACCCACCCCCGACCTACATTTGCTAAATCTATGGGCTAGCCGTCTGCAAGCGTTCCAGCAATTTCGCAAAGGAGGGAGGACACCTCTGCTTCGATCGCGCCTTAACCAAGCAACTGCGAAGGCACGCCAGTACTCCTTGCAGCTCTCCCGGGATAACTGGCATCGGCACTGCGCCGCCTTCAATGCGCAGACCGGGCTCAGCAAAGTCTGGACAACATTTCGTGGTATGCAGGACAAAAGAAAGAACAAAACGGCGGGCCAGAACATAGCTCTTCGACTGGGCATCACAGAGACCGATCTTGCAATCCAGGCAGGCCAACTTTTCTTCCCACAACCCCCGCTAGGGGTGAATCCAAGAGCGCCGTTTCTCCCCCGCACGACGCCTCCCGAAATGAACACCAGTCTAAATGACCCGTTTACAATGGCCGAACTTCTATCAGCTCTTCAGGAAACCAAAATAACGAGCGCACCTGGTCCAGATGGGATCACTTACTCGGCCCTTCGCAACTTGCCTGAGGCGCACAAGGAGCAACTCCTTGACTGGTTCAATGCTATCTGGGAATCTTCTGTGCTGCCTAATGAGTGGAAGGAATCGTGGGTTGTACCCATTCCAAAGCCTGGCAAGCCTCTCACGCAAATAGAGAATCTGAGACCCATTTCTTTGATTTCTAATGTTATGAAACTTATGGAGAGTATGGTTCTCGCAAGAATTCAGTGGCATTTAGAAACAACAGGCCAACTTCACCCACGTCAAACGGGGTTCCGGAGGCACCTTTCTACTCTAGACAGCTTAAAATTGCTCTCAGAGGATGTTATAGCTAACACCTCATCATGTGATCCCCGTCTAGTGGTAGCCATCGACGTAAAAAAAGCATTCGACTCCGTACTTCATGAGGCCGTTATCCAAGGCGCACGCAACCGAGGACTGGACGGAAAGCCACTCGCCTTTGTACAAGATTTCCTGCGAGACCGCCACTATCGAGTACGGGTTGGTGACACACTCGGCCCCAAAACAGCAAACTGCGTCGGAGTACCTCAAGGTTCAGTCTTATCGCCAACGCTATTTAATATCGTCATGGCTGACCTTCCCCCACTCCTGGATGAGATTGAAGGCTTGCGTTTCACGATCTATGCAGACGACACCACGCTTTGGACAAAGGGAGGCTCTATAGGCGAACAAGAACAAGCAATGCAGCAAGGTCTGAACACAATCTCTTCTTTCTTAACAGAGGTAGGACTCGCTCCATCTCCCGAGAAGACTGTTTTTGTAGTAGTGGCAAACAAACGGCTACACAAACAAAACATAAAGAGCCAGTTTAAGCTCACCATGAATGGAGTACCAATCCAAGAACGACCTAGTGTTCGCATTCTCGGTCTTGACATAGACGAGGATGGGGGCGCCACCACGTGGCTCAAGAAATTGACCGCTACGTGGAAAAGCACCCTTTCCCTGATCCGTCGGATTACTTCAATGAAGTGGGGCGCCGATGAACGCGTTCTTCGCATTTCGGTAAACGGCCTGCTGGTTCCAAAAGCGACGTACGGGTATAACTTCTATAGACTCACAAAAAAACAACAAGAGTCTGTAGAATACCTTAACCGCGAAGCCATGCGGGTTGTCTCTGGTCTTCCTCGCTTCGCAATGGTCTATAACCTGCACCTTCACTCAGGAATGAACACCATTGAAGACAGAGCTGAAAACTTAGGAGCTTCACAACTACTACGCCTCGAAAGCACTCAAGCCGGCAGGGCCATTCTTCGTCAACTTGGTCACTCGCTGGACAAGAAACCTCCGATCTACCAACCACCGAAACCACGGAAACAAATAGCCACCGTTAATCACCGGCCCATGCCCAAAAACACAAGCGCAGCACATCCGACACGTCGCCAACGAAAAGCAACGACACACCTGAAAGAGCTCCAGCGTACCGACGACTACGAAGGGGTGCACAGGATTTACACTGACGCAGCTCTTCAAGATGATCAGGTCGCCATAGCGTGGTACTGCGACAAGACCAAAACTAAAGGAGCCAAGGCTCTCCGTGGTACCCCATCTGTGAAGGAAGCGGAACTGAGGGCCTTACTACTAGCGACGGAAGAAGCGCACAGAATTGCCGCCACAAGCCCGACTGAGGCACCAACCACCTTCCTTCTCTACACGGATTCCAAGGAAGCCGTGAGAGAATGCGGAAAAAATAACACGCGCAGTCGGACGGTCGCAAGAATTCGTGCGGTCGCAAGAGACCTTCGACAACTCGGCCGCATACTTACAATTCGCTGGGTCCCTGGCCATAACGGGATACCGGGCAACGAGGAGGCACACGAGGCAGCACGGGAGATGCTTTCCAACCCCGATAATTGCCAGAAACCCCCTTCGCGACCGACGAACGTATTCCCCGCTCTCCAAGCGTCGACACCTCCATCTTTGGAGCTGCTGCCCGACGAGTCGGAAGAGGAAGGGTATGACTACGAGGAAGCCATCGCCAAAGCACGTGCTGAGCGACGTGCAGCGCTTCGACTTCGTCTACCCGAAGAGGATGACCCTATCCCATCCGGCTACAACCGGTGGGCAACGGTCACACTCCGACGCATTCGGACGAACACTGCCGTAACGCCGCACATCATGGCACGCTTTCGTCTACACCCCGGCGACGGTACCTGCAAACTTTGCGAATCACCTGACAGCACACAAGTCGCTGACCTTGACCATCTTCTATGGAGATGCCCTGCCTTGAAGGACCAGAGAAACCGCGCACATGCGCTCATTCCTCTTCAAGTCAGGCCACAAACGCTGCGGGAGTGGACCCATCCCGAAGGGTCTACAGAACACAGGAAGATGGTCCTCGACTCTCTTCTTGTATATGTTCGAGAAGCCGCCGTACAGGACCATATTTAGTCGGGACACCCACCCCCCCCCCCTTCCTCCAACTCCCTTCCCCCATCTCCCCCTCCGGCGATGACGAAGGTCAAGGCACGGAGTGTATATAGGATTAATAAATACATATTACAACAACAATACTTCAACTTCGGGGGCGCAGGGGGGGAGCTAGTCAAGCTGTTCATACCGCTTTTTTAAAGACGATAGTTCTTCTTGGGCTACTTAAACCCAGAAATTTTGTTCTGTCTGTATGTGTGTCCGTCTGTCTGTCTGTGACTCGATTCAGCCACCCGGCCAAAGTAATTTAATGCCTGCGCAATAGTCTTATATAGTCACAGCTAAATGCGCCCGTCTAAGTCCGGTGTAATGTTCATACTTGTCAATATTGTTGAAGAACAACAAGTCATTACGCATATATAAGGCAACAAATTGATACAGAAGTGATATTTGCAGCGTTCCTTTATAAAAAATTGTACATGTTTGATATTGGCGAGATTAAATACTTTATCAACTGAAGAAGAAAATATCACTCCGCCGTCGCCTGCTGTCGCCCGCGCCATATAGCTTCTGGCGGCATTTGAAGAAATCAAGTGGCAAGAGTTACTCAAGGTTCCACTAGATAGGTTCCACGTTCTGCTTGCAACGCACGTGGAGTAGGGAAACGCGGTTCTATAAACTTTGAAGTAGAGCGCCTCGATTAACGCGCGTCTCCGCCGCACGGCAGCGTTCTCATCGAGACACCCGGTTTGGAGCAGTGGAACGCGGGAAATTTAAAGTGATTTAAGCAAACCTTTGGCATCTTTACCTTGGGAGGAGCGCTACTCAAGAGGAACAACATGAGAGGTGAGCAAGAAAGCGAAGGGAGGCATTTACTTCGCAAAAGCCGATAAAGACTATCGTCTTTTGACGGCATTTGCAACGAAGGGAGCAGATACGCGGCCAATTTTTTTCCTTGCCTCACTTATCTCTAAGGAAGGAAAATAAAGGAATTATTATTACTTAGTTTAACAAAGCTGAGTTGTACTATGAACTTGGTCCTCGGTTGCAAACAAATTTTGTGTTACGCAACACACACCATTTGATCTATCTGCATATAGTGTAACCCTCAAAGGCAGGGGATAAAAAGGTGTTGAACCAAATGACTCGATTATCTGTTTTTGGGGCGTTTTGTGCAGATGTGCCCTGTAACCTACAGCAAAAATTCCCCCGCATTTCCCCGAGGGGGAGAATGTGAAAGTGCGAATGCACGGTTGTCGGCCCGCTTGCGGCGCTTGCGCTCGGCCCCCGCAGCCCACCGCCTCGCCGCCTTCTCTTCCATCTCTTCCATCGGGTTTGTAGTATCACGTGTACACCACGCCGTTATCAAGCCGCTATAACGCCGCTGAGTCGGCAACGCACGCCGCTGACGACGTAGTTTGAGTTCGTTAAAGATATAAGGCGCGTTCTGACACCGATATCAGCGTCGCGTCCGTAGCTTATTCGGTAGAGCGTCGGGCTGCGGCCCGCAAAGTCCTCGGATCGAAACCTGGCGCCGGATGCTGTTTTTTTCTTAAATATAGAGGAGCACTGCGGACGCCGCCGACGCCGCCGCCGCCGCCGCCGGCGGTGGATGGTTTGGGGTGGCTTATAAAGAGCATTCGCTCTTAAAAACTGAAAAGATTGCGTAAATAAAAGGCCTTCACAAGTACTGGAATTCCAAAACAGATCCCGACGGCGCCGACACGCGCATCATTTCCAGCACATCCCAAAAATTCCCACGGGTCTTCTTTCCAACAGAGCACCTGATTCATCAATCGCTCCGTCAAAGCATGCAAATTTGACAAATAAACAACGAGTTTAGACACACCATAGAGGAAAGAAGGCTTATCAAAGGCTCCGCTAGCCACCGGCGCATTGGGAGAAGTGTGGAAGAAGAGATGCCATTTTCCGCAGCCATTCTAGGCCGATGGCAACCGCGTCCTTGCAACGGCGCCGAAGGCCGGCCCACCTATGCCCTACGTCACGGCGTGGCTCATCCGGTAGCCAGTGGCTGGCGGGCAAAGACGAAGCAGACGAGGATGGCTTGGTGGGCTAGTTGCTGATGCATATTAACAGGGTTACCAGCGCCCGCAGATGGCGACGCAGAAGGAAGAAACGACTTCAGCGACCTGTCCTGTCGTCTCTTCGTTCCGTGTCCCCGTCTGCTCGCGCTGGTAACCCTGTTAACGAAGTAGACGACAGTGGAGCGAGCAAAGGCGGACACAAGCAAAAAAAATGTCCGCGGATTACCTCAGCTAACCTTCGGTATGCCAAGAAAAAGCGTGGCTTCATCTGGTTCAGCCTTGGTTTCGCTTGGTTAACCTTTGATGTTGCTGTATTGCCGACCATGGCTCAAAGCCCTTCGGTCCCGTGCAACGCTCACAGAAGGGGGCTCGGGCTCGCATTCATTTAGTTAGAACGCGGCGTTCCTCTTTCACGGCGAACACGGCGCAAGACGATTCACGTAGTCCGAGATGACTTAGCGGCGCATGCGTGGGAGGCTGTGGGGTTGGTTGGCTGCCGATCAGCTCAGCGGCCGCTTCCGTCGCGTCCGCCCCCGCTACTTAGGCAAAACGACTGAAAACGGGGACTTTTGCGTGGCGCAGGCAGCGTGCCCGGCGAATCACGCAATGCGCTTCAAGGAATGGGTTCCAGGGGGTGTGCCTGCGGTCAAAAGGTGAACGTGCGCATCCGCCGCGAAACTGCGGGACAGAAGTTGTGAAGCTTTGCCTTAATAGGACAGCCTACAGAAATGGCGTTTCCGGGTGCAGTAGAAGTGTTGCCAGGGCCTCTACTAAGCTTTCTTTCCTCCATGACACACCATTAGACTTAAAACTGCGATATCCACACTCACACTGATATTCCCTAGTGGGGAAAGCCATGCGCTCTTTGTGGGAGCTAACAACGCGTGCACCAGTTCCTTTCTTTTAAAGAAATGGTTTCTACATCTACCAGGCAACGTTTTTTCGTGGCGTGCGCGACAAGAAACTCCCAACACGGCTGGTAAGGGGGGAGGGGGGTTCACTATCCGAGCACAGTGTAGATGGCGCGGCGGATGGGCGCCATTACCCAGCGTTCCCCACGCGCAGGTGCCCGCTCACACCGGCGGGCGCGTCCGCGAGACGGCTTTGTCGTCTGCTTCAGCGACGGTTGTTTTGTTTGGGCCTGTTTTGGCGCAGCTTCCCGCCCATTGCGCTCTTGTATTACAGCGCGCTACAAACAGGACACAGGGAAGGACGCAGACACAGCGCTGACTAACAACTGAGGAGTTTATTGGGAAAGTGAACATATGAGGAAGTAGTATACTCATTGCCCTTGGACTGCAAGAGGAGCTACATAGGACAAACGGGAAGATGTATCAACGACCGGCTTCGGGAGCATCACAACAAAGTAGAAAAGCTTGTCGCGGAAGGGCACCTAGCCGCCCAGTGTAAGCAGTGCGTGTGCAAACCACAGTACGATAAGTGCAAGCTGATAGGAAAAGGAAATCATAAGATCACCCGAGAAATCATCGAGCCCTTCGAAATTCATCGGCAGAGTGACAAGTGCATCAGCATGCCTTCTGTAGCCCTATCAGAACAAGAACTAAAATTTCTGGCCAACCGTCAATGAGATGAGAGTGCATACTTTGTTCACACTTGATATTGGTTTTGTGTTTCATTGCATTGTATATATGTTCACTTTCCCAATAAACCCCTCAGTTGTTAGTCAGCGCTGTGTCTGCGTCCTTCCCTGTGTCCTGTTTGTAGCGCGCTGTAATACAAGAATGTCGAAATACCAACTCGCCCATCAGTCCACACTCGTCAAGCCCATTGCACGCTTCCTTCGCACGGCTTGATTAACTTGTTCGACAGCACCACCCGGGTAACCCGGACCCGACCGAATTAAGTAGTCTTACGCAAAAGACACATTAAGGATTGGTTTGCATGGCGGGAAAATAAAATGTAGAGACCACATACAGACATCTGGCCGCTAGAGAAACGCTACCTTTTGCGCACTGCTTGGCACGAATGGGACTCCGTTTTCTAAATTGGGGAATACCAATTCGGTTGTGCTTTAAGAGGTTAAAAGGCGAAAGGAGCAACTGGTTCTGATAAATAGCGATTATAAAAGTTCCCTCAGCTTTCTCGCAATTTTCAAACTTACTAATCTAACTAGTTTAAATCGGTATAAATGAGGATCACTAAGCTCACAGGCCGAATAGTTTCTGTGTCTGCGCATGTGTCCGAGCTATCACGTCAGGATGGCTAGGTTCCGCTGTCTCACCCTTCAAACGACGCGCAGCTTCTTTCTCCGCTTTCTGCCGACCCACGGCTGGGCTACAGCGGTGGCGTCTGCCGCTCTAGCCCGGCCCTTGCCGACGCTGCTGCGTTCCGGACGCCACCCCCGGGAATATCAGGTAACAGCTGGCAGAATCTCTGGTTTCACTCTTTGTAGAGCCACATGTGTGTATTCAAGTGACGTTGCATGGGCAATTGTGGGTGTCGCTTAAAGCTTTGCTTTCCAATCACCTTAACAGCGTGGATTGGATCCAATTTTTTTTTCTAACGCCAACGGACCAAGCACAAGATTTTGCAGCTCCGTTGTTCAAAGAAGCTGCCTCAAGGCTACGCGCACTTATGTGCCATGCAAGCCTGGACAAGTAAGTCAAGGCTGGTAGGTTACTGAACATACCAAGAAAGCCATGAGGAGTCAAGGTGGCAGAACAACTCTGGTTCCTTACGTACACACTAAATATCACACTCCTGACGCTGCCGACTGCGCAAGAATTGATTAATGTCGGGCGCACCTTGCTTATGATATCCCCTTGTGTACTCTCTTCCTATACCGCCGGCTTGATCACTCCTAGGATTCATGTTTGTATTTTTTGCACTCACTGAGTCCCCCAGACGACGACACGCGGTATTTTTTCTGCCCCTTTAGGTGCAAATCCGTCCTTCGTAAGTGCTCCAAATATTCACTTATTTCTTTGGTTTCATCAAGCACAAGAGAGCAGAAAGTCGTATGTCAATGCAATAGAAATCAAAAATGACTGGTAGGTGTACACTGCAGTGGTAACATATAGAACCTCGCCGGGGGCCCAAAAGATGGCAGTATTAGTGGAAGCTATGTTTACATGAGTTCACAAAAGTGGGTAAAATCTGTCACACCACCAGCAAACCGACGCTGCTGCAGCAGATTGTCAGAACAATGAAACAACCTTACCTCCGAAAACCGTTTTATTGGGCCCATTATCAGTGTAAAGTCCTCATGCACAACATTCTGATTTTTCCAATAGTTTCTGCGCCGGCAAGCATAACTGGAAAAGAAAATGATATCAATTTCCTTTTTTTTTTTCTGAACATGTACATTTTTAAAAAAATATAACCATATTTTATTGCTCCAAAATATCGCATTCATTTTTAAACCCAACGCAATGAAACGAATCTCACATATCAAACCAGAAAGGTGGAAAGGTGGTTTGGACACACATGCTTGAGGGGGCCATGGGGTCAAAATACAACTGTGTTCAGTTTGAGAGATCTACACTTGGGTAGCTCACCCAGCTCCATTTCAACCATCAAATATGTTCTTTACCCAAAAAAGCAGGAAATATTGAACAGCCTTCAAATTTCGCGCCATAGTGACCGAACATGGGCGGGAGTGACGTGTTATATGTGGGCTTTAAAAACATTTTTATCACTGCGTTAACTGCGTGTTAGCATTCAAGTGACGCGACGAAACGAACCTGGAGACCCTACTACAATCTCCCAGCCTCGTTTTTTGGCGGTGGCTTAGATCTGCGGCCGCTAAATATACAGACCAGATTTTGTGACGTCATAGAAAAATCGCCGGAAAGTGGCTGGGGAGTTGCCACTGCTGAACATCTTTTCTTTCATATCGCAAGAATTCATTTGTTGTTCGCAACAAAAATGCTATCTTTGTTATCAGGACACGACAAAACAGCCTTTGTAATGAACCGAACCTGTATTTTCTCCTTGTGGCCCTTTTAATAGCGAGCAGCCCGCCCCACGTCAACGCTACGTTAGTGGCCACTTTCATTCAACGGAACAATTCTGAATACTCAATCTGTCCGCTTGTTATCTTTTTAATTTGAGTCTTATAAATTGGTGTCGTAAACTTGCGCACAGCGGTAGAGGCGGTATCTTAGTTATAAACGCTGAATGTTTATCATTATAGGCACATTTCATTTCGTTTCACAAAGACTTCGTGGTCACAGCGCAAGCCCGGCCACAATGCATCTAAGGAACCCCTTCTTTATTTTGCGGCAGGTGAGGGACTACCACTCCATTTAGGCTTAGAATCGATGCATTTTGCTTCTGCCATGCCCACTGTCATTGATTGCCGCAGTTTATGATTGTTTTGTGGATGTTTAGGTGTGGAGTACCTTAGGTCCGTCCGCGTCCGTGGGCATAGCATTTAAAATTGCAAAAAATCACACAAGCACCGCCAGGATTCCAACCTGTGTCTGGTAGCCCAGACAGAGTTAGTGCCAGCCGTCTTACCGATTGGGCTACGACCTTTTTTTTTTTTATTGCCATACTCTGACATAGAAGAAGCACACAAAGCAAGGAAAAGAAGTACACAAAGCAGTAACACACACTGATGAAACTGCGAACAGTCTTTTGCTAGCAGCAAAGGGCTAAAACTGTTCAAGGTTTGTCAACGAATTCATTACTGGAAGCCATTCCGGGGGGTCAGGCTGAGTCTTCCAAACCTCTACAACCAAACGAACACTCTTTCCAAAGTATTCTTTGGAACGCTTAGCATCAACATCGCGGTGGCGTATAGCCATGCGAGATTTCCAAATGCGCTGCAGGGTCAAAACCATCACCACATCGTACGGCAACCCGCCGTCATTCTCGATGGGTATAAACCTGATTCCGTAGGCGTCTAGAGGAAAATCTTTCTTTTAAATCCGGTGAAGCATGTCCTTAACGAAGATCCCGTCCTAACATTCTAAAAACACGTGTTCTACTGTCTCCGGCTTTTTTCACGGATAACAGTCGACCCCCCATGGAACGTACAATGTTTTCTCTTTCTACCATGTTTTGACGGGTAGGACACCCGCGTGGAGTTTGAAAAAGAACGTTTTAACCCATGGCGGTACCGCCATAGATTTCACGGATTTAAGCACATCCTGGCCTGGCCCTGCACAGTACATTGACCGGTGCAGTGGAACTGGTAATACAGAGTCGGCGAGATCATTATACAACCTTTTCCCCGTTACGCTAGATAATTATTCCAGCGTGAAGCGGGCACGTAAAAACTTGGTCGCTTGAACATCTTCACGGAAGCAGCCCTTCATTGTCAGGACAGGGAAACGTGCTGACGCTATAACAAAATCAGGCAACATCACAGACAACTTCATTTGGCAAACAGTACGCACAAAGGGGTCTTGTACATCCCGGAGAAAGAGAGAACGATTGACAACCTGTCGCAAAAACAAATGAGACAAGGAAAGGCCCCCGCGACGCACGCGCCGAAACAAGTTCGTTCAACTCGTTTTTTCCCACGTGGACTCCCAAATCAACACTGCGAAAACGCGGTGCAACGACTGCGCATGCGCACGCGAGCAGTGTAACACCTGGAGCACGTACCATATTTTGCTTATCAAAAACACATTGCAAACTGAGGCTCCAGCAAAAATGGAGAGCCCACTGCCTTGCCATTTTTCTCCTTTATCGTGCAATTCAGCTGTCTGTCTGCGCCAATACGGATCGCTGCCCTCGTAGGTTTCGCGAGGCACACCTTAGTATCTGGTTGGCGTCGTCTGCCAGCTTATGTTTTCAAACACCTCCGGGGCTTCATCCCATTGGCCGTGCCAGAACCCTAAACTTTTTTGCCAGTTCACGCTGCTGGCACTGTATTTACAGAAGGCCTTTAGTGTCTTTACAGCACCGCTAATGCTGCTTTTATCAACAAAGAAAAGTGCAATGTCGTCAGTATAGGCCAACACGCGCACCTCACACGACTGTTGTCGAAAGCCGTTGATGGTTTTGCTTCCAACAATACTCAAACACAACGCTTCTACACATACACAGAAAAGCAATGGGGACAACGGGAAACCCTGACGTACGCCGCGTTGAACCTGCACTGCTTTGCTGAGTGACTTGTTGAAAACAAGACTAGTTGAACAGCTACTATAGGCCATGCGCACTCCCTCGAGAATAACAGCCCCTACATTTATGTGCTCCAAAATCTCTATAAGAAGCTCGTGTGATACCTGATTAAACGCCTTCCTCTGGTCTACCTGGAGCATTGCTAGAGAACCTTGAGTGCTGTCGCAACACTCAAGAACACTTCGAGCAGTATGAATGTTCGTTACTATCGACCGCCCCTTTATGCCGCATGCTTGATGCGGTCCAACGATGTCCCTAATGACAGACTGCAAGCGACTAGCCAGAAGTTTAGTTAAAATCTTGTAATCTACATTAGTGAGACTTATTGGGCGATACCCAAATATAGCTCGTAGTTTAGCGTATCATCTGACCTGGGAATAAAAATGGTGGGCGACTCAAGAAAAGACGGTGGTAGCACACCATTCTGATAAGTCTGAGCGTATAACGTACACAACACCGGACTTAGGCAATCTTTAAACTTTTTATAGAAGGCAGCGCTTAGCCCATCGGTGCCAGGCGTCTTTCCTGGGCCCAACTCTTCTATAGCTTTTCGTACTTCATTTTTGTTATGTCTGTTTCGAGGAGTGCTGACATCTCTTTGTTTAGGCGTGGCAACAATCTCATAAATTCGTCTTTAAACGCGACGACATCAATAGTGTGACATGCGAACAGGTTGTCATAAAAGTTACAAAAAGAGCTTTCTATGCTGGCTTGTTCCTTGTACAAGACGCCTTCGCTTTCTCTTTCCTCTATCGTATTTCTGCGAGCGTACTTTTTCTCGGAGCATAACGCTCTCTTGGTCGACGCCTCCACTAGCAGCCTATTTTCTGCTCTTGCGCAAACCAGCGCGTCATAATATTTCCCTTATCTAAGAGCTCAAGCTGTGCTTTAACATTCTGTATGTCATTTCTGCACGTCCGCGTCGATTTACATTCTTCCTCAATAAGAGCGTCGACATTTCTTCGTAACGTGGCTTCTTTCTTTTTGTCGTCGTACTTCATTGCGGAAGAACGTTCAAGGGATTTTAGCTTAATCTCTTGTTTGAACAACTCCCACTTCCGAATGAAGTTCGTCATGCCTGCGCTGCTCAATGAGGACCGTGCGCATACTTCAACGGCCTCGACGAATCGGTCATCTTGTAGAAGTTTATTGTTCATTTTCCACAAACCCCAGGAGAACGCGTTTCCACGTTTAGCGGCCATGCCTAGCGTTAAGGACGCCAGACAATGGTCGCAAAATGAAACTGGGGTCACTTCGTAATTGCCATATTCAGGTACGAGTTCTACGGAAATATACACCCTGTCGAGCCGCGCATGACTATTGCCCTGAAAGTGTGTATAGTGAACGGTGCCTGCATTGCTCATGCTATCACCTGCATCTTCCAGGTCGCAGCTGGCTACTATCTCATTTAGTACCGCCGTACTGGCGTCTCTGAAATTGGTCGTGCTGCTTTTGTCGTGCGCTGAGGAAACACAATTATAATCGCCCATTAAAATTAAGATCTTTTCCGTCTCACACCATGGACGCATTTCTTCAAAGAAAGCCTTCCTTTCGGCTGTATTGGGGGGCCGTAGACACACATTAGACGCCATACATTGTTACAAAATTCGAAGTAGCGCAAAACATACCGCCCCTTTTCCGAGGCGGTGAAGGTCTTTAGAGCGGCCCCTAAAACTTCGCCGAATTAAAAGTGCTCAAGCCGCAAAAATTGCGCCCACCTCGCCGCCAGGGGAACCCTGTGTAGATGCGACGCATCGTGGGGTCAACTTGGTGTTTCCGTTGTCATGATTCTGAAATCGCGTGAAACGTGTCGGGAACGCGTATGATTGTTATGTTTTATGATTATTATTATGTTTTGTTGGCCAATCTTGGTCAATCTCTCTAAGTTGTATGCTTGGGGCTTCGCTGTCGCAACGACCTTTACTCCATCATTGTTGCTGTAAGTGGGAGCTTCTTTCTTTTATTGCAAGTGTTAATCATTGCCCCATCATGCGTTGTATCAGTAGCTTCTTGACATAGTTTGAATGAATCAAGGATATAAGGCGCGTTCGTAGCATTTCATTCTGTCTCGGTTTTGTGGCGCAGTGGGAAGAGCACCATGTACCTCGCGTTCCGCCCACAGGGTCGTGGGATCGAAACCGGGCGCCGCTAACTATTATTTTTTTATAGTGCAGGGGGAGTGGTGTGGACGAGAGAGGGGCATCGGAGAGGGGAGGGGGTGAGCGGCGGAGAGAGCAGCTCGCGCGGCGAGGAGAATGGGGGAGGGGCGGACGACAACAACGCCGACGCTGCATGGACAAGGCGAGTGTATGAGATGCAGTCGCATCTAAAACCCGACCGCATGCGACACGCAGACATCATATCGCGCAATAAAGGGCCGCACCACACTATCCGTCTGGTCCTCCCTCCCTACCTTGGTCTCTTGCAAGGCCACGATGTCCAAATCCTCATCTGTTACGAGTTGATACACCTGATTTTGACGTTTCCGATACGAAAATCGCCTGACATTAAGCGTGGCGATGTGCATTGGTTTGCTCAAGTAAACCATGTTTAGGAGGGAGCCAGACTTATCGCACAACACTTACATTGATGCAGCACAAAAAAGGAAGACGCTTCGGCAACTGCTAACATCCCATGCACACTTCAAAAAACCGCACTTATGAAACCTTCATATGGTCTGCGGGATTCACGGCCGCTCCAATACACACTGTCCCCTCCGCCAGAGAGAGAGAGAGAGAGAGAGAGAATAACCTTAATGATGATGATGATGTTTAGAGTTTAATGGCGCAAGGCCGACTAAGGGCAAAGAGCGCCAAACAAAAGTGATTACATGAAAGTGACATGGAAGTAAAAGAACACTTTAGTAAAAATAAACAAAGTAAAACACAACGTAATGAAGATGACTGGTGTAAAGGGCCAGGTTGTCAACATGCATGATAAGAAATGAGATGTAAAAGTTTTACGTCGGTGAGAAACTCGAAAACGCGTTTGATTGAAAACAGGGCTTCGTCTCCTAAGAAGTGTGACGGGTGTGGTGGAATATGTCGTGTGTGTAGTTGAGGGAAGTGTTTGCGGCGTGTAGTGTCGAGTGCCTTACATTGTATGAGGATGTGCATCACGGATAGGGCCTCTCCGCACCTGCTGCACAGAGGTCTTGGAGACCCAGTGAGAAGGTGCGAGTGTGTTGCATGAGTATGCCCTATCCGTAATCTGGCCAAGGCGACTTCAGTGTATCTATTGCGTGTGTCGGTGGTGTATGGTCCCAAGTGTGGTTTTATTACGTGTAACTTGTTGTCGGTCTGTTCACTCCAGTGTGTTTGCCATGTTTTGCGAAGTTGTTGTCTGATGTGTGGTTTCACGTCGGTGTAGGGTAATGTGGTTATGTCTACTGCATTCAAGAGTGTAGCAGCAGCAGCCATTCGGTCTGCTGCTTCGTTCCCGGCTATACCACAGTGGCCAGGGACCCAGCAAAGGACTAGTTCAAATTTGTGGACATACACAGACATAATACCCTTGACTATTAAATTTATAACGTGATTTTTGGAATAATTTGTTGAAGACAACGCCCGCACAACACTGAGAGAATCTGTATATATAATGGATTATGGGATGTGACTTTGAAGGATATGATTAACAACAAGAAGTACACCATAAGCCTCTGCCGTAAAGATAGTTGTATTACTGTTAAGAGTTGTAGTGACACTAAGGCCGGTCCCATGCGCCGCGCAGAACACCGAGGTGGAAGTTTTAGAGGCGTCCGTATAAAATTCAGAACATTGGTACTTCTGCTGCAAACACAAGAAGTGCTGCATAATTGCACATGTGGGAGCTCGGTTTTTATCTACATGTGTGAATGATGTGTCGCATGAGACAGGGCGGAGATGCCATGGTGCTATGAAATCTGTAACAGAACTTTGGATGGTATTTAAAAAGGAGACAGCAAGCTCTGACGCTTCCTCTCTAACTCTGTAAGAGAAGGGCGCAGAGAACGATGGTCGATTTAAAAGGAGTTCAGTCATGGAGGTATCATGAAAAACTGATTTAAAAGGATGGTGAGGCATGGATGAAATTTTAAAAGCATAAAGGAGGTCTGTGTATTCTCGCTGACGTTGTAGGTTCCATTTGTTGCACTCTACATACAGGCTTTCGACTGGACTAGTCCGAAAGGCGCCACACGACAAGCGGAGCCCTAGATGAAGCACAGGGTCCAGCATTCTGAGGGATGTTTTAGTGGCTGACCCATAGACAATGCTGCCATAGTCCAATCGTGAACCTATCAAGCTGGTAAAAACACGCAAAAGGAGTTGTTTGTCAGCACCAAAAGAGATGTGCGAGAGAACCTTCAGGATATTCATTGTTTTTAAGCATTTATGTTTTAGTTGTTTTATGTGTGGGATGAATGTGAGCTTTTCGTCAAAGATTATACCTAAAAACTTGTGTTCCTTTTGGACAGGAATAGAGGCACCGTGGAGTCGAATGTCTGGATCCGGACGCATGCCACGCCTCTTGGAAAATAAGACACAAGTGCACTTCCCTGGATTAAATTTAAAACCATTGCTGTCTGCCCAACCAGCTAGCTTGCTAACACCAAGCTGGACTTGGCGCTCGCAGACAGACAGGTTACAAGACTTAAAGGATAATTGAACGTCGTCTACGTAAATGGAGCAGGAAATCGATGGTGGTAGCGCCTTCCGAAGAGAATTCATTTTTACAATAAACAAAGTGCAACTCAAAACTCCACCTTGCGGCACGCCGTTTTCCTGCACATGAACCCTAGAAAGTGCAGTTCCAACTCGCACGCGAAACGTTCTTTAAGACAGGTAACTGGCAAGCGTGTTCATCGTGTTACCCGACATGCCAAAGGACTTGAGGTCGCTTAGGATGCCATACCGCCACGCGGTATCGTACGCTTTTTCTAGATCAAAGAATACTGTCATACAGTACTGCTTATGGAGAAAAGCATCTTTTATATACGCCTCTAATGCAACGAGTTGATCGTTGGTAGATCGCCCCGCCCTGAAGCCCGCCTGGCAGCTCTCGAGAAGACCATTGTACTCTAAGAAGTACACAAGTCTCCTGTTTATCATCTTCTCGAAGAGCTTACACAGGCAGCTTGTCAGGGCAATGGGGCGGTAACTGGCAGGAGAGGAAGGGTCCTTCCCTTCCTTTAGGACAGCCACTACTATGGCCTCCCTCCAAGAGCGTGGAATGTGCCCCGAAAGCCATATGTTGTTGTATAGATGTAGGAGTGTTTCAAGAGTGTCTGGGTGTAGGTGCTGTATCATGGTGTATGTAATCTTATCTGCGCCTGGAGCTGAAGGTTTGCACGTGCTCAGGGCAGCCCTCAACTCATAGAGAGTGAATTCAGAGTTGTAAGAAGTTTTTGATTTGTCTTTGTCGTGTAAGGGCTTTTTTTCTGCAGATGTTTTGTGTTTCGTGAAAGTGTTTGTGTAGTGTGCTTAACTAGACACGTGTTCGAAGTGTTGTGCAAGAGTGTTAGCCTGGTCTTCCAGTGTGTCCCCTGTTGTGCTAACCAGGGGCAGGCTGTGTGTCTGTTGTCCTTTGAGCTTGCGTATACGTGTCCAGACTTTGTGTGTGTCTGTGTATGAATTAATGGATGTCAAGAAGGTGTGCCAACTCTCTCGTTTTGCCTCACGGCGCACACGTTTTCCTAAAGCCTTGGCCCGTTTGAACAAGAGGAGGTTTCCCGACGTGGGGTACCGACGAAGGATACCCCACGCCTTGTTCTGGGCCTCTCGCGCCCGCCTACAGTCCTCATTCCACCACGGCCTCCGCTGGTTGCGCGGGGCACCAGAGGCGTGGGGAATGGACTTTTCGGCGGCGTCGAGGATGTGCGCCGTGAGGAGTTGGGTAGCTTCTTCGACGTGTAGGTGTCCTATGGATGTGTGGTGTAGTTTCGATGTCTCTGTAAATGTGTTCCAGTTAGCTCGTGCTTCATTGAACCTATTATGGGAAGATGAACTGCTTGGGCCTTTACCTATATATGTTAGTGATGTGGGGAAGTGGTCACTGCCATATGGGTCCGTGCCCACACCCCACTCAAGACATGGAAAGAGAATTGCCGAACCAATAGCCAAGTCAAGATTTGAGTATGTATTGTGTCCTATGTTATGATATGTAGGCTGTTTATTATTGAAAAGGCATGCTCCAGAGGATGTAAGAAACCTCTCTATCAGGCGACCCCGGGCATCCGTACGAGAAGAGCCCCAAAGAGAATTGTGAGCATTAAGGTCGCCTGTTAGAATGTACGGCTCCGGCAGCTGGTCGACCAGCGCCTCAAAGTCAGAGCTCTAAAGTGCAAGATCAGGAGGGATGTAAATGGAGCATACCGTTATCAACCTATTAAATATTATTGTGCGGATGGCTACAGCCTCAAGGATAGTATTCAAGGCGACAGGGTGGCATGCTAAGGATTTGCGGGCGATTATGGCCACACCGCCAGAAGAGTGGGTGCAGCCATCCCTGTCTTTCCTGTATACCAGGTAACTATTCAAGACATTTGTGTTTTCGGAATTCAGATGTGTTTCCTGGACACACATTAAACTTGGCTGGTTGGCATGCAGAATCTCATGCACGTCGTCAAGATTATTCAGAAGGCCTCTGCAGTTCCATTGAACTATGTTTTCTCTTCCCATTATTATGTGTTCAGAGCTACTGGAGTGTGATTATTTATGTAGGGTCTTTCGGGGCTTGGACTCTTGGGAGGGGCTTTCTGGCCTTCTCTACTGACCTGGACGTCGCAGCCCGTTCCTTCCGCTGCGATGAAAGCCGGAAGGGCTCGACGTCCATGTCGTCATCTGAAGGCAAGGGGGTCCTCAGCGGACTAGGCCCCCTTGACGTGGTACCCTTTCGGGCATTCTTTGCCTGCGCTGCCAGTGCCGAAGGCGTGGGAAGCACGACAGGTGGCACAGGCAGTGAGGCATAGGAGGGGGTCGCTGCGACTGCCTCCGTCTCCATCTCCGTGCCCTTGCGTGTGCTTTGGGCCGGTGGGGAGGATGCAGTGGATGCAGCGGCATCCCCAACAGACGTTGCAACCACAGCCGCTGCTGGGTGAGCGAGCGGTGCAGAGGCTGGTTGGGCTGCCTGGGGCAACCCTGGGGGGGGCGGGGGCGGGACCAAGTCCGACTCGCGGTACTGGGTCCCCGCCGAAACCAGACGCCGCTCCGCCCCCCGGCGAGCTGCGTCGGCGTACCTCCCCAGAGGGAAAGAGGCGAACCTCTTCCGCGCCTCTGGGAAGGTGATGTTTTCAGTGACCTTGATGTTAATGATTTTCTTTTCTAATTGAAACTTTTCACAGCTGCGGGACCATGCTGCGTGCGGCCCCTGACAGTTTGCACAGGTGAAGGTAGTAGAGTCACAGTTTTCAGTAGAGTGGTCATGTGCGGCGCATTTCGCGCAGGTCGTTTTGCCGCGACAAGAAGTTGTAGCGTGCCCGAATCGCTGGCACTTGTAGCAGCGGCGCGGGTTAGGTATGTACGGACGTACACCACACCTAATGAAGCCAGCATTGATGTGCTCAGGAAGTTTTGATTTGTTGAATGTCAGGATTATATGCTTTGTGGGGATTTCCTTATTGTCTCGTCTGATGGTGATACGCCTCACTGCAGTTACACCCTGATCTTTCAGGCCTTCCAACAGATCAGCTTCGGTCTCATTCAACAAATCGGTCTCCGAGATCACACCCTGAGAGCTGTTGAGGCTCCGATGGGGAGTGACTCGGATGGCCAGATCTGCCATGCAGGTTTGCGACAGGAGGTTAGTGGCTTGTTGCTGCGTCTTGACATTGACAAGGACTTCTCCGGTACGGAGTTTCTTAGCATCGAACGATTTTCCGAGGATGCCTTCCAGGAACTTAGTGATCAGGAATACGGACATTGAAGAAACAGGGTTTGTTTTGTCAACTGCCTCGATAACCAAGAATCGAGGATAGTTGTCAGGTTTCGGACTGTGGATTGTTGGAAGGGATGGAAAAGAAACTTCGGTGCGGCCCCTTTTCGGGGGCCGATCACGTCTAGGGGGGGGGGGGGGTTTGATTTATCCATATGGCATAGGAAAAAGCAGGGAGACGGGGGTACTTTCTTCTTTGACCTTACCCTGGTAGCCAAAGAGGTCCCGGAGCTCCCTGCCTGGTGAACAGACAGGGAGCCCATCCGCCGGAGCTTGACCTGGGCTCCGACGGCCACCGTTCGTGGTTTGTAACCCTCCACCTATAAACACGTCGCCACGGTTGGATCCAGCTTATGTTTGGGGGCTCGGGGTCCGCGGTATCGCCAGTACCGTCACCAAGATTGCTCAAGGTGCCCCGTGCGGGGGAATAACCTTAATGAAAACCAGCGATGTTACCGAGCCGTCGGGCTGGCTTGCTACGCTAGATGAGAGAAGAAAAACAAAAAGAAAAAAACAGAAAAAAATGCGAAAACGAAAAGATGTCATTTGATGCGGCCAGAAGTTCCAATCACAAAACTCTGTCCAGTTCTGTGCTCCGAAGAAACTCTAAAAGAGCTTTGATTGCACGCGCAGCCTGACTGGGACCCGACCATGGACCCAAAACAGCCCTCAGCTCAAGTCCCGCACCAAGCTGCCTGCACAAAGATAATATGAGTTTCTCTCTGTGCACGGTGTACTTGGACACACGCATAAAAGAGGATGGATGTCTTCTCGTGAGAGATGCAAAAATCCAGCAGGCATCTTCACCCTCCCCCAGCCAAACCTAAAGATCAAAGCATAAACACCAAGAACACAATACCCACTCCAAAAATACTGCCAAGACCCAACTACACTGTTGCATTTAGTTCGTTGGCGGTTCACAAAAAGCAGCACAACACCAAACACTGAGCAAAAGGATGGCGACTACCTTTCGGAGCGACGTGCTGGCTAAGTGGGCGGAGCCGGAGTTTCGTTCGGTCTTGGGGGACTTAAAGTTAGGCTTCGGCTTAAAGTTAGGTCGCCTTTCTGAACCTGAAACCGCCTTAGCCGGGGGATCCTTGCTGCTGGCGAGTCCGTCACCCCGCCCTGCGTCGTTGCTTTTGCGTTGTCGCTTTGCCATGGCCCCACTCACGTCCATTTGCACGGCTTCGGCCGCTGGAGCATGACGCTTCCGTCGTCCCCTGACTTGACACTCCGGTGCCGTTGGACTCGTTCGACGTGACGTGAGGGGGAGGCGTCTCGCGGCTGTACAGGCTTCTCCTTTTCAGGAACGCACTGGCCAGCCTCGGCCTCGACCCGCCCCGCCGACGTCGGCTCCTTCACCGCCTTGTCGGTGACTCCTGCAGCTGTCTCCTCCGCTTCTGCCTCATCCATGAGGTTTTCGTCCTCCCTCGCTGGACCGGTGACGCTGGACAGGTGACGCAGGCGCTTGCATCATGCCCGAAGCGACGGAACGAAGAACACTTCGGCACCTTGCATTCACCCCTGACGTGCCCTTGAGGTTGCAACGTAAGCACTGTGGGGCCATTCCGCTAACGACGACGAGGGCCTTATCACCCGCCACACGAAGTTCATGCGGCAGGTCGTCGATGGTCACGCCCGCCTTCAACTTGAGAGTAACCGTACGAAGCGTTGAGCCCTTATCCCGGATACCCACTGATCTCCACTAGAGTTGCTGGATAGCGTTTCGAGCTCTCCGGCGCGCGGCCGCCGGAAGTTCGAGTGCTCGTCCCGGAAATCGGGCAAATGGCTGCCGTTCCAGCATAGCGTATGCTACTTATGGGCTGTCTTCGCGCGCATTCCGCTAAAAATGCCTGCTTGTTGCGCCGTCAACTGCACAAGCAGACCAGAGAAGTCGTCTGGGAAGACGTTCCACTTGGAAGTATTACAATTTTCTGTATGACGTGCGTGATATGCAGCGAAACGCAAATGTCATATCACTGTCGTTTTTAAGTTGTGGCTTTTGTTACGCAGATTCCGTCGCTCTAAGCCTGATTTATACCGGCGTTGGGTGGCAAACTTAATAAGGGACAAATGGGCTCCATCCCCAGGCCGCACGCTCCGTAGTGACCTCGTTACTGACAACTGTTTTGACAGAACGGGAGCACGAACTCGGCTACGGCCTGACGTCGTGCCCACGTTGTTTTCTTTCCCGAAGCATCTGGAAAAGGTATAGTACGACATGGCTCGGCATTTTGGTATAGCGGCCCTGAAACAAAAAAGAATACTTTTCGGTTATCGCAGTTCGCTCGTTCAGCGTTCCTATAACTTCCCCTGCAGTTGATGCTACCTTTATCAGACACTGGAATCGCCTGCATGGGTGCTACGTTTTTTCGTAGTATATTTGCAGAGTCGCTTTAAAAATGCCGCCCTACAAATTAGCTCGGAGCGCAATAAAACCTACATGGAGCTGTGAAAAGCTGTGAAACCATGTACTGTAAGCAATGAAACGTAATTGGAAAAAACATCTTCATTACGTTACAAAGCGCGAGGTCTTAAATTTTAAGTACCTAATTTTTTCTTTCAATTTTTGAAATGCTGCTATCTGCATTATGTATCTCAGTGGCGCTATGATAGCTGTCTAAGATGGTAGGGGTATAATTCCCAAACACACACATGTTTGAATTCATACTGTAAAGGGTTCCGATGTACTGATCTTCAAAGGTAAAACAGGAGCAAGCTTCGCACACTCATTTTCAGGTTTTTTTTTTTTTTTTGTCGGCACGTAGCAAACCTCAAATCGGTTCTTCTGTTTCAGGCAGCTTGCTCCGTGTTGATATCGAACTCGCTTAGCTAGCTGATTTTCGGATAATCCAAGTCCTTTCACGGCTGTTAATTTATTGTTTTCGACTAATACAAATCCCTTCACGACTGATAATTTATTGTAAGACGTGCATCTTAACATCAGTCATAAAGTCCATTTGCTAGCATAAATCCCTTTCGAGCTGCGTCATCTCCTCTCAAATCAAGACCCAAGTGGCATTTTCGTTCTCCTTCGCAATTAAATTCTGGTTCATATTAACGTCGCATGTTTCGGTATAGCATAAGTTGCGATCTTAACGCTATGTGTATCGCCAAAATGCAATAAAGTGAGAACAAAATGACGTTGGGAAGCGTAACAGACGCCCGACTTCCGGGACGAGCCGTTGAACTTCCGGTGGCCGTCCGCGCGCCCGGCCACGACAGTGGCGAAGCGCCATCCAGCAACTAAGTGGAGATCAGTGCGGATACCTTCGACACGCCACCGCTCCCTGCGGACCTCGCCGACACGCCCGTAGGCCGCCAGCGCAGTGCGAACGGCGTCGTCCGGCACGTTGTGCAGCAGCCAGTGAAGCTTGAGGCGGCCTTCTTGATTAGACGGGTCGATAACAAGGTAGCGACGATCTTTCTTCTTTCCACCCTCCGCCGACTTGAACATAACTGCACAGACGTGACTCATCTGGTACGCCCCCAACGCCACGACGTCGGGGAGCAGTTCCAGACGAGCCAAAACGTCCCGAAAGTCCTCAACACGGTAATGCCGGGCACGCATGTAGGCATGAAAAAAAAAACCGTGACGTACTGACCTGAGGGAAACTGTGCCAAAAGTACTTGATAATCATCGCTATCCTGGGCAAAAAACTTACCGCGGGCCGAAAGTCCCGCTGAAGCCGCTCCTTGGGCGGAACTCGACATTCAGCAACCGCACGCTGGCGCAACCGGAAGCAGAATCCCTTGAGCTACGACCATGAGTTAGTACCCGAGAGTCAAACGGCTTACTCCCTCGCCTGTAACAGTGCGGAGTACCTTAAAGGACCTCCCCATGTCCGTCCGCGCACATCCGTGCGCACACCACCATCAAGCGAAAATCAAGCGAAATTCGATTTGAGCCGTGAGTTGCAGTTCCATTTAGGGAATGACGGTCGGGGTGCAACGTGGATGTCATTTCGAGTCCCCGTACTCCGCACCCTCGCCATCATCCACTGAGTGGAGATGCTGCCATTTTTTGTCTTGTTGCGGCGACGTTAAACTAAACCCCGGGCAATCCATAGAGGCAATGTTGAAAGATAAAGGAAGGCATGAAATCTTCCGCCAAGCAGTTGACTGAAACCAACGGCTGGCTGACATCTATCGAAAGGAAATTTTCTGACCGGTCATCTACAGTCAACCACTGCGTACAGAAAATAGACAACTTGGTGAATAACCTAAGAACAGGAGCATGATTATCTTGGACGTTAAGGTAGCGGACATGACGGCAGAGTAATCCCTCGAAGATGTCATTTCAAATTGCATTATCAACGATAAGTCAAAATTGCAGACGTTGCTGTTGAAAGAAGTTACAGATTAGGTAAACGAACTGAAAACAAGTGCAGGCCAGTAATTTTAAAGTTGCTTTATTTAATGTAAAAAGGTAAAATACTTAGAAATTATTGCAACCTGAAAGGAACCTGGTTCAGCGTATCTAAAGATTTGTCGCGCTGCATTGGTCAGATCCGGAAAACGTTATGGTACGCTACCAAAGAGTATCGCGATCACGGCGATAACGTAGTTCAGTCATTGGACAGAATCAAGATAGCAAGCTCTTTCGTTGGTACGACGCACTGGACAAAATGGTACCCATGAACCCGCAATGACGTCCTCCCCTAACACACGACTGCACAGGCTCCTTAGGGCGACAGAAAGTTTTATTTGTCGAAGATTTAGGCCGCCCTACAAAGCCATTTACTCATATGAATGTAAATTCCAGTCGTATCGTGTACAAAACTGACAATATAAAAATCTTTTTCACGCATGATCTTGACGTAATGATCGTTACGGAAACTTGGCTTCGTGGCAATATCCCAAATGAGGCCATCATGCACGGCTCTCACAAAACACGGATTCGTCATGACACGGATTCAAGAGGGGGCGGCATTTTAATTATTGTAAAAAAAGGGCTCCAACTATGCAGTAGTGCACCATGATACCAACGTTGAAATTGTTTGGATGGCTTGGTGCAGTGTACCAGCCACCAACCACTGACGTTTTAACAATAAACTTCTTGCAAGATCTCGTGCGTGAGTAAGCAAAAAGCGATACAGTCACTTAATTTTTGGCGGTGACTTTAACCTGCCTAAAATCAACTGGAAATCTACAGTCGCTGAAGTTCCTTATCGCCATGCGGAGCTACTGTTAGACTATTTTTTTACTATGACTTCGAACAACTAGTACAGTCTCCCGCACGAGTTACAGCCAATAGTAATTCCACCCTTGTTCTAATTTTTGTTTCTTTTGATGTCGAATAGTTCGGCGCCTCAGTAGACATTCTACCAGGCATAGGAGACCACAAAGAGGCCGTCTTTGAAAGTAGCCTCAAGCGTGTAGCCGACTTAGTGGAACCCAAAACTTCGCAACTATTCTCGATTTATAAAGGCCCAGGACGAATGTATACTAGATAACATTGAATAAAAGTTTAACATGTTCTCAGACATGGCCAACAGCGTAAATGATTTGTAAAGGATTTGTGACACTTCTTCAAAGGAACAGTAAAAAAATACATCGAAAGATATGCACCCCTCGAATGAAAAAAACAAAAAATTCTAAGCCCTTCGATAACGCGCGAAATACTGCAACTTAAACGTAAAATAAAACGCCTTTCACACACCTCTTCTGGCATCTCGTCTAACATATTAGCATCGCTTCGCAACGAACTAAGAACGAATACAAAGACTTCTAGCTTCAATTTTTGAATTGTCAAAATGCATGATTTTTATACCAAGAACCCACAACAGCTTTGGACGCTTATTACACTCAAAAAGATTCATATCAGTACAATAAACATGGACGGTACAGAAGTCGCTGGTTCAGCCAGGATAGCAACAGCTTTTAACGATTTTATTTCGTCGGTTTTTCTTCGCAGCAGCAACACAACTGTGTCATTCCAAACGAAAGGCCTAGATGTACCTGATAGAACAATAAGTGAAGAAGCAACTTTTTTGGCTCCACTAAAATTAGACACTAAAAAATCCGCGGAATTCGATGAAATCCTAAATGCTTTTTTTTTTGGTACGCACAATGATACAGCAAATTTCTTTTTACAACATTTAGCGAAAGTTTAGACCGAACCGAAATACCGAAACACTGGAAGATTCGAAGGTTAAATTCATCCACAAATCTGGTGACAAACGTTTCCCATCCAATTATAGACCCATGTCTTTGCTTCATCCCTTTGCATCATCCCTTCACTCGTTAACGGTGGGCAGATCGACGTTATTTTTAGGCACACCAGACTAAACTATCACGACCATGTACAATTTAAAGGGACACTGAAATGATTTGTAAACATTGCGGGATTACTAGCGCAAATTGTAGCTCGGAGTCCGTAGGCATTGTTTCGACCACTCTGGCCGCGTTTACGCGAATTTATTTAGTAGAAAAATCAATTCGAAAATGCTGTCCTCCTCTCTTTACGCTCGCCCATTTTCTGTGGCGTTTTCGTGTGACGTCAGCAGGAGATGAGCTGGAAAATGGCTGCGATACTGCACGGTTCGCCGACCAGCCGACCTACCGATCGAGTCAGTCGGCCCAGCGTTTCGTCCGCCGGCCGCCGACGGGTCGTCGCTATTCGCTCGCTCAATTGAAACTAAGCCACAACACCTTTGTGAATGAAAGAATGTGCCTTTCCTTACTTCGTTAGTTTGTACACTGTGTCAAACTCAGAGTCCGGGTCGCTCCACACAAGCGCTGCACAAGTGCACATGCGACGCTTCGCTGACTTTACGCTAGTAGTAAAATCTAAGGCAAATTGAAGGCGGGAGAAGAGTCAGCGAAGTCAATATAGGTACTAAGAAAATAAAATCACCTGAAACTTTTACCGTACAGCGCAAACCTAGGGAGCAGGAAGCACTTTTTGCGCTGGGTAAACAAGCACAGCGGTCAGCAGCACGACCGCACATCTGCGAACGCTTTTCCGTCAAACAAATGCAATTGCTAGACGTGAGATATTGGGGAAGTTTGGGGGACACTTACTGCAGGAGTGATATACAACAAATAGTCACATAAAGTACTTAAAATGCTTAAAATAAATAAAAGTGTAAACTGGTCATACATTATAAACCTTATATATCCAAACAGGCCAGCGCCGGCTCGTGGCTTAGCGGTCTGAGGCGCTGGAATTAGTTTTGAAAGTCGCAAGTTCGAATCCCCGTGGGTACATGTATTTTTTTTGTAAGTTGCTTTTTCGTATGCGGCCGATCTTTTCTGAACTGAGTTCACCATTTTTGGGCCGTAACGTTCACTGCTCCACGAGCGAGATCGCAGAACGCGCGCATACTGACAATGAAGCGCTAGCGAGTTCTCGTTGGCGTGCTGTTGCCACAAGCACCGACTGCTTGCGGGCAGTGGGCCCAGGCCTGAATCAGCACACCCTTGGCGTGGTGCGAACTAGCTTTTTACGAACAGACATGAGTGAGGCAAGCTCCGAATATGCGGGAAAAGCGCATGGCATTTGAGAGTCTGCGGTGACGCGGAGGGCGTTCATCCACTGCGTAGGCCTCGTCTAGTGATTTCTACGATTCCAAGCCGCCCTGGGAGGTTTATCTTAAACATTTGACAGCCGACAACATGGCAGAAGCGCGGTACGGCGATAATTGAGAAATCGAGAATGCCCATCCAACAACGCCATCAGATGTTAAGCTTGTTCTTTTACAGAACCGAAACCGAAACCGAAACTTTTGATTGCTAACCTTGGGCATTGTCCAATCACGGTGCCCCCCCCCCTCCTGACGTCACAGCCTTTAGTTGGTGCGGCCGCCGCAAACCGCGCATAGTAGTTTTTTTTCTTTCGCGCTTTGTAAAATAATTACCGATTTGTCAACCGGATAAACGATGAATAGTGTGTTAATTTGAGCCAGTCTACACTGTGCAAGCAAAAACGGGAGCTTGACAAATCCACTTCGGTGTCTCTTTAACAAAGCGCGTGAGAGGCGAAGGAAGCACGATAGAACAAACCTGGTTCCCCGTTGTAAAAAAAAACGCCCCCGTTTCTCTTTTTTTCCCCAAGGACAATAAGGGATCGGAAAGTTCTTTCTTATGAGGTGGTAAATGCGTCATCCTTGAATTTTTTTTTCGACGCTCGGCTCTAATCCTTGAATTCAATCTGCATTTTTCATCTGAATCTCGCCAACTTCTGCGCACTGGTTACGTACATCTGTTTGTCTTTGCACCGTTCGATAATATGAATTCACATGTGCTGGCTGTTGCCTTTGCTGTTCTTTCTGCTCTTGTATTTCCCATGTTCGTGCATTTGTGTGTTGACGCCATTGAGAGCAGTTATGGCCTATATATGATTTTGCTTTCTTTTTTTCCTGGTAAGCTAAAACTAGTGCTACCCCGGCCGCATTTCTTTCCAGTGAGTACTTTGCCTTTTAGATGCCCAATCGTGCTGTTACAAACTTGTCCCTCACACATTACAAAATTCAGTATTATTTGTTTCTTTTTTCGTCATGATTACCTGAGAACTCCGTATATTTTTGTTATGTTTAATTTATCATTCCTTGCTCCTCCTCAGTGCTCGCAGTTTGCAGTATGCATTATTTCACTGGTCTGTACACTCTTGCCTTGACAGCCGGAGGGCTGCTGGCAGTATTGACCGAATAAATAAATAAATAAATAAATAGGCAACGGAGAATAGAGGGGAAAGCCGTTTCACAGCGCTTGCTGGCAAAGGAAAGCAAGCGCCCATTACTTTATGCTCGTCAGTATTTATCGCCCCGGTTCGTCATCTATTATTCAGAGCAATTTGGTCGCATTTAGGACCCAAACATAAAAAATAAATATTTTTCCTAACTAACACCCGTGTCTTATAAACTTCGTCGGCAACGTTTGGTTCTTAAAGGGACAGACAAGCGATTTTTGTGGTGTGCGTTTCGTCTAGCTTATATGAAAGCCAGTATTTTATATACTGGAGTTTCTAAATAAACAGACGGAAATAATCTTTATTTTGCACTAAGGGTTCTGAAACGTGGCGACACGTAGTGTATAATCGTCGCTCTACGTTACGTGCCCAAACAAGTCCATCCGTTTCAACGCGTGATTCAAAACCCGCATGAAGGAATAGAAGAGCTCGCACATTGTTGTTGTTCTAGCCGAGAGCAGGTTTTTAGACCCCTTCTTTTAGTTCCGCCTGCAGTCAAAAGTATAGTCAAAAGTGTGTTGCCGCACGGCTCGCTATCGTGGTAGCCTGAATTCGTCTTGGCGGGACACGTATGGCTGGTTGATGCAACAATTCGCACTTAAAAGTTTCAGGGTGCTACCAGCCAAAACCGTTTCTGTTTATGCTGTTTTAAGCGATGCCCTTTCATTTGGGATGAAGATACTATACTCGACAAAAATCGGTTGTCTGTCCCTTTAAAGGAATCCCCTCCAGCACTTCCGATACGCGCTTCCACCCTTCTCTGTCTGCCTGGAAGCACAGCGAAAGCTGCAGTTATCACCAGCACACAGCGGCACTGCGTCATTTGCTCGCCGCAGAGGATACACGGTCCAGCTTCTCCTTTTTTTTTCGTTGCGATTTTGTTGAATGTGGCGGTCAAATGCATTTATGGCTGCAACTGAAAGGAACTCGGCCAATATCCGCGACATTGCTTGAATAACGTCATTTGAGACTAAAAACAACGCCCATACCAGAATCGGTGAAAAAATAATTTTTAGCAAGTTTAAATTAACTGGTAGGCGTAAGGCAGTGTGATTGCGCTGAAGTATAGTTTGCGACTCCCTGTTCTAAGTACTGGACTGGCTTGTTGGATAAATTCTGAAAGCATCTTATATTTGCAAGAAAAGTCGAAAAACAGTGTTCCAGGGTCCCTTTAATGGCCTGGAAAAAACTCTACACGATTACCTGCCACCGGCACACACATAACATCATCAAAGTGGCAAGTAGTTTCGGCATAAAAGACTCAAAATTTCACTCACAGATACAGGAGGACGAACACTGACGCCACCAGGAGGAACAAGTCGGCAAAGGAAAGGGAAAAAGCCATGCCTGCAGTGCCGGACGAAGTCGCAGTGTCTCCAAAACCAGAGTGCTAAGGGATAATAAATTGAGGGTTTAGGCGCCACACCGCCGATTATGAAAAGCGCTATTAATGCCTACCATTATCTGCCGACTACCCCAACAACCAGGACAGTGTAACGCCCTGAGTTTGCTCAAAAATGCAGAAATTGCTCAAGTAACGTCATTATCGTTGTAATGGCGCAAATGGAGATAATGTGGCGAAAAGAATTTGGAAACGCCAAGAAATAAGCAAAAGAGAAAGAGTAAAAATGTCACAGAAATCAATTGATGAAATCAAAAATGGGCATCTTAGACATCTCTTCAAAAAAAACTGAGATTAAACTACAAATGCCTGGAAAAGAAACTGCCAACACCAATAAAACATAGCAAAAACGGCCCAACCCTGTACTCGGGGACAACTTTCTGTGGCAATGGAGAAAAGCTACGGGATGGGGGGTGAGGTGGCCGGCCAAACGACGACATTTCGCTGCGCAGTTGGAATTAGTTCTACAAGCATTATTCAATGGGCATAACCTATGCAATTCAGCAATATATATTTCTTTTTTTTTTGGCCTTTGCATTGACAATGCTAATAAATCACAGGAATATAATCGCCAGTAAGCATTACTTTTTTTTAATGTTCGGTTTTGTTTCGTTGCGGAAATTACCACTGGTGGCGCGAAGGTTCTCTTCAGAAAAAAAATGGCGTCGTCGTCGACAGCCATGGAGGCATGGAGGAAGAAAATGTTAGGAGAGAACATGACGTCAGGCGGCCCAGCTTTGGCAAGCCGCCTCCTCTGACGCCGCATTCTCCTCTCCGCGGGCTCCTCCCGCACAATGCATTATGGATGATGCACCACTCTCAGGCCCGCGGTAGCATTTAGTGGCTCCGGCTGGCTGCCGGTGGAGGTGGAGACGAGTGGCGTTGCCGAAGGCGCCGTACGAGATTTTTCGCTAGCGTTGCGCTCCTACCCTCGTATCGTGAAAGTACTGTCGCTGTTTAAAGCGGCACGAGGCGTAGATCCCATGCTCAGGAAGCACCTTCATGAGCTGCGAGCCGAATTTGACGCTTACCGCTGGAACCACGACCGGCTTCGCTCGAACGCGCCGCTGTATACATTCACAAGCACGGAGCGGACTGAGCGTGGTGTTTTCCAAGTGTGCTTTGACGATTGCGTTTGGATTTCTGCTGGGACTTATCGCGCCACCTTCCCTTTACATCATAGCGCTGTAACGAGTGTCCCATCAGCTGATAGATGGTGCGAAAAGCTTTGGTTTCGCTCGCGTGCGCATTTGCATACGTTCGCCGGCGGTGCTCCGGCATGGTGGCACGTTGTACGTGCCACAATTGTCGTGACAACGTCTGAGTTGCGTTGCTGTCTTCTTCAGTGCATTAGAAAACAAAAGGTGCAGAACCACTCATGTTGAGAGCGGGAGCGGGAAGAACGGATCATTTTTCGCCTCGCTGCGCAGGAAGATAGCGGGCTGGTTGTCTGAGTACTGCTCAATCCCTGCGATAGGCATATATGGGCAACGAACGCTAAATTACGCCTGGGAGGTAAAAAGATAAAATGACCAGAACCAAGAAAGTGAGGTGTGTTTTGTGAAATAAAATGTAAGGCACGGATGTCGTACTCTGTCATCTCCACTTTGGCACGGCGGCGGAACACCACATTTCGACTGCTGCGTGAACTTCGGCGGATCCGAAAGCTCAATAAATAAAGATGTTTTCTGTCTCTCCCGTCCGACCACTTTGCCTGCACGATCAGCCCGCTGCGCGTTTCGGGTTGCAGGCAGCGCTGCGCGCAACGCCCGGACGGGGACTCGTCGCCGAACCCGGATACCCGGACTAGAGTGTAGTACACTCTACCCGGACCGCGCGGCCACCGAATTACGGAACGACGCTCGCAGCGCGGGCGGCCGCATGAGGCGCAAAGAACTACCGGAACTACCCCTTGCCTGTCACGTGAGAGGGGCATCTCCCATCACTTTTTCATTTTTATTTTTTATGACTAGGCTACACGATAGTCACGTGACGCTTCCTCCTAAACTTTTTTTCCTCCATGCATGGAGGCAGGGGGGTAAAGCGAGTTCCGAGACCGTACGAATCGTGGGCGGTGACATGATACAATTTCCATTGTAGCCAGAGCAATTGTATTCAGATCTCTAAAAACTTGTTCCGTAATTATTTACCTAAAACAAAAAACTGAAACAGAATAGTTACGAATAATTGCTTCAGTAATTAAAACTAGCTCTTTAAAAAACTTTTAGTGTAATTAAGCTCTAATTATTGAACAAAGAGTGAACGTGTAGTTCAGTTTTGGTTTCGATTTTCTTTAAGTGCGCTAGGAAGTGGCGAGGCCCTTGCGCCTATATTGCGTAGTGTGTGTGTGCCGTCTCGAGGTAAGGTCTGCGAGCGTGCAAAACGTGTGCAACTGGTACAACTCGGATGCACGCGCTGAGCAACTGCCTCCCCGGGCGCTTGCGAGGTTGTCAAAGGCGGGCGCTGTTTCACAAATGTGACGTCACGGCCTCTTTTAACCATAGAGGAAAGAAAAGGTTAGGAGAAGCCCTGACGTCAAATTTGTGAAGCCGAGTCCCGCCATGACTTAAGCCCACTGAGCCCAGCACTCTTTCCCATCATCCTTTGCTGTTTCCGGTTTGATAAGAGCTTCGCGGTACGGGCGACTCGCGAAAGCGAACGCGGACTACGGGAGCAGTGTTTGGGTCCGTACAGCACGGCGGTGTGCGCTACGTCTCAGCCTGGAAGAATTTCGCTTCGCTTCACAATGGAGAAACGCACAGCAAGCAAAGCACCGACTGTGGCTCTCGCCAACGCTGAGCGGGGGGAGGCTTTTGCCTGCAGCAGCCGGCGGCGGCGGGTGCTCGCTCCGTCTATCTCGAGGTGACTCAAGCGCCGCTGCGGCCGTGATACGAGTTGGGGCCACCTCCAACGGCGAAGTTTTCAAACTGACCTAATCTATAAACGTTTGCCGTAGCGACTGCGCTGTGTTGCAAGCGTGGCGAGGCAGCTGCAGTCAAAGTGCCGTAAAATATTGCCCGTGGCATTTGGCCAAATTTAGCCACCGCAGCCGTTAAAAAACCAGGCAACGCTCTCTGTGGGCTCAAAAAAGATTACGTCACTTCCTCCACACTTTTCGCAATGCAGTGGAATGCTAGGGGCCTCCTGAGTATTCTTTCCCCCATGGGAGCAGTGTTTGGGTCCGTACAGCATTCGTTTCTCCATGCATGGAGGAAAGAAAAACCTGACGTTGAGGAACGGTGGACGAGCCTCAGTGCGCATGTGCCAACTAGAAATAAAAAAACTAAGAAAGCGATCTTTTTTTTTGCGGATGTGACGTCATCGTGTAAGAAAAATGGCAGTCGTTGTACTGTTACCTTGCTGCGCTCTTCTTGTCGTGATTTTTTGGCTGCCGTTGCAGCGGCGCGTAGGTGTCTCGCTTGCGATTGTGGTGAGGGCACTCTCGAAGAACATCTGGAGAGCACTTACGGTGCTGTGCAGCGTGTGATTGGAACGCTGAGTGTGTGCGACTGGCTAATATGCGCGTAGTACGTTACGACGGTGACCACGGCCTTTCTGCATCAGTTCTGCTGACTGGATTTGCGGAAGTGGTGAGTGCACTCCCGACAAACTTCTGGGCGACGTTTTATTAGAGCGCCGTGTTAAGACCGCTGGGCGTTTCTTCGCCTGCGTGCGGTGGCGAGAGGCAGCAACGCCGGTCACACGAGGGCAGTGTGACGGCGCATGACCACTCCCATCGTAACGAAGCTAGCCACTGCAAGCGATTCGGCGCACATAACGTATTTCGCACCTCACTGCTACGTAGACCACAGGGCGGTGTTTTTGTCCCAGTATAACGGAGGTAAGGTAAAATTGTGCGAGGTAAGGTAAAATTGTGCGTTCGAAGTCGTGAGGCAGGCGGGTAATGTTCACCATTGCGAAGGTGTGGTAACTGCCATGCTGAACAATCTGTCTGCTAATCACTTCGTTCGTCTGAAACCTTAGGCCAGCTGATAATAGGACATGCAGCTTTGTGGGGGGTATGGCTGCGCACAGGACAAAGATTTCTTTTGTTACCAGCTCTAGGAACCAAGCCTTAATAGTACACATCTAGGCCTCAAGTAGTGAATAAGAAAATGGTAAATAGTTGCGCTTAGCCCCGGTGCCACGCATTTTTCTTTATGTGGGCCCTCTCAAGTTACCGTTTTTAGAACTATCCCTTCTGGGGGCACGTTAAAGCTGGTACAATACCTTGGATGCTGAACAGTACACCCAAAATGTCCCAGACATGTGCTGTCACATGCTGCAGAACAATATCGTACTTCAGTTGGTACTTTTAGCAACAGATCTTATGATGTGCAATGCTTTCAAGTCCATTTCTTCTGTGGTTAGGTTTTGTCTGCAGCAATCTTACAGCAAATAAGTTATTGCTTGTCGAACAGCACAAAAGTACCATTACAACTTCAAGCTGAAATTAGTCAGGGATGAGGTTTTGCTTTCCGGTTTTCTCTCTCCAGCAGTGATGGCAACGGCAGCTGAGTGTTTTATGTCGGTACAAGGATAACTTACATTTTTTGTATGTATATTTAGAGGTGTGTGATGATCAACTTTGCGTCTGTGAATTGAATAGAAGAAGTTAAACGTGGCTGTGAATTGAATAAAATATTTTTGCATACGAATAGTAAAAGCTGGCTGCGATTAAATATTTTCAAACCACACTCTTTCTTTTGGTGTATAAAACATAACTACATTAAAAAAGACAGCTTAGGCAGTCAGAACAAGACACATCTCTGTTCAGGTACTTGTGTTTGATATGCAAAAAAATTAATAAAACAGAGAAAATAAATAAAGATGTTCAAAGCAATGAAACATGAATTTTCCATACATTGCCATGAAGAAATATTGGTTCCTCAAAATAGTGTGAACACAGTAAGCTCCCCGAGATATACATGCGCAATTTGAGCCACCGAATACATAAATAGTCGCGCCCTTTTAACACCCCTCTCCATTGTGAACAAGGGACCCGTAGGGACCCCGAAGCGTCTTTATTTGCTTATTTGTTTTTTGACAAGGTGGATGCCTGTTTTTATTTCATCTAAGTAAGTATATTTAATATGATTGGCAGCAGTCCCCCCCCCCCCCCCTACATCATTGAAAGGAGGCTGGGCATGCTAATACCTCCCCAACAAGCCAGCAATGACGTTTGATTTCCCACTCGTTCCATAAAATTTACAGGAAACCTATTTTAGATTATCAATTTTGCTCTCTTAGTGTTGCACTTGACATAACATAACAGTTAGCGAACACTTGTTTGGTGCAAGGCTTCTATATCGGGCTTTCGGCAGGGCTTCGGTGTCTTGCGAAAAAACCAACCCGTAAGGTTTGACCATGCAGTGAAGCTTGAAAGTTTGCAAGTTTGCGAAAGAGCAAACACTCTACTATTTGTAAATTTGAAATATTGGAAACAGAGCTTCAAATCGAATATCAAAAACTATTCGCAAAGTATTCTAAGTTGCGAGTGTTCACACACCTTTAAATATACTGCCTGGTCACTTTAGTATAAGTGTATAAGTTTATACGAAGAATTTCATGACTCAAAGTTAAAAATGCCGTAAGGTGTTCATTATGCAAATTTGATGCATTTACTTGAAATCATTGATAAGCGTTGGGTGCAGTTGATTGGATGGTTAACCTCCCTGTCTTCCCTCTACTATCTCCTTCCCTACTTTACAGGGTGGGCATTCATAGGGGCATGTGTTGGGTAATATGTTGTGTTGTATTATATGTGTGTTTGTAGGCATCTGTACAACGGCTTTGTACTTAGAGGTCGGTGAGGGAATCTGGCGGATTTTCTCTGCTTTCTACGAATCCCTGTGTAGTAAATTTGTGGGCAGCAGTGCGTGCCGCCTCATTCCCTGGTAGTTTGATCAGGCGGGATGTCCAGGTGAGGTAGATGATCGCTAGCTTTTGTATGCGTCGTAGTGTATTTGAGGTGCGATATATCTTTGATAGGGGCGACATGCTTACTGGGAAGCATGGTGGAATCTGTCATGGCTTAGCTTGCATCTGTTTTTTGCAAAGTTGTAGAACTGGTAGTGGTGAGTGTGGCGGGCATCAAGGGTTTCTTACGAGTCTATAATGATCGTGCCAGGGTTTTGTGCTTAAATATGCATCAAAACAGTGAACTGAATCAAAACAGTGAACAGGTGGCTACGCAGGCTAGTTGGGACTTCATCGTGGAATTTTTGTTAAATGTCAAGCATGACTGAAGGAAAAGATAGAGACAGGAAAGAGCTTCATCAATGAAGCTTCATTTTGCTCTGAGAGTAATTACAACGTAAGCAAAACCCTCATGTGAGACTGGTTTAACACCACAGCTGCTGCACACTTCACACTATCATTCAGTAATCTACAGTGCATCTGTCTCCAATCTTTATCACATAGGCCTCAAAGATTTCTCATTCCTGTTTTGTGCCATACAATTTCAGCACTCTCGTCATATCTAATTCTGGCATGCAGCCATCTGGCCTGCATTGAGTCTAGGAGTGCAGCACCAAATTGGTTTCTGTTCTAGTCGTCAGTAATGCCGCGGCATGCTCCCACCACCGCCGGTTAGGGCAGTACCTTGTCTGCCCTATGTACCATCAAGATACATTGAAATACGAACAAAGCACGCGCCTTTCAGTACATGCTGTGCATCATGGTGATGGGCTGTGTAGCCATTGTAGGAACAAGTTAGAAGAATTAGTGTCCAACGTTTCTATGTAAATAGCATTTGAGAATGTAATTTGGCCCACTGCGGCATTTGGTGCGGGGCCCCGCTACGGTTATCGCTGTGTAGAATCAAGCAGAACACGACGAAGGCTGATAACAGAAGCACAAACGGGCACCAAATATGGTAGTTGGGCGAAATCAATATTTTCACAGACCGAACGGTGCTCTCTCAACACCCGCGTGCACGTTGGTCCAACTGGGAGTACACAATACCTTAGATGAACTGCACGAAGCTTATCATCACTCCCAAACCACCCGCCTCAACCACCTACCAGACGAGACACCTTTGAACTCCTCGGATATCCAGTTCCGCCCCACGAACAGCTACAACGTGTGCCCCTCCCCATCCGTCAACACTTGTGCAGCTCCCATACCGCGATATACGCATCAATACGCTCGTCAGGAAAGCAACCCTCTGGAGACCAACGAAACTAACGTGGATAATTAAAAACTTTTCATTTCTGCGCGCCAACAGCCCTCTGTACTGATTTAAAATACTATGCAACAGGACCATGACCTCAATAAAATGTTCCGCAGCTTCTGACAGCACGCAGTGATTACAAGATACGGGGTTCGACGAACCAAAGCGACGCACAGGAATCACCTTTGCAGGTCGCAATAGTCTTGTTATTATTTCTTAGTCAACAACCATGCGGTGTGCGCCATGAGTTTCGTGCGAACGATCATTCGCAACTGGCCACCATAGCAGCGCCGTTTGAGGTGAAAGGCATACGCGCACTCGCCTCAACACGGTGGTCTAATAAAACGCAGCGCAGAAGTTCGTCGGGAGCGCACTCATCACTCTCGCAAATCGAGGCGGCAGAACTGAAGCAGGACGGCCGTGGTCACCGTCGTGCCGTACTACGCGCAAATTAGGCAGTCGCGCACAGGCAGTGTTTCAATCACACGCTGCACACCACCGTAAGTGCTCTCCAGATGCTCTTCGAGAGCGCCCTCATCACAATCGCAAGCCAAACACCTATGCACCGCTGCAACGGCAGCCAAAAAATCACGACGAGAAGAGCGCAGCGAGGTAACCACCGTACAACAGCTGCCATTTTCCTTCAACCATGACGTAACATACGGCAAAAAAAAGATCACTTTCTTTGTTTTTTATGTCTAGTGGTGAAGTTGCAACACGGGGAACAAATGAAAACCCTCCAACGACGCAACGACTCGCCGAAGACCATGATTCACGACTTTCCCTCAGCCCGACGACCCGATATAACCCGGACGTGACTCCCGAACACGACAACAACGACACGACGCGACGCGTACCCGACTTGACCAAGCCTGCCGTTGAGAAAACAACGATAATAGTGCGAAACCGTCGAGACGCACAAGCCGAGATACGACGCCACGACGCACCAGGAACTCGAGAAAGGCGGCGTCCGACGTCCAGTTGTCCATCGACGGCTTTGATGTAGTTGCCCTCATAGACACGGGAGCAGACTACTCAGTCATTAGCGGATCAATCGCGTCTAAGCTGAAGAAAGTTACGACCAGATGGGACGGTCCGCACATACGCACAGCAGGAGGCCATCTTGTAACGCCCAGTGGAACGTGCACATCACGCGTCACCATAGACGGCACCACGTACACTGCTGCGTTAGTCATTTTGCCCAACTGCTCCCGCGACGTAATTCTTGGAATTGACTTTTTTAATGGACAATGGTGCAACAATCGATCTGCAGGCCAAGTCAATAACTTTTTCCCCCGATCACTCCATGACGCCAGAACCGAACCCCGACCATCGTGCTGCTGTAAGGATCGCCGATGATCATGTCACCCTGCCACCCCGCGCAAGCTTGATGATCACCGTCTACTGTGAAGATGCGGTTCCTGACGTCGGCGCTGTCATAGAGAGTGACCAAAGGCTGCTTCTCGACCGCGGTGTCTCCGTCGCAAGAGGCGTTGCGCGCTTTAGGCACCGCCAATCCTACGTTTTGGTCACTAATTTCAGCGAGGAATACCAGCATTTAAACAGGGGCGCTGCAATTTCGTTTCTCGAAGAAACGCAAGACGCAGGTGACGTAATCGCGGTTGACGATTTTGAACGCACACCCGAAGGCGCCTTCAAGCTTCCGCATCCTTTCGATGTGAATCCGGCGCTACCGCAAGAACAACGTAACAAATTATTGGCTTTGCTGCGTCGCTACAGCGATTGTTTTTCGACGAACTCAAAACTACGTCAGACACCCCTAGCGAAGCACCGAAAATTAACCGAATTAAACCGACCGAACTGACAGTCATCGTACCGCGTTTCTTCACACGAGCGGGCAGCCATCCGGACTCGAGTCGACGACATGCTCAGCGACAGCAGCCATCGAAAAGCTCCGGGGCTGCGCCGGTCGTACTGGTGAAGAAAAAAGGCGGTTGGTTGGTTGGTTGGTTGAACTTTATTTGAGCCCATAGAGGGGTCACCATCAAGGCGGCCGATGGGGCGGTCCCCTATTCTCGGGGCCCGTATGCTTCCAGCACCTCCAGGCCCCGAGCCACGAGGGCTATGTGGGTCGGCACGGTAGGGCTGGACCGCAAGATCTCCCATCGCTCTTTGGATGAAGGGTTGGGTGAGGTGAGCGAGGTGCATGGTGATGGGGGGTGGAATCTGTGGGATGGGGGTCTTGAGGGACGTGCACTCTGCAATGACGTGACGCAGAGTGCCTCTTTCTTGTTTGCAGAATGGGCATGTGTCTTCATACCGATTTGGAAACATTTTATGTAGCATTGTTGGATGTACTACTGACCCTGCCTGTATTCTTCGTAGTATTGTTTGCTCTTTTCGTGTTAGTGAACGGTGAGGCTCTGGTAGTGTACACCGGTCCTCTCTGTACATCTGTGTGATGTCTGTGTAGCTCGTGACCGGGATCGGGTCGTCCTTCCCTCCGCTTGACTCCTCGTGTGCCCGGCGTGTCATCTCTCGGGCGTGGTAGTAAGCGATGGTGTTGCCAACTAGTGAGGAGTGAGCCGAGGTCCACACGAGCTCGACGGCTTGTCCCGGTGGCTCTTTCTTGTTTACGATCACTAGTGCTGAGGAGGAGATGGAGCCCCTTCGGTAGCTGCTATATGCCTTCTTGCTATCCGTCACCACAACCTCGACGCCGGGTTGAACGAGCGCCAAGGCTATGGCAACTTCTTCCGCAGTCGTGGATTCCCTGGTCCTCGTCGAAGCCGAGACGACCAGTCGGTCTCTCGTTGTCACAACCGCTGCCGCCCGCTCGCTTCCCTTCTGGAGGGAAGCGTCTGCATAGAGGACGCGGGAGTTTCCCCCCAATCTTCGCGCTAGAGTTGTTGTCCTGGCTTTTCGTCTGTCATCGTCTACTCCCGGTGCCAAGTTTCTTGGAAGAGGCTTCGATGTGAGCACTTCCCGCCATTTTTCTGGTACTTTACTTGTCGTTAGTGTGGGTTCGACTGCCCATCCCAACTTCTGGAGTACTTGTCTTCCGTGCTCGGTCTGACTAAGCCGTACTCTCTGACTAGAAAGGTGGGCCTCCACAAGTTCGTCGACGGTGTTGTGGACACCCATCTGATACAAGCGCTTTGTTGATGAGTATATGGGGAGTCCCGGAGCCTGTTTCATTGCCTTTCGTATTAGTATGTTTAGTGCATCTCGCTGTGTCCTCGTCATCTGCAGGTACGCTGCTGAATACGTAATCCGCGAGATGACGAAGGCCCGTACTAGACGGATGGCGTCGTCTTCCTTGATGCCACGGCTGCGGTTTGCGACTCGCCGGAGCATACCCAGCACTTGCTCGGTCGTTGTTCGGACCTTAGCGATCGCTGCGTCTGCTTTCCCGTCGTTCCGTAGCATCAATCCCAGTATACGACACTGTTGGGTTGGCTTGACCTCAACTCCATCGATTTGGACAGTGATACTGCATCTTGTCTTGTAATTGTTGACACCCGGTTGGACGATCAAAAGCTCGGACTTCTGCGGTGTGCAGCTCAGGCCACACGATTTGGCATATTCGTGTACCGTCATGGCTGTTTGTTGTAGTGTTTCCTCCATCCGCCCTTCAGATCCGGCTCTTGTCGTCCATACCGTAATGTCATCTGCGTAGAAGGCGTGGTCTATTCCTTCGATATGCTCTAATAGATCTGGCAGGGGTAAGAGGCCCAGGTTGAAAAGCAAGGGTGAAATCACAGACCCTTGAGGAGTGCCTCTTTCCCCGAGTGTTATGGGGTCTGATTTCGTCCCGCCGATGGCTATTGTCGCAGTCCTGTCCGTGAGGAAGTCTTGAATGTACTTGAATGTTCTGCGCCCGCACCCCGTCTTGTTGAGGTTTCGCAACACGCTGGCGTGCGTCACATTGTCGAACGCTCCTTTGAGGTCTAAGGCTAGGATGGCTCTTGGTCCGTTCTTCGTGGCTTGCTTGACTACCAACTCGTGGAGCTGCACCATGACGTCTTGCGTTCCAAGGTGTTTTCGGAAGCCAAACATTGTAGCTGAAATTTGTCCTGTATCTTCCAGGTATCCCTGTAACCGCCGTAGCACCATTCGCTCCATAACCTTTCCGCGCAGGAGGTCAGCGATATCGGGGGCAGGTTGTCTACTGACGAGGGCTTCCCTGGCTTCGGTATGTAACTTATTTCCGCCTCTTTCCATTTGTGTGGTAGCTTTGAGGTCTCCCAGGCATTGTTGATATATCTAAGGAGTTTGCTCGCTGTCTTGCCGCACATCTTGGAAAGATGCTTGTATGTTATGGTGTCCGTCCCTGGTGCGCTCTTCTTGTTGCTTTCATCTATTACCGACCAGAGCTCCGCCATGGTGAAGGGTCTGTCTAGCTCGCCGTTTTCCGGTCCCTCATACTCTTCGGGTATTGGGTGAACTCCTTTTTCAGTCTGCAGGTATCTCTTCTTGAGTGCCCTAAAGAGTTTGCTTTCGTTACCGTCGTACGTGTTGAGTACCTTGGTAAGGTTGCCGTCTTGCTCTGTGCCGGGTCTATAAGGTGGCGTAGTAGCTTCCATGTCTTTCCCGCCGATAGCTGTACCTGTAGTCCTTCGCACATCTTGTGCCAGTTCTCTCTACAGTGCTTCGCTGCGTATTCTGCAATCTGCTTGTTCAGGAGAGCAATGCGTTGTGCTAGCTTCCTGTTTCTTCGCTGGCGTTTCCATTTGCGAGTCAGCGAATGTCTAGCTACCCACGTGTTGGATTGCCTGGCGTCGACTAACGGTGTGTCCGTCGTTGTCGTGATCTTTTGGGTGAACTTCCGGAGTGTTTCTTGCTGTTTCCTCGTACTGTTGTAAGCTATGCTCGACCTCTGCTCCTGTCTCCTCGGACGCGTCATTGCCTTCTCGAGTGTACTTCCGCATCTTGTCGAATTCTGTAATCCATGCCTTGCCCAGCTCGGCCCGGTATTGGGGACCGTGGACTTCAATGCTTATGGTTTTGTGGTCGGATCCCAGATCAACGTCGTCGCACCTCCACTCCGCTTCGGGTGTCTCTGCCATCCATGTTAGATCCGGAGTGGTGTCGTTAGTAATACTGTTTCCGCTTCTGGTGGGGACGCCCGGTTCGTTAAGGAGCGTGAGGTCGTGCTTTTCCATCGCTTGTATGAGTTCCTTGCCTCTCTTGGACGCCATCTTGTAGCCCCACATCGGGTGTGGTGCGTTGAAGTCACCTAATACAAGGAGCGGTCTGTCTTTCGCGAGCTGTTTTGCATCCCTCACAATCACCTCAAAATTGCAGTAGTGCTTTGCTCCGGGTCTACAGTACACATTCAATATGAACATGTTCCTTGCGCTTCCGATGTCGCGTGCGTGTATCTCTACACATTAAGGCTTTGCGTTGACTACCGGCGACTGAACAAAATCACCAAAAAGGACGTGTACCCCCTGCCACGAATCGACGACGCCCTCGACCACCTCTGCCATGCGAAGTACTTCTCATCAATGCATCTGAAGGCCGGTTACTGGCAAATTGAAGTGGACGAGAGAGACCGAAAGAAGACTTCATTTATAACCCCGGATGGCCTATACGGGTGATGCCATTTGGGCTGTGCACGGCGCCAGCAACGTCTCGAAGAGTCATTGACACTGTGCTAGCTGGCCTAAAATGGCACACCTGCCTCGTATACCTCGACGACGTTGTGGTATTCGCCCGGACTTTCGACGAACACCTTGCAAGGTTGGAATTAACGTTAACGTTAACGTTGGGTTAACTTTGACACCTGAAAACTGCCGTTTCTGGTATGAGGAGCTGAAGTTCTTGGGCCACGTCGTCAACACCGCGGGAGTCTTACCTGACCCAGAAAAAACTTCAGCTATTGCGAACTTGCCAAGGCCGAAAGACAAGAAGGGCGAGCGAAGATTTCTTGGACTGTGCGCATACTACCGGCGCTTCGTCGCAAACTTCGCACACATTGCAGCGCCACTCACACGCTTGACGAAAGATAGCACCCCTTTTAGCTGGGAAAACGACCAAGAAAAAGCATTCTGCGAGCTGCAAAGACGCCTGCAAATCCCGCCCGTGCTCGCTCATTTCAACGAAGACGCCGACACAGAAATGCACATGGACGCCAGTGATATAGGCTTGGGTGCCGTCCTCGTCCAAAAACAAAGCGGTTGCGAAAAAGTAATCGCCTTTGCCAGCCGCGGTCTGTCGAAGGAGGAGAAAAACTACTCAGCGTCTGAAAAAGAGTGCTTCGCTATCATGTGGGCGATTTAAAAATTTCGCCCATACGTGTATGGTAGACTATTCAAGCTTGTGACAGACCATCATGCGCTGTGTTGGCTCGCCAATTTGAAGGACCCCTCAGGCCGTCTTGGATGGTGGAGCTTGTGCCTGCAAGAGTTCGACGTTACAATCGTCTATAAATCCGGCAAGAAACACTCCGACGCCGACTGCCTGTCCCGCGCTCCCGTCCACCCACCACCACAGGACTCTTATGAAGACAGCGCGTTCTTCGGAGTCATGACGGAGAGCGACCTAGCCGCGAAGCAGCGTGCGGACCCCGACTTACGCGTCATAATCGACTACCTCGAAGGATGCAACGTTGCTGTGCCTTGGACCTTCAAACACAACCTACCAGGATTTAGCCTGAAAAACTCCGTTCTAGTGAAGAAGAATTTCAGCCCCGGAACAAGAACGAATTATCTTCTTGTCATCCCCGCAGACCTTCGTGACGAAATTTTGGAAGCGTGCCACGATGACCCATATTCTGGACATCTCGGTACAGCCCACACAATTGGAAAAATCAAGGGGAAGTACTACTGGCCCCGCCTTACATCCGACGTCACCCACTACGTCTGGAGCTGCTGTGACTGCCAGAGACGAAAAACGCCAGCGACGAGACCCGCCGGGCTTCTGCAGCCGATCGCCGTCCCATCGAGGCCCTTCCAACAGATTGGAATGGACCTTCTGGGCCAGTTCCCTACATCCCGATACGAGAACAAGTGGATTGTCGTAGCGACAGACTACATGACGCGCTACGCAGAGACCGCCGCTCTTCCGAGGGGCACTGCCCAAGAAGTCGCAAAGTTCTTCATAAACCAAGTTGTGCCGTGACATAGAGCCCCGGAAGTCCTAATCACGGACCGCGGAACGGCCTTTTCTGCGGAGCTGGTGCAAGGCTTATTATACTACAGCAACACGGATCACCGAAGAACGACGGCGTACCACCCCTAATTGAACGGACTAACGGAACGTCTGAACAAGACGATCGCGGATATGCTGTCAATGTACGTCGATGTTGAACATAAGAATTGGGACGAAGTGCTCCCGTATGTCACGTTTGCATACAACACGGCTATCCAAGAAACTACGCAAATGACGCCGTTCGAGCTTGTCTACGCAAGACGGCCGACTACGATGCTTGACGCCATGCTTCCGCATGTAGAGGATGACGACCTCAACCGCGGCGTCCAAAGATATCTTCAGCGTGCGGAGGAGGCCCGCCAGCTCGCTCGAGTTCGTTCAAGGGACCAGCAGCTGGTAAATGCCGGGCGCTACAACCTCCGACACCGAGCCGCGGAGTACCACCCAGGGGATCGTGTTTGAGTTTGGACTCCCATGCGACGACGCGGACTCAGTGAGAAGCTCCTGCGACGGTATTTCGGACCCTACCAGATTCTACGCCGTGTCGGTCAACTTACCTACGAGGTGATCCTAGATGGTGATTCCGGAACATCACGAAGACGCACGCAGCCCGAAGTCGTCAACGTGGTTCGCTTGAAACCTTACTACGCAAGATGATGGACTTTGCTTATTATTGTTTGTTCGGACTGTATTTTATTTTAGCATCGGGTCGATGCTCTCTTAGACGGGGGGTGATGCCGCGAACCATGTATGGGTTTGCGTATTTATTGTTTGTTTACTGCCCGGCCACGGTCGGCTCTGTTATATGGGTCCCGAGCGAAGCGCGCCTTCCATTCTTTATTTTCATGCCGCACGGGCTATCTCATTCAGATAAGCAGATTGTTTCGCCCTAACGGCACTAGCCCAGAATAATCTTCTTTGATCTACAATGCTCTGGATGTAAATTGACGGTTCCAGAAACACTCGCGCCGACGCTTGCCTACGCATGGCACTTTCTTGACTGCTGTTTCGCCGCCAGTGTATTCTTTGAGTTGTTAGGGGAGCACAAGTTCGCTCCAAGAAACTTGTTTTCTTTGAAGACAACTGCGTCGTCTTTGGCTTCGTGACAATGTTTTATTGCTGTAATTTCCTCATCAGCCGCGCCTCAAAAACATTACCAACCTCTTGGTGACGCCCCGCCTCTAAAACGAAAAGATGAAAAAAACAAAAAAAGATTAGTAGTAGTAGTAGTACTAGTAGTAGTAGTAGTCGAAGAAGAAGAAGAAGAAGAAGAAGAAGAACCTTTCCATGGAAAGGAGGGCCACTGGTCACGATAAAAGGAAGGGGCGGAGAGGTAGGGAAAGAGAAAATAAACGAATGCTGGTAGTTTCTAGAGGCTCAGTTCGTTGAACGAATGGCATTTCTTTACATCTGCAGTTATTGGGCCGGTTCTTCGAATCAGCAGTCAAGTTCATAGTTCAATACTGGTTCCGAAATTTGGTGCAGGTGCATCCAGTGGACGAACCACTCAAGCAACCCGAGCTTCGCCGGTTTTAAGTCAGCAAACTGCAATTTCAGATCACAGTTTCGCCTCGAAGATAAGAAGAAAACGTGTTCCTAACGCGAAAACAGTTCCGTAGTTATGTTGGCAAATTATTAAGGCAAAAGCCTTTAATGGCTATTGAGCGAAAAAAACGAAGTTTATGGAGTTAAGTAATTCAAGGAGATGCAGTGATGGTGGAGCAAAAGTAGGGAGGGGAATCTAGCGTACGACATCCACCACCCATACAGAACAAAATTAAGCTGCACCTTACCAATAATGGCATCGCTAAAGTTAATATAGTATATGCAATAGTAATTTGGTGCCAGTATACAGACGCCATTATCAATTAATCAATCATTTAATTAATATTATCATTAAAGATTCAGTGAGTAAAACCTGCAACATTTAAACAACCTAGGAGCTTGCAGCCTTTCTCCATCCCCAATATTTTTTTTCTGAAGTTACCGCATTAATGAAGCACGTTACGAGCTCTACCATCACTAGCACAAAAAAATGCTATTTTCCCAAAGGCCGGTGCCATCCACACCACAGCATCCGAACACTGGGTAAAGGAGAAATTGCCGTCTGCAGTACAGTTTCGTCGGCTTACCTTTTAGACAGACTTCCTTACGACACACACACTTGCCAGAACTACCCTTAACTCCGTACAGAGTACGTCGACGTCGCTAAAGCGTTGCTAAATCACTCCGACCAGCTGCGTCGCTTTTAGCCGCCTGAAGCCGGGGAGCGGATTTCCTCTTCCCCTTGCCCCGCATGCGCGTACATGTCCTCCGGCCTCTCGTATCTGCTATGGTGCGCCGACACATTCCACAGCTGCGGAGCTGCGGCAATTACGGAGAGGGAGGCAGGTGAGCGAATGTCCGGCGCCGCGGCGGCCGCGGCCCGGATGCGTCCCTCCGCCGTGTAAGCGAAGCTGTGTATGGCTTAGCGAAAGTAAAATCCGTCCGTCCCGTGTATGCAGATAAGTCCTCCCACGCAACTCCGTGCGCATGCCCGAAAACAGAGACACGTTGGAAAGCAGTTAGAAGTAAGTAAAAGTAATGTATAGAAGTAACGTGCACTCCTCTCGCTAAACGTGGAAAACTGCCCCGTGATACACTCCCTATTTCAGGGAGTGTATCATAATAACCATGTTCTAATCACGCTGGAAAGAACCCGCACATTTCATATCTCAACGACTTGGCCATCGTCAAAAAATTCACATCCCGCACCGAAACACTGTCCCCTACTCTCACTGTTTTTTTGCCGAAAACGCGCCGTGAGTGGAACCACCTGCCTGCTTTATTAGCCTGCATTACTAACCCTGACCGACTCCGGGAAACATTGTCAAATTCAAATTTGTTGTCAGTTTTTTGTTTGTTGTTTTTTCTGATGATTTGTTGTAAGCAGCGTGTCTTTCTGTTTTGTGTTTTTTTAGTGGATTGTAGGCTTGTATCGATCCGTTATTTCTGTATAAATAAATGTTGTTCTTTTAGGGCAAATGAAGGGCATTTAACGTTTTTTTGTAATTGTTTTGGTTTTGTTTTTTGCTCCGAGTTTGTTTGCGTTATAGCTGCGTTTAGTGCATTTGCTTTACCAAGGTTTTTAACATTATTGCATAAATTTGTGTGTACAATCGTTGAACACTTGTAGCGTGGTTTTGACATCTTTTTTTGCTCTTTTATGTGAGCCCCTCCCCTGTACAATGCTTGTATGCTGTGAGAGTAAAATAAATAAATAAGTAAGCCTATTTGTTGGGTTTACAGATGAAGTAAGTGCACTCTCGCGCATACCAACACTGGTAAGTTGGAATGGCACATCGGAGGGAGCGAAAAAGAGTCTCTTTGGCAACAGAGCAGAGCGCGCACGCGCAGCGAGCGAGTGTGTGAAGCACAGCTCAAGCGACAACGGAGGGACTAGGGCGCCGGGAGGAGCAGCGTCAACGTGTGTTCATGTCGTCCCGTCCTCAGCGTGATTCTGGGAGCGACAGAGCCACGCAGGTGTGGAAACTAGAGAAGGTTCTCTTTCCGTCACGAATGGAACAATGAATGGAAACTACGTGCTTTCGTGGAAGTCTAATTGGCCGAACCGCTTTTCGGTTTCATGGTGCTTGTCAGCTCCCGTTACATCTTTTGTGCAGCTCCGTGTTGCGTGTTTTTGCGCGCTCTATTGGGGAGCTGATATGGGCAAAAAATCCAAAGAGGACCACAGCGCAGCGACACAATCTGGTTGCGCGGCGGGATGGGAAACTCATAGAGTGCTTCAACATATGGAGTTGCAAACATCTTCATTGGGCCCATGTGTCAATTAGTTACCCCTCATTAGGCTTCCTATCGGTACCGAAAGATGAATACATGAAAAAACGTTTATTTGATAGAGAGAGAGAGAGAGAGGGAGGTGGGATGGGGGAGGGAGGACTCTTTAATGTGCTCTGGTGAGGTCAGCCCTGCTAGTGACGAGGCTTGGTACGTTAGATGGGGGATGACTACAAGTACAAGTGGTGAATGTTGGACATTCGTAGTACAGCTGGGAGATGACAAACAGGAAAAGTTAAAACGAGAAACAAGGGAATGCTGCTGGCAGGTTCCGGACATAATAATACATTTCCCACGGAAGTGTTAGTATAAACTCTGAATTAGAATACAAAGTAAGCGGTGCGAATTAAAAGGAAAGAAAAGGAAGAACACAAACCCAAGAAAAACAAATATATCAGCACCACAGGCCGACAGAGTAAACATGTTGAAACACTTGCACTGCTCATGATCTAGAGTCCAGTTCATAGTCTCCTAGGGAGCGGAGCAGAACGTTTATTCCTAAGGTACTATGAGCACTGTTGGCCCAGGGCTCAAGAAAATGACCAGGTTCGAGCCAGCTTCTATGACGTATACGAGAAAGGGAGCTCACTGCAGTTTTTAGCGCAGCAGCGAATCGAGGGCAGACCCACACCAAGGGATTTACAGTCTCCAGCACTGCTCAAGTCGGGCGCATGGGTGAATTGTCCCAACCTATCTTGAACTTAAAACTTCGAGTAAACGCTACATTCAGGTGCAGTCCATTCATCACTCCTCACACCGCTTGTTGAGGCCGCGTGTAAAATGAAAATCACAGTGCGGATCAATAGTCTCAAGAGGTGGATACCTGTCGGGCGATGGTCCTGCCACTCCGTCTAGTCCATGTGCAGTCCATCCACTTGCGAAAATAAGGGCGTTGCTGTCATCCCGGGAAAAGGAAGCTGGGTCGTGTAGCGTACAAAGTGGCCTGCGCTGGCGGCTGCGTAGGATCTAATGCTGCTTTGTACGCCCGAGTGACCAGGCAGCCACTGAAAAATGATGTCACGACCTTCGCGCACTGCCATTCTGTGAATTTCAGCGATTTCCCCTACAAGCTTACTGCGGTTGTTGTAAGCTTTTGGAGGGCTTGTCAGGCGCTACGCGAGTCGAGGAACATTACCCTTTTTTGGCCATGATGTCCGCTGATGTAATGAAGTGGTGCCCTTACAGCTGCCAGTTCGGTAGCACTCGAAGATATTTTGTGGCTACGTTTTCTTTCGATAGTGCTCCGGGCTGATGGGATCCACCCGCCGATGGTGGATGAGCCCGGGATAACCGAGCCATCTGCATAAACGTGTGTGCACCATTTGTAGGTACTGAAGATATACTCGAGTGTAAAGAACACACACACAAATTTCTTGAATAGTTATATGGTATTCGGAAAGGACAGGAATGGCTGCACACACTCTTCTGGCGGTCTGGAAATCACCCGGAAATCCTTAGCATGCCATCTTATCACTTTGAACACTTTCCTTGAGGCTGCAGCAAACCGCAAGATAATATTCAATGGGTTGACAACAGTATGTTCCATCTACATTCCTCCTGATTTGCACTTTCGAGCTCAGATTTTGAGGCACTGGTTGACCAGCGGCCCGAACCATACACCCTCACAAGCGAACTTAATGCGCATAATTCTCTTTGGGGCTCTTCTCCCACGGCTGCCCGAGGTCACCTGATAGAACAGTTTCTAACATCCTCTAGAACATGCCTTTTCAACAAAAAACAGCCTACATACCCTAACTTAGGACACGATACATACACACATCTTAACTTGGCTATTGGTTCTGCAGTTCTCTTTCCATGTCTTGATTGGGGTGTGTGCACGTACGCTTATGGTAGTGACCACATCCCCACCTCACTAACATGTACAGGTAAAGGCTCACGCAGTCCATCTTCCCAGAACAGGTTCAATGCAGCAAGAACTAACTGGAGTAAATTTACAAAGCGATCTAAAAACAGTACACAACCATAACATACCTACACATTGAAGAAGCTACCCAACTACTCACGAAGCACATCCTCGACGATGCCGAGAAGTCTATTCCCCACGCCTCTGGTGCCCCGTGAAACCAGAGGAGGCCGTAGTGGAATGAGGACATTAGTCGGGCGCGAAGGGCCCAGAACAAGGCGTGGGGTCCCTTCGTAGGTACCCTACGTCAGGTAACCTCCTTTTGTTCAAACGGGCAAAGGAGTTTGGAAAACCTGTGCGCCGTCAGGCAAAACGAGAGAGTTGGCACACCTTCGTGACATCCATAAACTCATACAAAGACACACAAAATCTGGACACATATACGTAAGCTCAAAGGACAGCAGGCACACAGCCTCCATTGGTGAGCACAACAGGGGGAACACTTGAAGACCAGGCTAACACACTTGCGCAACACTTCCAACCCGGGTCCAGTTCAGCACACTACGCAAACACGTTCATGAAACACAAAATTTATTGCGAAACGAAGTCCCTGCGGGATAGGAACAAGTCGCACACTTCCTACAATTCTCCTTTTTCAATTCATGAGCTTAAGACTGCTCTGACTCCACCTAAGCCTTCAACTCCAGGTGCAGACAAAATTACATACACCATGATACAACTCCGACACTTTTTGAAACATTTCTACATCTATACAAAAAAATGTGGCTTTCGGGGCACATCCTACGCTCTTGGACGGAGGCCATAGTCGTGGCTTTCCTGAAAGAAGGAAAACACCCTTCCTCTCCTGCAAGTTATCGGCCCATTGCTTTAAAAAGCTTCCTGTGCAAGCTCCTCGAGAAGATAATGAACAGGAGTCTTGTGTAGGTTCTTGAGTACAATGGTCTTCTCGAGAGCTGCCAGACAGGCTTCAGGGCAGGGCGATCCACGAACGGTCAACTAGTCGCCTTTGAGTCATACATAAAGGGTGCTTTTATTCCTAAACAGTTTTGCGCAACGGTGTTTTTTGACCGTGAGAAGGTCTATCACACCTCTCGGCGCTACGGGATCCTGAGTGACCTGAAGTTATTTGGTGTCTCAGGCAACATGATGAACACTATTCCTAGTTATTTGTCCGGGAGAACATTTCGTGTGAGAGTTGGTAGCGCATTCTCAAAGGTGCCAGTACAAGAAAACGGCGTTCCACAAAGTGACGTTCTAAGTTGCACTCCGTTCATAGTTAAAATGAACTCCCTTTGGAAGGCATTGCCACCTGCAATTTTTTATTCAATGTATGTAGACGACGTCCGCACATCTTTTAAATCATGCAATATGTCCATCGCTGCTGAGCGTCAAGCCCAGCACGGTGTCATAAAACTTGCCAGCTGGTTAGACAAGAATGGTTTTAAATTAAACCCAGAAAAAAGTACTTGTGTTGTCTTCTCCAGGAATCTGGAGCCAGACATTACCTTAAATGGCGTTTCGATTCCTGTCAGAAAGGAACACAAGTTTTTTGGGTATAGGGTTGGACAAAAAACTCACATTAATTCCTCACATTAAACAACTCAAACATAAATGCCTAAAAGCAATCAGCATTGTTAAAATTCTCTCCCATCAGTCCTACGGAACGGGCAAGCAACTCCTGTCACGCACTTTTACCAGCCTGGTGAGGTCTCGATTGGACTATGGAAGTGTCTTTTATGGGTCTGCAACAAAAACGGCCCTAAAAATGCTCGACCCAGTGCTGCATCTGGGGTTTCGCCTTGCATGTGGCGCTTTCCACACTAGCCCAGTCCAGCGCTTTTCGCACTAGCCCGATGTACGTCTACGCCGAGTGTGATAAATGGCCCATACATCACCAGAGGATTTACATGGTCTTGCTGTATGCCTCAAAAAGCATGGCCATGACTAACCAGCCTTTTAATTCCACCATTAATAATACATCCTCACAACAACTCTGTTTAAATCATTCATCCATTTCTTTGCCTTTCTCAAGTAGGGTGAAAGAGGAAGCTCCTGAGCTCAAGGTTTCCTTTACAGACATACACAAGACACCCATCATTAATTTTATGCCCCCTTGGAATCTTTGCCCTGTGTCGTGCGACCTGTCGTTTACGCAACTCGATAAAAACAGGGCACCAAGGATTGCCATTCTGCAACATTTCTTGTTTTTACAGGACAAGCACCGATTTGCAGGATTTTATAGCGATGCATCAAAGACTGCCACCGCTGTGTCTTGTGCTGCGCTCGGAGAGACCTTTTGGGTCTGTAAGACGACGAATTGTTATAATGGTATTATTACGGAGAATCACGCGGCATATTAATGATTAATAAAAACAGCGCAAAGGAAGGCATGGATTAATGAATTCCTACCGACTCGCCCAACTTCGCACTCTCGTTCAATATTATTGATTTTACATCACATTACCCAACACCGAATACCAAAGTTTATTGTGTACACGCACTCCCTCAGTATTGTTCGTGCTTTGGCCTCTAGGAAGCAATCTAAAAACTGTGTAATTAATCTTGCTTTTCAGGCCATTATATCTGCATATACCTCAAACATGGAAATAACTATATGCTGGATTCTAGGCCCCTCCGCAATCGCTGGTAATGAGGTTGCGGATAAAATGGCTGCTGGTGCTGCACTGCGAGACACAGTTGACATAACAACGGTACCCAACACTGACATCAAGCCACACATCAGACAACACCTTCGAGAAACATGGCAAACACACTGGAGTGAACGGACAGGCAACAAACTACCCGTAATAAAACCACACTTGGGACCATACACCACCGGCACATGCAACAAATACGCTGAAGTCACCTGTGCTCGGCTACGGATAGGGCACACACACGCAGCGCACTCGTGTCTGCTCCCGGGATCTTCAAAACCCCTGTGTAGCAGGTGTGGAGAAGCCATATCCGTAGTTCACATATGTCCGTAGTTAATTTAAGGCACGACACAAACACTCTACAGACAACACATTCAACTCCACCCATCATTGTTTTTGGGTTACGGTGCTATGGTTTCCGCTAAAAGTGTTTTTAAGTATTTGTCAGATGTTAAGTTTTTAAACCTCCTTTCCTATCATGCATAATAAACACTGACCCTATACACCAGCCATTGTCTTCAACTGATCTTTCGTTCTTATTGAGCGATTTTAGTGTTTTATACTTCACCCCTCATACATTAACACTGATTTGGCACTGTATGCCCCAGTTAGCCTTGCGCCATAAAAATCCAACTATCAACATCAACTAATCCACCCCCAATCTACTATCTCAATATACCTGTATCGGATACTGTTTCTAGCTATAAAGACCTAGGCTTACAAACAACCACCAATTTAAACTGGGCAATCCACACTGAACACATAATCGCTAAAGCAAACAGAATGTTTGGGTACCTACGTCGCAACTTTGCTAAAGCACCTTCTTCCTTAAAGCTCACCCGCTACAAAATATTCATTCGCCCTAAATTAACATACCCTGCATCTGTTTGGGATCCTGTACATACCAATCTAATACACTCAGTCGAAAAGGTTCAAAATAATTCTGTCCGCTTTATTCTTACTAACTATTCTAACCATAACCGCACCGCCAGCATAACGACAATAAAATCTAGCCTGAGTCTCGCATCTTTAGCACCTCGCCGTCAAATTCTTCGACTGTGTCTTTTCCACAAAATATATCACCATCCCTATTTACACAATGAACTTGTATAGCACCACCAGAATATATTTCGCCTCGTCTAGATCATCGTCACATGGTCAGATTACCATTATGCAGAACAAACGGCTGCTACGCGTGATTTCTACAACGCACGAGCATCGAGTGGAATCACCTTCCCGCATCAATTGCAACCATCCGTGATCACGTATTGTTTAAAAAGCTCTTAGCTAATTTTGTATGAGTAGGCGCTACATCACTGTAATAACTACATATCAACTGCTGCTTTTTTGTATAAGTTTTACGTGTATTAACCAATCCCCTCTGTAATACCTTCAGGACCTGAGGGTACCAATAAATGAAATGAAATGAAATGAAATGAAATAAACACTGCAACAAGTTTATGCTCTAAAATGAAGCTGTACGAGTGCGGGCCTCGATTATGCTGACTTATTCGAAGGCATGTTCAAGCGGAATTGGACAACTGACGTGTTTCATTATGAACCAACCTAGGATCAGCTGCCCACGGGCTCAAGCTGTCGCGCTGTGTCTCGCTGTGCAAACCTGTGCTTGCACAGGTTTTCCAACACATGTGACACAGATCCGTCTCATCGGAAATTTACTGGTAATGAGCTACAATGGTGGTTGCCTTGTGAAGTGGAACAGATGAGATTGTAACCGACGCTCGCTGAAAGCGAATGTACAGGCATACTGTACGAGTCTCCAATCATGCCGAAGAGCAAGTTTTTTTAGGCTTGGCTTCATGCTTTCTGTGCTGCAACGCGTTGACCGTAAAAGGAGTTCGCAAAAATGTAGGCCACGGACAAGCGTGTTTTATTTAACGTGAGCGACCCTATAAGTCACCGTAATTCTCGTTTTTCCAACTAATAGCCGCGCTTGTTTTAAAACGTGTGTATCAGAATTAACTCGTATTCCTAGCGAACGTGACACTGGACGAAAAAAGGAAAGAAAAGACGCTACACAAGCTAGTGTTTCGTCTTTTTCTTGCCGTTTTTCGTCCAGTGTCACGTTCGCTAGCAATATGAGCTCATTAGTTAGAAACCAACTCGCCCAACTGTCCTCTTTGTGCGTGTGTGGTAGAGATTCCGCAAACTTCCTCCTAACCCCGTGCTTCCAAAAAATTACTGGCCTGGCACTTAAAAAACGTTTCCTGAAAAGTAGCCCCCCCCCCCCCCTCTTTAACCCCGGGAGTCTGCTCAGCACTGAGAGTTTAAATTGGAAACACCTCAAACAGAGAGAGAGAGAGAGAGTCTCAGCTAGTCTGAGAATTTCTGTCACAAAATTTAGAGCTTTCTACTATTGTGCACAAGGAAGACCACCGAAGCTGTATTGGTGCATTACTATTGTAGCAGCCGGGAATGTCGGCTGCCGAAGGAAGTGAGAAAGCAGACGTGGAGCTGGTTTGTATAGTTCATACCACAAGCGGCATGCAGCACTGTGGAGGCTACATTGTTGTCCGATAGAGCGCCTACTGAGGGCGCTTAACTCACCGTGAAGGGGATTTTGAAAACACATTTCAGTCTCCCCTCTCGGTAGGTGGAACCGCAAGGCCCCTTCCCCTTTTTCCCCCGACAAGGGAAAGAAGGGGAACCCCCGCGTCCTTCTAAAAGAGAGCGGAAAAAGGAGCCCCCGAGCGACCAGACGGCAATGCCGCCAGGACTAATCTCCAGGAGTCGGCGGGACAAGTTGTTCCCCGAAGAGGGTAGGGAGCAGGCGCCGGCGTCGCGAATGCCAGTCTTTCACAGAGGCGCGCTGTCGACAGGCCGGCTGCAGACGGGAGAGAAAGGAATGCGGCGGTGCTAAGCATCTTCCGCTACAGAGGCTCCCCCCAAGATTGCGGAGCTTTTAAAGAAAGGCAGCAGTTACCGGCTGAATGGCGAAAGGTCAGAGTCCACTGGTTATCACTGAAAACGTACGTGAGAGGCTGCATGAACAGAAACCTCAATATGAGCAGGCTTGGCGCGGTCAACAGCGACGAGTTCTCGTTTGCCCCGCACGTCGATTGTGATGGTCTTGTTATTACGTCCCAAAACTTTTAACGGGCCATCGTACGGCGGAGTGAGGGCCAGCTTCGTTGCGTCGTGTCGCACGAACACATGTGTAGGTGAGTCCATGTCGGGAAAAGTGAAAACCGTCCTGTTGCGGGCGATGCGAGTTGCTGTTGGCCTAGTTGCACAAGCCATGCGCGCAGCTTCTCGATGTGGTCGGAGGCTGCTGGGGCGGAAGGTGTCTGGTCGGAGAAGAATTCTCCCGGGAGGCACACTGTTGAGCCGTACACAATTTCCGCTGCGCTGAAGCCGATGTCTTCCTTCACCATTGAGCGTAGGCCAAGAAGAATGAGCGCTAGCTTCTCCACCCAGTGCTGGCGATCGAGTTTCGCTGCAAGTGCAGCTTTAAGTTGCCTGTGCAAGCGCTCAACCATTCCGTTGCTGGAGGGATGGTAGGCGGTTGTATGCTGCAGCCTCGTGCCGAGGAGGGTTGAAAGTGCGGAAAAAAGGTTGCTCTGGAATTGCCGTCCCTGGTCAGTTGTTGTGCGGGCGCGGCAGCCAAAGCGGGACACCCATGTTTGAATAAAGGCCTGCGCGACGGTCTCAGCTTATATGTCCGCAATTGCTATAGCTTCGGGCCACCGGCTGTACCTGTCGATGCATGTGAGCAGGTACCTAAAACCTTGGCAGGGTGCTAGCGGTCCCACCAGGTCGAGGTGAACGTGGTGAAACCGCGACTCAGGATTCCGAAATTCCTGTAGTGCAGCATGGGTGTGGCTGCACCTTCACCTTCACTTGCTGAAACGCTTCACAAGTCCGAGCCTAACGTCGCACGTCCGCGTTGACTCCGGGCCAAACGAAGCGTTCTTTTATCAGCCGCTGGGTGGCATGGACACCTGGGTGGCTGATGGAGTGGAAAGTGTTGAATGCCAGTCGGCGAAAATTCAGTGGGACGAAAGGTCGTGGGGTTGCCTGGGAGGTATCGCAGGTTATCGTGCCCTGGTCGTAGGGAAGTGCAACCTCCGAGAGCACGGGTGAAGATCCCCCGCCCTTCAGTCTTCTCAACTCATTGTGCTCCCGCTGAGCCGCGGCCATCGCCTCGAAGTCCAGGACTTTTGTGCCGGAAGCGTTGACGCGAGACAAGGCGTCGGCTGCTTCGTTTTTGACCCCGGGAACGTGGCTGATGTCTAGAAAACTCAGACATGAATGAGATCTGACGAATTTCCCGTTCTGAGTAGGAGGAACTGTTGTTGAATACGTTGGTGAGGGGCTTGTGGTCTTTCAAGATGTAGAACTTACGACCTTCGAGGAAGTAGCGGAAATGCTTAACGGAAGAATAGGTTGGGAGCGTCTCCCTTCCAAGAGTGCTGTACCGTATTTCTGCAGGCTTCCGACGTTTCGAAAAGAACCCCCGTGGCTTCCACTGTGCACCATCCTGTTGCTGCAGCACTGCTCCGACCGATGTGGAGGAGGCGTCCACCATGAAGAGTGTAGGAGCTTCAGGCAGTGGATGAATGAGAAGGGTAGCCGCGGCCAGCAAGTCCTTAGCTTTCTGGAAAGCGTTCTGGTGTTCGTCAGACCAACAAAATTCTGGTGCCTTTTGGTCGTCTGGGCGCAGCAAGTCGGTCAATGGCTTGAGTACTCGAGCACAAGACGGAATGAACCGACGGTGGAAGTTTAAGAGCCCGAGGAACTCTCCCAGCTAATTAGTGAAAGATGCTGGAGCTGGAAACTTCTTGACGGATTCCACCCTCGATTTCATTGGCATAATGCCTTCAGCAGTGATGTGGTGGCCGAGGGAATTGAGCGCCTCGACACCAAACACGCATTTTTGAGGTTTCAACACCTGACCTTGCTCATCCAGGCGCTGAAAGAGCTGGCGGAGGTGCACTTCGTGCTTCGTAGGCGTTCTGCTGACCACCAAAATGTCATCCAGGTAGACAAAGACGAATCCACCCTCATCCATGAACCTTTGAAAGGTCTGTGCGGCATTTTTCAAGCCATATATGGCATGCGGACAAACTCAAACAGGCCGAACGGAGTTGTTATGGCGGTTTTAGGTATGACATCCGGTACGACGGGGATTTTGGTGGTATGCCGCTACGAGCTCGATCTTGCTGTATATTTTCGTACCTGTCAGCCGCGCATTAAAATTGTGAATGTGTGGCAGAGGATACTGGTCTGGCGTTGTCGATGCGTTCAAGGCTCTGCAATCACCACACGGGCGCCAGTCGTCCCCGTCGTCTTTAGGCACCATGTGTAGCGGCGATGAATGGTAGCTAGACGAAGGGCGAACAATTCCCAGCTGCAGCATATGCTCGATCTCACCGCGTGCAGCTTGAAGCCTGTTGCTGGATAGCCGTCGTGGCCGGGCGGTTACTTGTGGCCCGGTGGTCACGATGTTGTGAGTCACGTTATGTTGCACTGGCTTTTCCGTGTTGCGGGGCTTGGTGAGAGAAGAGAATTCGGCCAGGACGTGGTGGTAGGCAGATACTCACTAGAAGGCGCAGATGCCAGATGAGCAGATGTTCGACTCCAAACCACGTACTTTGAGGGATGTGTTGTTGTCCTTGAGGCCACGGTCACGTACGCTCACATCCAAGTGGCTGAAAAAGTCTGCTCCGAGTATGGCGAAATTAACGTCCGCCACAACGAAGACCCAGCGAAACAGGCGACTGAGCCCGACGTCTATTGTCAGCGAGCGGAAGCCGTACGTAGCGACGGCATTGTTGTTCACTGCCTGCAGCGACGATGTGTTCTTGCTACGTCGGCGATCCTCGGGGGTTGCCGGGACAATAGAGATAGCGGCTCCCGTGCCGACTAGCAGGCGCGAGTTGCTTACGCGGTCGACTACGAAGAACAGGCGGCTGGGTGGAGGGCCGATGTCGTAAGCCGCCGTTAACGACTGGCCGGAGCGTTTCCCGGAAACTAGCAAGGTTGAGTGCAGCGGCTAGCACACGTGCCGAAACGACGGTGGTACCAGCAAACTCCGTCCTGTCTTTCTCGTGACTGGCTTCTTTGGGAAGAGCTTGGCTGTCTTGAAGGGGATTGTCACAATTTAGTCCCGCGTTCGTGAACCTGGGAGGGTAGGGGTACCCTCCAGCCGAGAGACGACATGCAGCGTGCTGGTGGTGACGGTGACTGACCCCCCGAGCAGCCGTGCTCGGAGGTGTTTATTGCCCGGCCACACACAAGGTTGCCCACCGAGCCTGGTGGGGCCACTGAACTTAGCGGCCAACGAATATCAGGGATGGGGGGCGCCACACACTTGTCACACCCCTCACCCCCAAGTTTGTTTGTCCTACACAAACACCAAACAACACCTGTCACCCCGGCGAGTAACGGTTCGGCGGTCTCCGCTGTCTCTCACTCCGCCGGAGCACAGGTGTCGAAGCCTTTGTGGCAGCATTAGGTGCTGCCTGGGTCACACTCGCACCAGCTGTCGGCCTTGCAGGTGGCCCCGGGCTTGCAGGTGGCGCCACAGTTGTGCAAGTAGCACCAGCCCCTGGTGCTGTGCTGGTAGTGGTCGGTGTGGTTGGCTCCCCTGCCTGCTGGCTTCCTGAAGGGGCGGCTGGGGTCGCCAGGCGAGGCCTCACATGGTCAGCGTGCCGGTGCCACGCGGTCCCATCCGACATGCGAACGAGCAGTGACGATGCACTGGCAGGAGAGACCACGTGCCCGGCAGACCAGCGTGGACCAGGCCGGAAGTTCCTGGCGAAGACCGGAGTCCCAGACTCCGGCAAGGGCCCAGGACGGCAACCTCGGTCAGCCGCCAGCTTCTGCTTCAGCTGCTTCAGGAGCGCTGTGGACCGGAGGTCTGGGTGTAACACGTCCAACGGTATCTTCACCATCCGGCCCAACAGCAGCTCACAGGGGGCACGGCCCGTGACGTCGTGGGGTGTGGTCCGGTACTGGAAGAGGAACCGGGCAACCTGTGTCCGGAAATCCCCAGCCTGGCTCTTTTTCAGCTTGTCTTTCACCGTTTGCACCACCCGCTCGGCAGCACCATTCGACGCAGGGTGGTACGGCGGAACCATCATCCGACGGATTCCGTTCTTCGTCAGCCAGGCCAGGTACTCCTCGCTGGCGAAAGCGGGACCGTTGTCGGACACGATGACGTCCGGCAACCCCTGGGCTGCGAAGACTTGCCGCAGCGCCGCAATGGTTGCTCCTGCCGAGGGAGTGGTGACTGGCAGTACTTCCACCCACTTGGAGAAGGCGTCCACCACCACCAGGAAGTAGTGGCCCTTGAAGGGGCCCCCGAAGTCCACGTGCAGGCGGGACCAGGGTCTCTCCGGGAACGGCCAGGGGGTGATCTCCACATGGCGCGAGGCTCGCTGGTTCCCCTGGCAGACTTGGCAGCTCTGCACCATGTGAGCAATGTCCTGGTCCAGGCCAGGCCACCAAACGTGGGACCGGGCCACCATCTTGGTCTTCTCCACGCCTGGATGACCCGCGTGCAGCAACTGCAGGACCCTGGACTGCAGGCTCTGCGGAATCACCACCCTGGAGCCCCACAGCAGGCAGCCCTGCTGCAGGCTCAGCTCGCCGGCTTTGTGGCTGTACGTGCGCTCAGCCAACTCCTCCCCTCGGGACACCGCCTTGACCACCTGCGACAGGACTGGGTCCCGGCTGGTCGCCTGCGACACTGCCGACCTGGACAGCACCTCCGGGTAAGCGTGCTCCAGCATGAACACTTCGGCAGGTTCAGGAACTGCAGCAGGCACCTCCGGCAGGGGCAGTCGACTCAGGGCGTCAGCAGGTGCCAGGTCCTTTCCCGGACGGTAGACCAGCCGGTAGCTGTAGGCCGCGAGCCTCAAGGCCCAGCGCACCACTCTAGGCGATGCCTGCACTGGAACCGCCTTGTCAGGCCCCAGCAGTCCCAGCAGCGGCTTGTGGTCCGTGACCGCCTCAAACTTCCGGCCCCACAGGTACTGGTGGAAGCGCTCGACCCCGAACATGAGGGCCAGGCCTTCTTTGTCCAGCTGGCTGTAACGCTGCTCTGCCGCATGAAGCCGACGGGACGCAAACGATACAGGGCGTTCCTGGCCATCCTTCTCCCGGTGGGCCAGGACGGCTCCCACGCCGTACGGTGACGCATCTACGGTCAGGACGACAGGCTTGGCCGGATCGAAGTGCACCAGCACCGGAGCCTTGGTGATGAGCTCCTTGCTGCGCTGGAAGGCCAAGTCCTGCTCCTTCTCCCAGGCCCACTGCTGTCCATCTCGAAGCAGAAGATGCAGCGGCTGCAGATGCGATGACAGGTTCGGCAGGAAGCTCCTGTAGAAGTTTACCAGGCCCAGGTAGCTCTGCAGCTCCTTCTTGTTCTGGGGCTTGGGCGCCTTGAGCACCGCCTCAACCTTGCGGGGTGCCGGGGCTAGGCCTGCCTGGGAAATGATATGGCCCAGGTACTCAACGCTGGGGGCCAAGAACACGCACTTCTCCAGCTTGAGCTTCAGCCCGGCATCCTGCAGTCGTGCGAATGTCCCCACCTCGGGCTGGAACAGGGCCTCCGACTTGGTCAGGAGGCTCGGGCCATCTGCCACTGCATGCACTGCTTCCTGGTACTCCGGCAGCCTCACGCCCAACGCCTGGATCCAGTTCCGGCCCAGCAGCGTCGGTGACGGCCCCTTGGTCAGGTACAGGGGAAGGGTGGCCTCCCTGTCGCCAAGGCGGACGCTGACCTGGGCTTGACCCTCGACTTGGGCGAGCTGTCCGGAGTAGCTGCGCAGCATGACGCCCGACGCCTCGACGGCCACGCCAGGGAAGGTGCGTCTGAATACTTTCCCGGCCATGACAGACACACTGGCCCCTGTATCCAGCTCCATGGAGATGGGGCGCCCGCAGACTTCGACGGTCAGCCAGTATGGTGGCACCGGCGGCTGCACTGTGGCCGCGTGCCACATGTCGAACATCTGCGGGTCTTCGGCCACGACGTGAAGCCTAGCCGCTGCACCCGAAGCTGCTGCCGCACGCCCCCGCCGCCTACCCTTGCGCCGACTCCCTCGGCCGTGGGCTGGCGCGGAACATGTGCTCGACGCCGGCTGCTGCTTCCGTCCGTCCGCCGTCGTCCCCCCTCGGCACGCCCGAGCAATGTGCCCAGTTCTTCCGCACGCGAAGCACTCCGCTTGCGCGAACTGGCACTGGGAGGGGGGGTGGTCACCACCGCAGCGAACGCACCTGCCATGCCGTGCCGCCATCTTGTTCACCGCCGCCTCCGCCGACGGTGAGCCGGCCGCACGCGCTATCTCGCCCGCGTCCTTGGCCGCAGCCTCCATCGCCAGCGCTGCCTTCACGGCGTCGTCCAACGAGGGGTCGGGAAGCTCCAGGAGTCGCGTCTGCATGGCGGGGTCGTTGATACCGCAGACGAAACGGTCCCGGAGCAGCGAGTCGAGCTGCTCCCCGAAGGCGCAGCCGCTCGCCAACCCTCGCAGCGCTGCGACGAACTGCCCGAGCGTCTCTCCGTCTCGGCGGCTCCGGTTATTGAAGCGAAAACGTTCCATTAGCGTCGACGGAGCCGGGCTGTAGTGCGAGCGTAGCGTCGCGAGCAGCTCACCCAGCGACTTGTCGTGCGGCGTGGCCGGCTTGAGCAGGTCGAGCAGGAGAGCGAAGACGCGGGTCCCGCAGCTGGCCAGGAAGATGTCGCGCTGTTTTGCCTCGGGTGTGTCGTTCGCCCGGAAAAACACGCCGACTTGCTCCTCGTAGACCGGCCAGGCGGACCCTTCACCCTCGAACGGCTCGAGCCTCCCGTACAGCGGCATGGCGTAATGGCGGCTGGCTTGAGGGGGCGGTGTCTCGGCGTTCTCGGTGGCGGCGTTCATGGTGGCTTCGGCCGCTCCGCGGGCTTCTTCCCTCGTCGCCAGTGTCAGTGGCGACGAGTGGCGTCAGTGGCGACGAATCCCATCCTCGTCGCCCTGGCTTAAGTTTATTAGTACTGATCTTCATGTTCCGCACGTAACACAATTGAAGAATATTACGCCTGCATGGACTCGGCACAGCAGGTTTCACGGTATAACACACAGTTTACTTCGAACAGAGGTAAATAAAAGAATATTGCATAAGCACTTCATTTATACGCAAATTTGAAACCGCAGGCTTTTTAAAACGAAGCTTGTGAGCGTGCTGAACGAAAGGGACGAATGAGGAGTTGGTGTTGTCACTAATAACAAATTTCAACCACCTTGTCGGAAACAAACCCCTTCCATGGGGGGAGTGTGTGTAATCGTAAAATTTTTTGGAGAAAAGTTTGCATATGCCTGTACACGTATGCCAAAAGGTATTTTAACACCCAAGCGGAGGACTATGAGTCATCAGCGCTCTTTTCTTCTGTTTCGATGATCAAGAGCTCATGTATAGGATCCACCTTCTCTTCTCAATTTGGTCACCATCTTTCTTAGTAACTGCATTTACATGCTTGTTGAGGGAGCTAGCAAGCATGAGGACAGTAGGCACCAACTATCAGCCGAGTTACCTCAGGCTCGGACAATTGCGGGAGAGGCTAAGCAGAGTTTTTGAGATACCTAACTGTGAGCTTTCACTCAGTGTTGTACGGAACGGCGTTACAAGGAACGACGTTCCTGGAACTAGTTCCTTTTTGGAGGAACGGAGGAACGCCACCGTTCCATTAAGGGTCGGCGGAACTGTAACGGTAACTCGTTACGTTTTTGAAGGAACGGCAGGAACGGCGTTCCTGCCGTTACATCGCTAGGATTTGGCTGTTTTTGGTGCCAATGCTCGAGTACAGAAATCCGCAAGTCGCTACTGCGTTTCTCTGCCCGCCCTTCAGCCGTAAGTGCTTCCTCGAAGGTCAAAGGCAGAAGAATAACCACGCAGAAGGCAGCAGCTTGTGCTTGCTTTCATGCTGGTTGAACTTACGCGGCGTTCGACGGGTGAATTGCGTTGCCCCGAGAATGCTTTTCACCTTTCATCGTTTGCCTGGGGAGGCCAGGACGCGCGTCTGGCCGATAGAATTGATCCGTGGCGGGGAAAGATTGTTTAATACGGGATCCGGAAATTTCGGTGTCGAACATTTACGCGCAGGACGTTTCGGTGCGGACATTTCTGTGCACGGACATTTTGGTGCATGACGTCTTGGTCCAGACATTTTGAGTCACGGGATGTCCCAGGCATTCTTTGAACAATTTAGATTTACTATTGTAATTTCGTGACTTGTATGATTCTACATTCGAAATTTGTGCTTCCGCTACCGTGTGTGGAAACGAACGCTAAACACTGGCTGAGCATTGCCACGTAAACCCTATGTCTGTAGTAGATGGTAAAAATTAACGTTGTTAATTTGCATCCGTTCAACCTTCTTTTTATTTTAACATTCATGTGAACAACCGTACTACTTTAAGTGTTACCAAAACGCTTTGCTTTCACTTCAGCCAACGGTGCAAGACGCTGCTTCTTTTAGTCCATCCTGCCCCCCCCCCCCCCCCCTGCAAAACATCCGCAAGAAAAAAAACAGAAAAACGAGGTAGATTAAGCGCGTGTGCATTCCGTTTTTACTATTTTCTCAATCAATCTCGTATTGGTTGCATTCGGTGTCGGTTCTACTTAAAACTAACCAACCAACGATCGCACTTACGTTGGCGTTACTTAGGGGAGGGGAAGGCTGAGCCCCGCCGGCTACAAACCCCCTTGGTAGAGAGAGAGGGGTGTCACTTGTGGTTCACCATTCTGTCAACTGGACTTCGAAAACTTGAAGACGACTGTTGCCGCTCTCGTCACACTAGCCTATTCAATTTTTTTGCTCCTTATAATGGGAGAAAGCAATGTATGCCTGGTGTGTCCATGATATGCGTGACTTGAAGAATTAATTCCCAATGGGGAGACTGAAGGCGAAGAAAGAGCGATTCCTGGAGTGGGGGCGCCATCGGTATGACCGGGACGCGCGGAAGGGCGTAGCCAGCAAACGATAGTGGTCCTTGTGTTCTCAGCGGCTTTTAGGGGCGAAGCTCCTAAAGCCATGGGTCTGTCCATCCCTTGTGTCTCGTGGTACGTCACCGCCGCATGCTTTCGGAGATGTCGCAAAGTGGGCCGCGTTGCACGCGCAAGAACCGGCTGCAACCGGCAGCGCAAACTCGGCACTGGGAGCGCGAGCTTGTCTGTGTTCGCCAACGGAGGCGCGAGCGCACGTGCACTGCGAGGGGGAGATCACGCAAGAGATCACGCCACGAACGCAGGCAGTCGTTCACGGAGATCGAACGAGACGCAAGGACCTTTGCTCGTTTCCTCTCGTCTTGTTCGGGCACAAGTTCGCCCTAAATAAAAGTTATTTCTTCAAATACGCACTCAGATGTATCCATATGAACCCTACCACGCTCCGAGGAACGTGTATAGACTTAGTGTTTGCAAACTTCCCATTGCAGCCAGTACAAGAACCTCTCTCGCTTCATTTCACAGATCATAAAGCCGTCGTAATGAAGGGACCTCGCAATCCAGTCATGACAACGACGAAATGAAAAGAACAAACGAAGAAACGAAACAACAAACGAACAAGAACAAAATAAAAGAACAAAATAAAAGTTGATTTGTACAATGTACGCACACAGTCTTACGTCTTTCTTAATGATGTAATGGGCGAACTTTCACGGGAGAGTTACGGTTACCGATGATCTCCCCCTCTCGAGCTTCGCCCCACTTATCATCATTCATTCCGTGGATATGGCGTGATTTTTTTGGGTGGCTTTTTGTGTCACATTATAGAGGTTTCGTGAGCTCCTGGTGAATGTAAAGCTTTTTCCTGTATCACTGCGGTGATGCTTCGGAGACCGTGAACTCCGCCACGCCTGTAGGACTTTCAGGGGAAACCGAAAATAATATGACTCAAAAAGAAATCTAGTCGAGATTCGAGCGTGTAGGCGCGGAGGGGGAGGGGGGGGGGCGCTAGGACAAAGAATTAAAATGTGGTGAATGTAGGCATGTAAACATAAAACGAAGGTTGGTTTTCCCGAAGAGGATGGGTGCAATTTGTACAACCCGTATGGGTGCACAACCCGTACGCGCTTAATCAACATTTAGGACATTAGAAGCTGCTGCTGTTTTCAAAAAAGGCCCGTTCTTCCTCCACGACAATATCCTAGACCAGTGTTCGCAAATTCATTTTAGCAAGTAAGCCCAGCCGACGCAATACCCTTCATAAGGTTTTCTGCATTCTGGGGGGCTAGCTAATTATTGTTACGTTTTGGATATTGAGTGTGTGCATGTAATATATGTAATTTGAGGCTCTGTAATTAAAAAAAATACAAAAAGGCGTCAGACCATCCTAAAAACCCGTTAATTGTCTTAGCTAAAAAGAGATAATATAAATTAACCATCTGTCGTAAATAAAAAAAACGTGTGCTAAAGAATTCAATGGGCTGCAAAACAGGTGTCCCCAGGAATAGGAATTAAACAAAAATATATAAATGTAGAATTTCTAAAAAAAAATATAAAAAAAAATTCACTGCCCAGATTGTTGCCCATAACCCACGTTAAGCGGAAATAAAAATATAACGGCTGTCGCAAACAGGCAAGCACCGGATAATTTGGTCGCTGAAACGTTTGCGCACCGAAATGTCCGTACACCGAAATGTCCATGCACCGAAACGCCCGTACACCGATATGTCCGTACACCGAAATTTCCGCACCGAAACATCCTGCATCGAAATGTCCCAGAGCCGCCTGGAGTTTGTCCTGTGCTCCCTGAAAAAAGTCGCGTAGGAGATTTTCTTTTGATTATTTTTATCACCAGATAATCTGCTGCCGGCGGTGTTAATATTCGTATAATATACGTAGTTCGATGTGAGTTTTAAATTTCTCAATTAATTTCGCCCCAAGATTATCCGACACTATATTTTCATTTAAAAACCTAATTGTAACGTCAATGTAACGACACGTTCCAATTTTCGAAGTGGAACTGGAACGCGTTTCTTTCGCTATAAAGGAACTTGTAACGGGAACTCGTTTCAAAATTGGGAAGTAACGAGGAACGAGCTTTCGTTCCTATTTTAGAGGAACGTGTACAACACTGCTTTCACTTTTTTTGCTAAAGAACATCTAGGTAAGCCTTTGAAAACTGTTCGAAATCACAAAAATGACTTGTGCATCCTAACTAGTTGATCCACGCACGTTGAATGCCTTGCACAAAACTCTATCAATGAAAACCTACCCTTTGAACCTGCTTAGTACTTAGCAGAGACTCACTGCATTGGCTGTTTCATTGCATTGTGTGGGTGGGCTACTGGTTTCCACCTATATGGAGCCTATGGCTTGCGTTAGAGCTTCGAGTCCTGCTGTTAAATTTTTTGGACACTAGCAATACCCTGCAGTGCACTGCCATGGATTCCTTGGGTTGGCTGTGGGAAATTCTAGTGAATCGTTACAAGCCGCCGAAGCTGGCTGGCAAGTGAGCATTTGTTGATCTACCACTGTTTTGTGGCCAGGAAGAAAAAAATACGTTTCGTTCAATAAAAGGACTGTAACCAATGACATTAATTGTATTGCAAACGTCAAATAAATGATTGATATTGCAGAAAATGTGTAAAGCAGTGGCAGCTCCATAGCCACTATCCGGCTATTTCTCTCTGACATCACAGAAACTTGTTTGTGTGGCTAACGGCCACCGGCGTAGTCCACTGCTAAGAAACAAAACTGGGCGATTGCACTAGGGCCTCTAGTTCTGTTTGATCATATCACTTGAGTGTTTACGTACAGTTAACATACTGATGACTGCGTTTATAGTGCACGCCCATATTACGTCACTCGTGCCCATATTATATCGATATAGTTTGAAATTGAGATGTGTTTCACAATTTCTTTTCGTTAAACTCGTCCCAGGACAGCCTTGACGTTTGCCTATCAATTACATTTGCAGCGGGCTCGCTTCTTATACCCATGGACACAAACAATCCGTAGATGCTTTCGCGTTCCAGGCACATCCTAATATTCTCTTTGACGTTGATTATGGAGCCTGCGCGAACCCATGGGTTTTCAGATGCTGGAGTGCATGTATATGTATTTTGCTCGGCCAAGAGTATACCCTTCCTATTATCGTCTGTACAGCCTCTTCTCTGACCCTATCTTCTGGGTGTCCTGAATTAAGTTTCTTTGCGTGAAGGTGAAGTCTGGCCTACATAGCGTATACCGCAGGATATACAGAGAGACGTGAAAGTTATGCCAGTGCAGTAGCTACGAGATGAAGTGCCTAGCTAGCGTACCCTTTTAAGGACCCAAGTCCTAATTATTCATAGAAACATATATGTGCCAATGTGAGGAGCTGAATGCACGATGGAAATTACCCAGCCGCGTTCTGGGACATGGCACATAAGAGACTGGTCCAACTCTTGCGCGATCGTTTGTGTCGCAGATGTGTTTTAGCCGCATTTTATTGTAGTGACATGGCTCGGCCTTACAGCTGCAATAATTTCTTCTCGGAAATCTTATCAAGCGCTGAATATCATGCATTCATGATGCTTGTGGCGCATGCTCGCAAGACGTTTCTGCTCAAAAAACGTATCCTGCGTGTAAAACAAATTTTAAGATACAATTTCGTTCACTCGAAAAGACGAACTGCCCGACTTTCGATAGTTTTCCTAGCTAATATTCCTGAAGGGGAGATCTACTGTAGTGGTACGTACGCGGTACATGTGTGGGGACACCAAAGATCGCCAGTTCTTGGCGGAATTGTTTGTAATTGAAATGCGCACATGTGCCTAGTAAAAAAGAGTTCCCGCGTCTAGCCTTCGTCCTGAGCACCGCACATTCAGTCTATCTTTTGGTGCTGCTAATATGTCTTCATTTCGAGAACACACACCACGATTTCAGGCCACCCGTTAAAGAATTCTGAACTTGCCGTGGTGAACTGATGCTAGCAGATGCCGCTGCGCCGACATGCCTTGGAAGGCCCACAGAATTGCGCTCGGACGGTGTATTCTCTTGCGTGGAACGTAGGTTGTTTTAACGGGGCCAGTCGGCTGTGAGATGTCGTCTCACGTACGCTTAAATTGTACGCTTAATTTGGCGTACATCAAGCGGTCACAGGTCAACATTACTAGAGAGCGGCTATTTTGCTACCGCCTGGAAAGGCTGGCTTGCATGGTCCCCACACAATAGTTTATCACAAGCAAGGTTTTCACGTTTTCAGATAGTGCTTCTAACATTATGAACTCCGCTTTACCTACATTGTCGGTCCGATAAAATCGGAGCTTCGTCCGACTTTCGGATACGCGATAGGGCTGCACTAGGAGCAGCGGCGCCGGCTGCTTCCGCAAGAATAAAAATGGTTTGTTTAAAAAACTTCTAGCAGTTGAATAGCGCGTTAACTTGTACTGCAAAAAAAAAAATGCGTATTTCGCACTACACTGCGTAAACTAATTACAATTATTATATTATGACGTCATTATGATGTCACGCCGGCAGGAGCCACCGCGAGGGGTGCGCGTCTCTTACCACGCGCGGAGTAGGACACCCTGCCAAATATTAACATTATTGTTAACTACCAGCTCGGTCTGCAGGATAGCAGGTACAACCGTACTGGCAAAAATACGCTTTACTTTCTTTTTCTTGAAATTTTGAACAACCTGTTTTATTTTCCACCTATATAATAACACACAATTCTTTTCAATTTTGTGGGGCTGTGTTCGAATATACGGCGACTAAAACGTTTCAGTCCAAGCCGATGACGAAACTAAGGCGAGCGCACAGTGAAATGGTGGCCCATGACGACACAGACGGCCTTGATATGAGCCGCATAGACGCTAGCGCGAAAGTCCTCTCTAGTGCATATAGTAAGAAACTCTATGGCTGCCTGCGTCACCCCCAGAAAGGTAAGAAAGAAAGAAAGAAAGAAGGAATAAGGTAAAATAGGGCAAGGGACACACTGAACAGCCACGCGAACGTTTTACGAGACGTCTTCTTTGCGGACTACGTCTATCTGAATGTGCACTAACAGACGAGGAAATTATATTTAATGGCAATTGATAGCGTGATTGTAACTGACCAAAAAAGGATTGCTGATCATTTTAATGCGTATTTTCAAAGTGTGTTTTCTGGCTCTAGAGTTTATGTTCCAAACGGTGAAGTGTTCGACCCATGCGAAGTGTCTTTCGTGTCTTATTCTGGTGTTTTTTCGATGCATTTGAACCTTAATTTGAAAAAGTCGTGTAGACCTGATAATCTCCCAAATGTGTTCCTGAGAAGATATGCCGAATATGTCGTTAAATTCCTGCATGAAATTTTCCGTGTTTTATTGTTGTCATCAAAGCTACCATGTGACTGGAAAGCCGCACGCGCAAGTCCTGTGTTCAAGAAAGGTGATCGTTTGTCGCCTCAACCCATATCCTTGACCTCACCTTGCTGCAAATTAATAGAAGAGATAATTGCTACACAAATAGGAAATTTCTTAACTCAACATTCCATCCTGAACGATTTTCAGCACGGCTTTAGAAAGGGATATTCGACAGTGACACAACTGGTTACAATAATTCACTCATTTGCACTTAACCTGGATAACAATAGGCAAACTGACATAATATGTTTGGATTTTGAAGTTGAAGTTGAAGTTGAAGTTTTATTTTCTGAGTACAGAAAAACGGAGGGAAGGCAAAAGGCGGTTAGCCTGACAGAGGCCTTCCCTCCGAGCAGTTGACACGCAGGTACATACAACAAAACAAAACATGGCAATTAATTCGCAAAGCAAAACATAAAAATGTTTTCCAAGGAAATTGATTTACATACAACCACACTCCTATCAGAACAAAAAAGGTCACCGCTGTGTATTGAAAATAAAGGCACATATCACAACATCATTTTAATTAATAAATCATTACAATAAGCACATAATACCAGTTATACAACAATACCAACAGGCAACAACAATACCAGTTATACTTGCGGAGAACCAAACTAGTCGGCCCATAATAAGTAAATTCAAGGCACAGAAACAAATTACGTACACTGAACATTACTTTCCATTATTATAGTTTTAAATGTGTTATTCGATATCTTCTGTCTAAAATCTACTCGCATCCCTACCACATTTAGAAGAAAGGGAATTTGGTATTCCAAATGCTGTCGCCCTTAATTAGTTCTTGTCTTTGGCAGCTTAAGCTGTTGCCGGCGAAAACTATATAAAGATGGTTCAGATACGTTATCAGTGATGTAGAGTTTATGCTTGTATATATATTGCAAAAGCCTAAAATAAAAAACTTGGTTTGCTTTCAATAAGGAGTATTTTATATAAAGGGGAGATGTTGGCAAATATTCCGCATGACCCGTGTAGCACTCAAGAATGCGCAAAACCTTTTTCTGCAATTTTATCAGTCTGTCATAATTCGTATTAGTGGTTATGCCCCATACCAAAATGCAATAGCTTAATCTTGAATAGAAAAGTGAGTAGTACATGGAAAGTTTCAGCCATGTAGGAATTAATGTGGTTAACCTATACAGGCAGCCTACCGACCTACTAAGATCAATTGCCAAATTATCAATGTGAACGTTCCAAGAAAGATTTTCCTGAAACCAGACACCCAAAAATTTTTGTTGCTTTTCTTGCTTTAGTTTCACACCTCGAAAAATAATCTCGACGCCATAATTTTTTGGCTTATTGATAGCAGCAAAGATTATGTATTTAGTTTTATCAGAGTTTAGTTGTAGCTTATTTAACGTTAACCAGTGGGATAACTGATTTAAGTACATATTGACAGTGTTTTCCAGTTCAAAAAGGCTACTGGCCGTAAAGAAAATGTTGGTATCATCAGCGTACATAATGACTTTAGGCGTATAAGGTATGCTACAAAAGTCGTTCACATAAATTAAAAATAGCAAAGGTCCAAGGATAGAGCCCTGGGGTACGCCTCTTTTCACTTTGATTTGGTCTGACGTGTCACCGCATACACTGACGTACTGACATCGATCAGTGAGGTAACTCTCTATTAACTGCAGCACAACCCCCCGTACACCATATGTTTGAAGTTTCGACACAAGGACATCATGGCACACAGAGTTGAACGCTTTCCGCAAGTCAACGAATAATCCTAGAGTGTATAATCTGCTTTCAAAATTATGTATTATGTCGTGCTTAATATTAAGTAAAGCAGCTTCAGTAGATTTTCCTTTCTGAAAACCGAATTGTACATTGCTTATAATATTAAATTTACTAACAAATTTTCTAGTCGAGTGTTTATGGCACGCTCGAATACTTTAGACAAGACTGGTAGAATTGAGATTGGCCTGTAATTGTTTAGATCTTTTTCACAACCACCCTTATGAACGGGACAAATCCGTGCTATTTTTAACTGGTCTGGAAAAATTCCCGTCTCGAATGTTCTATTAACAATAACTGCTAAAATATGGGATATGATATCGGATACATGCTTAATAGGTACGGCTTTTAAATCGTCAAAACCCGAAGCAACATTGTTTTGAATATTCATAATAATTTCCCTGATTTCATTAGGTGTAACCGGGGTCAGCGAGACAGAATTAGCTATTTGGCTAACTGAGGATATAGGACTCTCAGATTCGTCGCATCTATCATCAGGCGCAATAGCAGTAGCAAAGTGCGTGTTCAGTGAACAAATAGCGTCATATCCCGTTTTAAGGCCTGTAGTTGTCATTATATTCAGACAGCTCCTTTCTGTGTGACCACCTCTAAGGTTATTAATTTCATTCCAGATTTTCTTGGGGTCATTACGTATATTGCTGAACAGCTGTTCATAATACTCTATTTTTGCTCTTTTCAGTTCAGCCTTTAACTGATTTCGGTATTTTTTAAAGGCAGCAAAGCTATCACGGTCTTTTGACTGCAGAAAGGAATGAAACATATTGTTCTTTTTTTTAATCTTCTTTAGAAGCGTTTTGCTGATCCAAGGCTTGCGTATTTTTTTACATCTTGGCCTCGTTTGTTCTAATGGAAATGCTAGATCATAGCACAGAAAAAGGTTTTCTAAAAACAAGGTGTACGCCTTGTTCGGGTCTTTTTCTTTAAATACGCATTCCCAATCTGCGGCATATACGAGACTACGAAAGTGTTCCAAAGATTGGTCATTTATCTTTCGAATGAATTTTTCCGCTTGACGTTGACGCCCATCAAACGAGACGGGTATTAGACAAAATACGGGTAAATGGTCGCTTATCTCGGCTGATAGTACTCCAGCGAGGCAAAGCGGTGGTCGTTTGTTTGTGACACATATGTCAAGAAGGGACGCAGTATTTGACGTTATTCTGGTAGCTTCAGTAATAACGTTTTCACAAGCATAAGAATTCACTAGTTCCGTGAACTGTCTTGATGAAGGGTCATTCAAAAGCATATTTATATTAACATCACCCATTATCACGAAGGTAAGGCCAGAACAACTCAGAAACTGAAGTAAATTGTCTAAGAACTAAAAAAAAAAACCTGCTTGTTGCCAGCTGGTGGCCTATATATCGCAACAATCATAATCTTTTCCACGCGTACGGTAAGGCATTCAACATTGGCGGTAACAGTAGAAAATTCTGAAATCAGTTCATGACTGGCCGGTTTTTTTACATACGCAGCTACACCGCCACCACGGCCATGTGGGCGTACAATACCATAATATACATAGTTTTCAAAATGTGGAGGGTTGTCGTCAGAAGTGAGCCAGGTTTCAGTAAATAGCATTACATCAAAAGAAAACGTGAGTGAACTAAATAAATTCAGCAAATCATCATGTTTATGACGAATACTGCGCATGTTCATATGAATTATTGGAGACTTCTGTCTGGTATGCTGAACTAATGTATTAAGTGAGTGGACAGCATGGTAGCAGCTTGGAATAGATGCAGCCATGCTGTTGATTCAGCATTATTTCTGCCAAGCAATGCTTTTGCCCTATTCCGTTCTTGTCATCCGGTCAAGGTCACTTGGAGTTGTTATCAGAATACACGGGGACCCTTCGTCTTTTCGTGCGAATACCTTTCCCCCGGCAGTCCACACGAACTTCCAGTTCACGTCGCGCTTTTTTTGGACCGCAGCACCGAGTGGTTGTTTGCCTTGCCTAGTTAGGTGTTCATTTACGTATACCTGACTGCTGGTCTCAAAGCCGAGTTGTGTGGCAGTGATTTTCACCTTTTTTGCCTTGCCAAGGAATGCGTTCCTCTTTGTTCGTCGCACAAATCGGACAATGATGTTTGTTTGGTCATGCTTGGCAGTTGGTACCCGATTGCACACATCAATATCTGCTTCGGTTACCGGTTCCTGAATGAGTTCCCCGATTTTTTCCAGTACAGCGACTGGCTCTCCATCCAGAGGTACGCCTTTAATTTCCAGGTTGTTAGAGCGCTGGTATTGTTCCAGCTCCTCCACCCGACGGGACAGCCTGGAATTATTGACCTTCAACTCTTGGTTTTCCTTCAGCAGTTTCTGAATCTCTTCTTTCATTCCCTTAACATCCTGCAACACATCCTTGAGTGCCCTCAGCTCAGCTCTTAGTTCCCGCTTGAAATCTTCCAGTGCCTTAGCTGTTTCTTTTGCCATTGTACAGCTGTACAAATTATGCGCAAAAAAGAACGTCAAGAAAAGCACGGCAAAAACAGTAATGCGTTCGGCAGCAGTGCACAGTTGCAGTAACAATACTTAGATCGAAGGGCACATATCTCACCTGCAAAAAGCAGATATCGTCTTTAGCTGCTCTGCACAGTGCACCGCTGCCGAACTGCAACAGCGGGCCAACCGGCGGTCCTTTTCAAGCCAGGCAGTTGACGCTCGCAGCCCTCTGGCGCCCAAATCCTGAGATCCGGGTGCTGCGCTTGCCAACGGACGTCGAAGGCGAGGGGCGGTATCTTCGTTCCGTAGTGCCGGCCGGGTTGATCGCCGCAATCGTGTCTTCGGCGGAGAGGGAGCTGCAAAAAGCAGATATCGTCTTTAGCTGCTCTGCACAGTGCACCGCTGCCGTAAGGCATTCGACAAGGTTCCACAAGACAAATTGATCTTGAAACTTAAGGGCATTGGCCTTCCCGAAATTCTTGTAAACTGGATTGCAGACTATCTAAATAACCGTGAACAGTTTGTTGCTATTAATGACCACCGTTCGCAGTCTCTTCAGGTCACATCAGGTGTACCCCAAGGAAGCGCCGTGGGGCCATTGCTTTTTTTTATACATAAATGATATTGTAAACGTCATCACCCCTTCTGTACAAATTAGATTATTTGCAGACTATTGTGTTTTGTTCCGGGATATTAACTCTTTCGATGATCAAAATGAACTTAACTCAAACCTTCATAATATGCATCAGTGGTGCAATGAGTGGGGAATGATCCTTAATGCAGAAAAGAGTGTCTGCATGCGTTTGACACGTAAAAAAGTTCCACTAAATAATACGTACCAGCTTGGGTCTTCAACTCTGAGAGAGGTTAGAAGCTACGAATACTTGGGCCTAACTATAACTAGTAATCTGTCTTGGAACTTGCATGTAGACAACGTATGTTCAGCTGCGTTTCGGAAACTTCGTTTTCTAAGACATAAACTGCGTACCTGTCCTGCCAATGTAAAGCTTCTTAGTTATTATTCTTTTATACGACCTAAACTGGAATACGCCAGCATTGTATAGGACCCTTACACTAAGCTTAATATTAACAAACTTGAGCGGGTTCGGTTTAAGCTGTTCGGTTTAATATTCAAAATACTTGGGATTCACCTTCTGCGCTGATCTCTGCAAACGACATTCAGACCCTTGAATCCCGCAGACGCGAACAACGGCTGGATTTCCTTCAGTTATTACTTAATGGTAAACTCGCCTCGCCTTACTTATCTGTTCTATCAACAAGGAACACACGACATCATCATCCCCATTTGCTAACCCCATTTTTTTTGCGAGAATCGATGCCTTTATGTATTCTTTTTTTCCGCGAACAGTGTCGGACTGAAACAAGTTATGCGAACCTCATTTATTGTAACGTATGTAGAATGAAGTGTATTGCTCCTGTTTGGCGTAAGTTACTACTTGTGTTGTAGAACAAAGTGTAATGTAGTGTTGTAGAACCAGGTGTGTTGTTGCAACGCATAGCGAAGTGTGTTGTAGTGTATAGAACGAATCGCATTATTGTTACATGACGAAGTGTATTGTAGCGTTTAAAACAAAGTGTCATTTTCGTTTGATGTACGTCATTACTTTGTGGTATGCGTGACGTGCCCTTCCTGCTTGGACCCCTTAGGGTCCGCAGTATGTATTAAATAAATAAATATATGCGAAGTCCTCGAACGCTTATATGGCGAGATCGCTCTGATGTGTCCTACACCGATGCGGCGAGCTACGCTGACAACAAAACCATTGCTGCAGTGACAACATCCAAAAATCGTTTAATTGCATGCGCCTCAGTTCGTACGACATTTCCTCGAGACGCCGAAGAAGTCGCCATTGCCTTAGCCCTTATCCAATGCTCCAGCAGAGTCATAATAACTGACTCTCGAGCAGCCTGCCGCAGTTTTCTTTCAGGGAGGGTGACACCAACGACCCTACTGATAGTTCAGCCCTACCGTCCATCTCACCGAGTGGCGATCGTTTGGACACCTGCCCATGCCTCTGTAACGGGCGACAAGTTCGCCCACAAACAGGCTCGTGAACTGGCCCACCGAGCCCCCGAGGTCACCGCAGCTCTAACGCCCCTTCTCACCTATCAGGAAATTACTCAATTTTATCGGACCACCAGAAAAAAAAAAATCCCGTGCCCTCACCTATCCCTCAGCAAAACTCAGGGAATACACTCCGACAATTACAAGAAGGGGCGTACGTACACACGGCTCGAATGAATTTATTGTTTCCCACACAGTACACCGCTCTATGCAAATTTTGTCCACAGCTAGGTACCCTCCAGCATATAATTGTGGAATGCGCTCACAACCCAGCCCTACCACCCCTCTCCTCCCGTGCTTTTCCTGAGCTGTGGTGGGAGACACTGTTGACCAGCTGTCGTCCGGAGGACCAGACTCTCCTGGTGACTCGGGCCAAGATGGCTAGGGCAATGCATGGATTCCCGGACTAGGGTTCCATTCCCACATTTGAGCTCATTAAAATGTTTTCTCTCTCTCTTGCTATTGCTATAGCCAGCTCCTCCACCGCCATGGAGTTGCGGGCACGGCCTCCTCCTCACCACGGAGATTAATCACACTGATGGCGTAGCTGTTGCGTTGTGGATATTTCGCGGCGTCCGTGTAGAGAACGTCTCTGGTGTGTCGTACTGTTAGCTGTTGCTGTAGATACGTGGCTCTTCTGCGGCGTCCTTCTTTGTCGTATTCTGGGTGTATTTCGCGTGGGATGTTGAATACGTAGATGTTTTTTTCTGATGTGGGGTGAGACTCGCAGTGATTTCCCTACAGCCCCCCTAGGGGGTGTGTAGACCCCCCCTAGTTTTTCTGTACACCCCCCCCCCCCTTGAATCCCCAAATTTCACTCTTGTCAGTCCTTGTACGGACCTTTTTCAGTATTGATCTGCGCATGCCCAGGTTGCCCGTCTGCTATTCTTGGCAGTAGCCTCGGGCAAAATAAACAAAAGTGCGCCCCCCCCCAGAGCTTGCTGTTAGCGTTGCACGTATTTATTTCCTTTTTTTCGACAGCTCGTGGCAAGTTCGTATGTGCACGCAAAAAGGCTTTCAAAGGAAAGGGGCAAAGTGGTTTGAGGCTGACCACACTGCGAGCACATTGCTACCAGCCAGGGAGTAGCGAAAATGAAAAAAAAAAAGTAAAGGAAAAGGGGAGCTTCAACGGCCGCAGATTAGTCACGGAAACTTTCGCCTGCTACCGTGACATTCATATGAATGTTACGGGTGACGGGTGGGTGCGAGAGCAACTGCAGGACGAGAACATTTTGTGCACGAGTTCTCCGAAACCCAGATATTTTCGGGGGTTTCCTTACTGCCATTTTAAAAAAATGGCAGTAAAAAACAGCAAAAAAATCAAAAACAGCATAAAAAACAGCTTTTCTAGTTTATGAACCCCCCCCCTGCCCCCCTCCCCCCCAGAGCCATTGAGACACCCCCCCCTTGATTCGATGCCTGGGGAAACCTCTGGGTGGGTGAGATGCCACTCTTGGTTGGCGTGAAGCATCTTCTATGAGGTAGCCAAGTCGGGTGAGAAGCGCTCTTCCGGTGGGTGTTAGTTGTAGACTGTTCATCTGGCTGCCTTGCTGCGCCTCAATAGGTCTTCCCAGGTCTGGTGAATTCCATGTTTGAGACGTTTGTCAGTTGATGCGGTTGCGGGAAGCCCTAGTATCAATTTATATGCCTTGCGGATGAGAATATTTAATTTTTTCTTTTTGGCATTTTTGGCGTACTGTACGTTAGGCGCCTGTATATCAGTGTATGATTTTTACGCGGTCCTCTCCTTTGAGCCCTCGCCAACGGTTCGAGGAGTGGACGTTTGTAAATGAAATAGTTCAGGCCCTCCTGCTCCGTCTTTGGGAATTCGCAAGACACGAATTCGAAGTCGGGATACCATGGGTGCCAGTGTGCCACCGACCGCCACCTCGGAATCAGGGCTCTCAGGTGGAGGGCGCCGACGGGTACGTGTTCGGAGAATTAATAGCTCGGAGTTTTCTGGGGCGCATGTTAAGCCAAGAGGTTGAAGATGTTTCGATTGCGTCGATAACGGCTTAAAGTGAGTCTTGCTGCTCGCCAGTTGAACCGCCCGTTGTCCATATTGTGATATCTGCATACAGCGCATGATACATGCCATCTATTTGAGCTAGTTTGCTTGGCCGGGAGCTCATGGCTAGGTTAAACAGTGCTGGTGAGATTACTGATCCCTAGTTTCAGAGGTTTCAGGTTCCGATGGTAGCAGTTATGTTGTGCAGGAAGTCTTCTACATAGTTGAAAAGTCTTTTGCCGCAGTGATAATTGCTGATATGTTCGAGTATGGGTTCATGTCGGATATTGTCAAAAGTTCCTTTGACATCAATAGCAAGGATTGCTTGCTTTGACGTTTCTTGTTTGCAAGTTGTCGATGACGTCGTGCGTTATCTGAAGTAGTACAGGGCGGGAATCCGGACATTGTTTCTGGTAGTAGATTTTGTTCTTTCAGGTATGACGTGAGGTGGTTCGGCCCCATATGCTCGAAGAGCTTGCCCTCACATGATGTTAGGGATATTGGCCTCAGGTTTCGAATGCTGACTGGTTTGTATAAGGGTGATCTTTCGGTGTAAGGGTGATCTCTGTGAAAAAAAATAGCGCTGTCGTCAAGCGCTACGTGCATGTAATGCTTGGCATGAGGACCACGACGATATCGATATATGTCGCCTACTACTAGCACAGCGCAAAGCTACAACGGAACATGTAAATGAACAATTTCAAACCTACAAATGCTTGGTGATGTGTCCTTCAGTGCCCACGCATCAAGAAATCCTGCCGCTCCGCTGTGGCTCAAGCCTTGTGCGACTTGGTGCTAGCTTCGCTAGTTGAACTGGTGGAAGTCTACAATGCTGAGGATGACTGCATCCACCACTCACCGCGAAGAAGACGACGACCTCTTCAGTGCATATGACGACGAATACAGGTACCACAACTGTTGAAATAAACAATGATACTGAAACTCAACTATGTGTCCGCCATTGCTCACCTACAACAGCTTCGCCATTCAAGTCTTGCGGGTGAGTGCAAGCCTTTTCACTCGCTCCTCTAGTTGCGCGCTTTTTTCTTCATCTTTGCGGCACCAATCTTGCGGTTTATGTTTACTGAAAAGCATTATATGTCGCCCCCCCCCCGGTTTTCATTCCGGTGAAGCAGATTTACTTGGCGCCGCTCCGGAACTCCTCCTCCCCACCGCCCAACCCTCTCTACAACGGTTATCACAATGATTATTCGCCTCGCCACCACTGATTCCTCTTTCACAAGTTACTCAGTCGGCTGACAGTGGACGTAGCGCCGTTATCAGATGATTGCGCAGAATCAACACTAGCGCGAATGGGTGTAAAGGCGCCCGAAAGCCGCTGCCACCGCCGCCGCCGCGAATGTAGCCGCGGCCGTTGCGGGAGGTTCCCGTTTGAACCCATTCCCATTTCAACCTTCCCGCTTGTTTCCTTCCGTTTCAACCCGTCGCAAAACGACCTTCCCCTTTCGCCCTTTCCCCTTTCGTCTGTGTCAATTTGAACCCGTTGCCGAAAACACCGAGGCAAAGAACGAATTAAAGCCGTTTGCTTTGGCAAGGTTGTCATGAACAATGCGCCGGAGTCGTCTATTGGGGGAATGGATACGTCGTCTCTGTTAATTTTGATGAGCTTCCAGAACAACTTAGGCTGGCTTTTAATCGCGGGTGAAAAGAACCGAAAAATTCGTTCTTAGCCTGTTTCACAGCAGTTTTTATTTCTTTTGTGAGCTGCCGCAATTGAAGCGTTCTAGCGGTTGACCGACTGGTTTTGCCTTTTGCATAAGCATACTGCTTTCGTTTGGCCATTTTGCGCACTTCCTTCTGTATGCCACGGTTTATTTTTGTAGCGACGTGACGTCATCACCCATGATGGCACATAACATTCGCGAAGCTCATAAATTTTACTTTTAAATATGTGCCACAACGCGTGTACGTCACATATTTCCGATAAGGTTTCAAAAACTGTAAAATACGCCTCTAATGCTCGGGGTATAGCATGTATATGGGCCTTTTTGTAGCTATATACGCGGCGTTGGCCGCTATCTGCAATTTTAGCGTATCTGAGGTTCGTGGTACAAACTATAGCATCGTTATCCCCTATTCCTGGCCCAACCACCATAGACTGTGCGGCCATGGGAACGTTTGTGAAAAGAAGATGTAATATATTGTTTCCACGTGTGGGTTGTAACACCAGCTGAGTCAATGCAAAGGAGTTGCATATCTTTATCATTTCTTCATATCATCATAGCGGACAAAAAGGAACGATGTACTCGCAAAGGCTAGAAAGCTGAGAATGACTACCACGGACCTCGGTTTTGAGTCATCTTTCCCTGTCAACGTTAACGAGCACTTAACGAGACAGTCAAACAGCTTCTCGGTGCTGCGGTTCAGAAGAAAAAAACAGGTGAATTGGAAATACGTGTGGACCGCTGGAGGGAAGGTGTACGCGCGGAGAGACGAACAGGCTCTCGCCTTGCGTATTGCTATACTCGGTTACAACTCAAGAACGGCACCACCGCATGTAGTGTATCACTCCGCCAAAGCGCCGGACCCGTGACGTCAGTGCGCGCGCGTTTTGAAATGGGTTTGCTATGAATGCGTGATATCGTCTGCCTTGTCTCACGCAGTTTGTTTGTCGTCACTGGAGTCATTTATAAACATATTGCCGCGAACCATACATTGGGTTTGTTTATTTGTGTTTTGCTTTTACCGCCCGGCTGCGCCGGTCTGTGTTATCTCTGCGCCAAGGGAAGCGCGTGTTCCACTCTTTCTTTCTGTGCCGCATGTGTTATCTGTTGTGATAGGGAGAGCATTCTGATCTAACGTGAACAGCCCAGAATAATCTTCTTGGATCTACTATGTTCTCGATGCGAATCGACGTTTCGAGAACCACGCGCGCCAAAAGATAAAAAGCCTGCAGTGCGGACGCCGGGGCATTCGATTCTGCGACGCTCGCCAACGCACGTACGTCACTTTGTTGACCGCTGCTTCGGCGCCTCTGTATTCTTTTCAGTTGTTAGGGGAGCACAAGTTCGCTCCAATAAACTTGTTTCTTTTCCAAAGAACTGCGTCGCCCTTGGCTCCGTGACATCTGGTGGAGGTGCGGGGTACGCACCCTTTATGCTCTCTACGACATCTGGAAGCCGCCAAGCCAGCCCAACCAGAGAAAGCCGCCGACTGCAAGGATTGCTACCCGAGTTCGGTCTCATGCCAGAAGAGCCCAAGAGAAGGAACGCTGCAACCAACACCATGGTGCAAGAAACAACGGCGCCAATCGTCCTGCAGCAGCCGCGGGAACCGCCATCGTTCCGGGGAGCCCCCCCTGATGACCCCGAAGAATGGTTGGAGAAGCTGGAGCGCGTCCGCATCTTCAACAGGTGGGACGACGAAGAAACTTTCCGGCATGTCTTCTTTTACTTAGAAGATGCTGCTCGAACTTGGTTCGAGAACCATGAGAGTTCTTTGACCGACTGGACTCACTTCAAAAGGGAGTTCCTGAAGACATTCACTACCGTTGTGAGAAAAGAGCGAGCTGCGCTTTTGCTTGAAACTCGGACACAACACCCCAACGAAGGGGTCGTGATCTTCGTTGAGGAGATGAAGCAATTATTTCGCCGCGCGGACCCCGAAATGACGGAAGAAAAGAAGTTACGCTTCTTGATGCGCGGTGTGAAGGAGGAGCTGTTTGCTGGACTTGTCCGCAACCCGCCCAAAACCATCGCTGAATTCGTGACCGAAGCCAGCACGATTGAGAAGGCTCTCGAAATGCGTGCTAAGCAGTATGACCGGAACTTTGTTGGCGCGGCCAGTGCGAACTACATCGACAACATGCGGATTCCGGCTGATAGCCTACGCGAGACCATCCGCGCAGTAGTGAGAGAGGAGCTGCGGAAACTTTTCCCGACGACGCCGCAACCCCAAGTCGCTTGCCTAACTGACGTGATCCGGGAAGAAGTTCAAAACGCTTTGGGAACTTCTGTGGCATCCGAAGTACACTGCGAGCCTCAAGCTATGACATACTCCGCGGCTGTTCACCGACCCCGCCCTGCTCCAACACGTCGTCAAGAGGTCCCGCCCTACCGCCGCCCACTGTCGCCCGCCCGACCCCCGGTAGCACAAATCCAGACGCCGAGGAAGACTGACGTATGGCGAACACCGGATAATCGTCCTCTGTGCTACCACTGCGGAGAGGCCGACCACATCTACCGTCGCTGCCCATACAAGAGACTCGGACTACGTGGTTTCTCCGTCGACGCACCCCGCCCCCGACCCGGCCAGCACCCATCTGAGATTGAAGAATACCTGTCGAACACCAGCCGTGGACCAGCCCGTTTCAACCGTTCGCCGTCGCCCTACCCGTACAAGTCGCCGGACCGCCGTAGCAGTGCTGACTTCGCACGTGGAAGGTCTCCCAGCCCACGCGGGGGAAACTAAAGGCGGCAACTTCTGGAGGTGAAGTTGCTCTACGGCGAAAAACTGGAAACCCTCCAACGACGCAAGGACGCGCTGAAGACAGTGATTCACGACATGCCCTCATCCCGACGACCCGACATAACCCTGACGAGACTCCCGAACACGACGACAGCTACACGGCGCGACGCGTACCCGACCTGACCGAGACGTCCGTTGAGAAGACGACGACAACGACGATGCACAGTGCCCGACCATCAACACGTACAAGCAGAGATACGACGCCCCGACGAACCCGGAACTCGAGGAAGACTGCATCTGACGTCAAGGTGTCCATCGACGGCTTTGACGTAGTCGCCCTCGTAGACACGGGAGCTGACTATTCGGTAATGAGCGGACCATTTGCGTCTAAACTGAAGAAAGTTATGACCAGATGGGACGGTCCGCACATACGCACAGCAGGAGGCCACCTCGTGACGCCAAGTGGAACGTGCACATCGCGCGTCACCATAGACGGCACAACGTACCCTGCGGCGTTCGTCGTTCTGCCTAACTGCTCCCGCGACGTGATTCTCGGAATGGACTTTTTGACGGACAACGGCGCAATAATTGATCTGCAGACCAAGTCGATAACATTTTCCTCCGATCACTCCACGACGCCGCAGCCGAACCCCGATCACCGTGCTGCTGTCAGAATCGCCGACTATCACATCACCCTGCCACCCCGCGCAAGCTTGATGATCGCCGTCTACTGTGAGGATGCTGCTTCTGACATCGACGCTATCGTAGAGAGTGATCGAAGGTTGCTTCTCGACCGCGGTGTCTCCGTCGCAAGAGGCATTGCGCACTTTAAGCAACGCCAATCTCACGTTTTGGTCACTAATTTCACCGAAGAGTACCAGCATTTAAACAAGGGAGCTGCAATTGCGTTCCTCGAAGAAACGCAAGAAGCAAGTGATGTGATCGCAGTCGCCGACTTTGAACGCACACCCGCAGAAACCTTCAAGCTCCCGCAGCCATTCGACGTGAATCCGGCGCTACCGCAAGAACAACGGAAAAAACTATTGGCTTTGCTGCGTCGCTATAGCGAATGTTTTTCGTCGAGCGCAAAACTACGTCAGACCCCTCTAGCGAAGCACCGAATAATAACCGAAGATGGAGCCCGACCTACCCGACAGTCACCGTACCGCGTCTCTTCACACGAACGGGAAGCCATCCGGACTCAAGTCGACGACATGCTGAGCGATGACATTATACAGCCATCGAAAAGCCCCTGGGCTGCGCCCGTCGTACTCGTAAAGAAAAAAGACGGCACATTAAGGTTTTGTGTTGACTACCGGCGACTGAACAAAATCACGAAAAAGGACGTGTACCCCCTCCCCCGAATCGACGACGCCCTCGACCACCTCTGCCACGCGAAGTACTTCTCATCGATGGACCTGAAGACCGGCTACTGGCAAATTGAAGTGGACGAGAGAGACCGAGAGAAGACTGCATTTATAACCCCAGACGGCCTATACGAGTTCAAGGTGATGCCGTTTGGGCTGTGCACAGCACCAGCGACGTTTCAAAGAGTCATGGACACTGTGCTAGCTGGCCTTAAGTGGCACACCTGCCTCGTATACCTCGACGACGTAGTGGTATTCGCCCGGACTTTCGACGAACACCTTGCAAGGCTGGAGTCTGTACTCGAGGCCATTCGTACGTCGGGGTTGACGCTGAAGCCTGAAAAGTGCCGTTTCGCATACGGGGAACTTAAGTTCTTGGGCCACGTCGTCAACGCCGCGGGAGTCCTACCTGACCCGGCAAAAACTTCAGCCATTGCGAACTTCCCAAGGCCGAAAGACAAGAAGGGCGTGCGAAGATTTCTCGGGTTGTGCGCATACTACCGGCGCTTCGTCGCAAACTTCGCACGCATTGCAGAGCCACTCACGCGCTTGACGAAAGATAGCACCCCTTTCAGCTGGGAAAACGACCAAGAAAAAGCATTCGGCGAGCTGCAAAAACGTCTGCAAAGCCCGCCCGTGCTCGCTCATTTCGACGAAAATGCCGAAACGGAAATGCACACGGACGCCAGTGATATAGGCTTGGGTGCCGTCCTTGTCCAAAAGCAAAGCGGCTGCGAAAGGGTAATCGCCTATGCCAGCCGTGGTCTGTCGAAGGAGGAGAAAAACTATTCTGCCTCTGAGAAAGAGTGCCTGGCTATTATATGGGCGATTTCAAAATTTCGCCCATACGTGTATGGAAGGCCATTCAAGGTTGTAACAGACCACCATGCGCTGTGTTGGCTCGCCAATTTGAAGGACCCCTCTGGCCGTCTTGGGCGGTGGAGCTTGCGCCTGCAGGAGTTCGACGTCTGCAGGTCTGCAGGTCTGCAGACGTCTGCAGGTCTGCCATGCTATACTCGGTGACAACTTAAGAACGGCACCGGAAGTTGCCGCTGTGCCTTATCACCGTAGCCGGATGTTTCTCCGCGCGGCGCTAGTAGGGCGTTACTGGGAATATTTTGAGCATGGCGTGAGCCGTTCCCGTGATTTTTTGGACTTTATATTGTCACGGAGCCAAGGGCGACGCAGTTCTTTGGAAAAGAAACAAGTTTATTGGAGCGAACTTGTGCTCCCCTAACAACTGAAAAGAATACAGAGGCGCCGAAGCAGCGGTCAACAAAGTGACGTACGTGCGTTGGCGAGCGTCGCAGAATCGAATGCCCCGGCGTCCGCACTGCAGGCTTTTTATCTTTTGGCGCGCGTGGTTCTCGAAACGTCGATTCGCATCGAGAACATAGTAGATCCAAGAAGATTATTCTGGGCTGTTCACGTTAGATCAGAATGCTCTCCCTATCACAACAGATAACACATGCGGCACAGAAAGAAAGAATGGAACACGCGCTTCCCTTGGCGCAGAGATAACACAGACCGGCGCAGCCGGGCGGTAAAAGCAAAACACAAATAACAAACCCAATGTATGGTTCGCGGCATTACCCCCCCCCCCTCTAAGAGTGCATCGACCCGATGCTAACATAAGCGACAGTCCGAACAAATGAAAATAAAAGTTCGTCATCGTCCGTAGAAAGGTTTTAAGCGAACCACGTGGACGACTTCAGGCCGCGTGCGTCGTCGTGATGTGCCGGAGTCACCATCGGGGATCACTTCGTAGGTAAGTTGGCCAACACGTCGTAGAATCTGGTAGGGTCCGAAATACCGTCGCAGGAGCTTCTCACTGAGTCCGCGTCGTCGGATGGGAGTCCAAACCCACACACGATCCCCTGGTTGGTACTCGGCGTCTCGGCATCGGAGGTTGTAGCGGCCCGCATCCACCAGCTGCTGGTCCGTTATACGAATTCGAGCGAGCTGGCGGGCCTCCTCCGCACGTTGAAGATATCCGTGGACGTCGGCGTTGAGGTCGTCGTCTTCTACGTGCGGAAGCATGGCGTCGAGCATCGTAGTCGGCCTTCTACCATAGACAAGCTCGAACGGCGTCAGCTGTGTCGTCTCCTGGATAGCCGTGTTGTACGCAAACGTGACATACGGGAGCACTTCGTCCCAAGTCTTATGTTCAACGTCAACGTACATTGACATCATATCTGCGATTGTCTTGTTCAGACGTTCTGTTAGTCCGTTCGTTTGGGGGTGGTACGCCGTCGTTCTTCGGTGATCCGTGTTGCTGTAGCGTAATACTCCTTGCATCAGCTCCGCAGTAAATGCCGTTCCGCGGTCTGTGATTAGGACTTCCGGGGCTCCATGTCGCAGCACAACTTGGCTTATAAAGAACTTCGCCACTTCTTGTGCAGTTCCCCTCGGAAGAGCGGCGGTCTCTGCGTAGCGCGTCATGTAGTCTGTCGCTACGACAATCCACTTGTTCTGTGATCGTGACGTAGGGAACGGGCCTAAAAGGTCCATTCCAATTTGTTGAAATGGTCTCGATGGGACGGCGATCGGTTGCAGAAGTCCGGCGGGTCTTGTCGGCGGCGTTTTTCGTCGCTGGCAGTCACGGCAGCTCCGGACGTAGTGGGTGACGTCAGAGGTAAGGCCGGGCCAGTAGTACCTCGCCTTGATTTTTCCAATAGTGCGGGCTGTGCCCAGATGTCCGGAAGACGGGTCGTCGTGGCACGCTTCCAAAATTTCGTCACGAAGGTCCGCGGGGATGACGAGAAGGTAATTCGCTCTTGTTCCGGGGCTGAAATTCTTCTTCACAAGGACGGAGTTTCTCAGGCTGAATGCTGGTAAGCTGCGTTTGAAGGTCCTAGGAACGGCAACGTTGCATCCCTCGAGGTACTCGATTATGACGCGTAAGTCGGGGTCGGCACGCTGCTGGGCGGCTAGGTCGCTCTCCGTCACAATCCCGAAGAACGCGCTGTCTTCATCAGAGTCTTGTGGTGGTGGGTCGACGGGGGCGCGGGACAGGCAGTCGGCGTCGGAGTGTTTCCTGCCGGATTTATAAGCGACTGTAACGTCGAACTCCTGCAGGCGCAAGCTCCACCGCCCAAGACGGCCAGAGGGGTCCTTCAAATTGGCGAGCCAACACAGCGCATGGTGGTCTGTTACAACCTTGAATGGCCTTCCATACACGTATGGGCGAAATTTTGAAATCGCCCATATAATAGCCAGGCACTCTTTCTCAGAGGCAGAATAGTTTTTCTCCTCCTTCGACAGACCACGGCTGGCATAGGCGATTACCCTTTCGCAGCCGCTTTGCTTTTGGACAAGGACGGCACCCAAGCCTATATCACTGGCGTCCGTGTGCATTTCCGTTTCGGCATTTTCGTCGAAATGAGCGAGCACGGGCGGGCTTTGCAGACGTTTTTGCAGCTCGCCGAATGCTTTTTCTTGGTCGTTTTCCCAGCTGAAAGGGGTGCTATCTTTCGTCAAGCGCGTGAGTGGCTCTGCAATGCGTGCGAAGTTTGCGACGAAGCGCCGGTAGTATGCGCACAACCCGAGAAATCTTCGCACGCCCTTCTTGTCTTTCGGCCTTGGGAAGTTCGCAATGGCTGAAGTTTTTGCCGGGTCAGGTAGGACTCCCGCGGCGTTGACGACGTGGCCCAAGAACTTAAGTTCCCCGTATGCGAAACGGCACTTTTCAGGCTTCAGCGTCAACCCCGACGTACGAATGGCCTCGAGTACAGACTCCAGCCTTGCAAGGTGTTCGTCGAAAGTCCGGGCGAATACCACTACGTCGTCGAGGTATACGAGGCAGGTGTGCCACTTAAGGCCAGCTAGCACAGTGTCCATGACTCTTTGAAACGTCGCTGGTGCTGTGCACAGCCCAAACGGCATCACCTTGAACTCGTATAGGCCGTCTGGGGTTATAAATGCAGTCTTCTCTCGGTCTCTCTCGTCCACTTCAATTTGCCAGTAGCCGGTCTTCAGGTCCATCGATGAGAAGTACTTCGCGTGGCAGAGGTGGTCGAGGGCGTCGTCGATTCGGGGGAGGGGGTACACGTCCTTTTTCGTGATTTTGTTCAGTCGCCGGTAGTCAACACAAAACCTTAATGTGCCGTCTTTTTTCTTTACGAGTACGACGGGCGCAGCCCAGGGGCTTTTCGATGGCTGTATAATGTCATCGCTCAGCATGTCGTCGACTTGAGTCCGGATGGCTTCCCGTTCGTGTGAAGAGACGCGGTACGGTGACTGTCGGGTAGGTCGGGCTCCATCTTCGGTTATTATTCGGTACTTCGCTAGAGGGGTCTGACGTAGTTTTGCGCTCGACGAAAAACATTCGCTATAGCGACGCAGCAAAGCCAATAGTTTTTTCCGTTGTTCTTGCGGTAGCGCCGGATTCACGTCGAATGGCTGCGGGAGCTTGAAGGTTTCTGCGGGTGTGCGTTCAAAGTCGGCGACTGCGATCACATCACTTGCTTCTTGCGTTTCTTCGAGGAACGCAATTGCAGCTCCCTTGTTTAAATGCTGGTACTCTTCGGTGAAATTAGTGACCAAAACGTGAGATTGGCGTTGCTTAAAGTGCGCAATGCCTCTTGCGACGGAGACACCGCGGTCGAGAAGCAACCTTCGATCACTCTCTACGATAGCGTCGATGTCAGAAGCAGCATCCTCACAGTAGACGGCGATCATCAAGCTTGCGCGGGGTGGCAGGGTGATGTGATCGTCGGCGATTCTGACAGCAGCACGGTGATCGGGGTTCGGCTGCGGCGTCGTGGAGTGATCGGAGGAAAATGTTATCGACTTGGTCTGCAGATCAATTATTGCGCCGTTGTCCGTCAAAAAGTCCATTCCGAGAATCACGTCGCGGGAGCAGTTAGGCAGAACGACGAACGCCGCAGGGTACGTTGTGCCGTCTATGGTGACGCGCGATGTGCACGTTCCACTTGGCGTCACGAGGTGGCCTCCTGCTGTGCGTATGTGCGGACCGTCCCATCTGGTCATAACTTTCTTCAGTTTAGACGCAAATGGTCCGCTCATTACCGAATAGTCAGCTCCCGTGTCTACGAGGGCGACTACGTCAAAGCCGTCGATGGACACCTTGACGTCAGATGCAGTCTTCCTCGAGTTCCGGGTTCGTCGGGGCGTCGTATCTCTGCTTGTACGTGTTGATGGTCGGGCACTGTGCATCGTCGTTGTCGTCGTCTTCTCAACGGACGTCTCGGTCAGGTCGGGTACGCGTCGCGCCGTGTAGCTGTCGTCGTGTTCGGGAGTCTCGTCAGGGTTATGTCGGGTCGTCGGGATGAGGGCATGTCGTGAATCACTGTCTTCAGCGCGTCCTTGCGTCGTTGGAGGGTTTCCAGTTTTTCGCCGTAGAGCAACTTCACCTCCAGAAGTTGCCGCCTTTAGTTTCCCCCGCGTGGGCTGGGAGACCTTCCACGTGCGAAGTCAGCACTGCTACGGCGGTCCGGCGACTTGTACGGGTAGGGCGACGGCGAACGGTTGAAACGGGCTGGTCCACGGCTGGTGTTCGACAGGTATTCTTCAATCTCAGATGGGTGCTGGCCGGGTCGGGGGCGGGGTGCGTCGACGGAGAAACCACGTAGTCCGAGTCTCTTGTATGGGCAGCGACGGTAGATGTGGTCGGCCTCTCCGCAGTGGTAGCACAGAGGACGATTATCCGGTGTTCGCCATACGTCAGTCTTCCTCGGCGTCTGGATTTGTGCTACCGGGGGTCGGGCGGGCGACAGTGGGCGGCGGTAGGGCGGGACCTCTTGACGACGTGTTGGAGCAGGGCGGGGTCGGTGAACAGCCGCGGAGTACGTCATAGCTTGAGGCTCGCAGTGTACTTCGGATGCCACAGAAGTTCCCAAAGCGTTTTGAACTTCTTCCCGGATCACGTCAGTTAGGCAAGCGACTTGGGGTTGCGGCGTCGTCGGGAAAAGTTTCCGCAGCTCCTCTCTCACTACTGCGCGGATGGTCTCGCGTAGGCTATCAGCCGGAATCCGCATGTTGTCGATGTAGTTCGCACTGGCCGCGCCAACAAAGTTCCGGTCATACTGCTTAGCACGCATTTCGAGAGCCTTCTCAATCGTGCTGGCTTCGGTCACGAATTCAGCGATGGTTTTGGGCGGGTTGCGGACAAGTCCAGCAAACAGCTCCTCCTTCACACCGCGCATCAAGAAGCGTAACTTCTTTTCTTCCGTCATTTCGGGGTCCGCGCGGCGAAATAATTGCTTCATCTCCTCAACGAAGATCACGACCCCTTCGTTGGGGTGTTGTGTCCGAGTTTCAAGCAAAAGCGCAGCTCGCTCTTTTCTCACAACGGTAGTGAATGTCTTCAGGAACTCCCTTTTGAAGTGAGTCCAGTCGGTCAAAGAACTCTCATGGTTCTCGAACCAAGTTCGAGCAGCATCTTCTAAGTAAAAGAAGACATGCCGGAAAGTTTCTTCGTCGTCCCACCTGTTGAAGATGCGGACGCGCTCCAGCTTCTCCAACCATTCTTCGGGGTCATCAGGGGGGGCTCCCCGGAACGATGGCGGTTCCCGCGGCTGCTGCAGGACGATTGGCGCCGTTGTTTCTTGCACCATGGTGTTGGTTGCAGCGTTCCTTCTCTTGGGCTCTTCTGGCATGAGACCGAACTCGGGTAGCAATCCTTGCAGTCGGCGGCTTTCTCTGGTTGGGCTGGCTTGGCGGCTTCCAGATGTCGTAGAGAGCATAAAGGGTGCGTACCCCGCACCTCCACCAGATGTCACGGAGCCAAGGGCGACGCAGTTCTTTGGAAAAGAAACAAGTTTATTGGAGCGAACTTGTGCTCCCCTAACAACTGAAAAGAATACAGAGGCGCCGAAGCAGCGGTCAACAAAGTGACGTACGTGCGTTGGCGAGCGTCGCAGAATCGAATGCCCCGGCGTCCGCACTGCAGGCTTTTTATCTTTTGGCGCGCGTGGTTCTCGAAACGTCGATTCGCATCGAGAACATAGTAGATCCAAGAAGATTATTCTGGGCTGTTCACGTTAGATCAGAATGCTCTCCCTATCACAACAGATAACACATGCGGCACAGAAAGAAAGAATGGAACACGCGCTTCCCTTGGCGCAGAGATAACACAGACCGGCGCAGCCGGGCGGTAAAAGCAAAACACAAATAAACAAACCCAATGTATGGTTCGCGGCAATATGTTTATAAATGACTCCAGTGACGACAAACAAACTGCGTGAGACAAGGCAGACGATATCACGCATTCATAGCAAACCCATTTCAAAACGCGCGCGCACTGACGTCACGGGTCCGGCGCTTTGGCGGAGTGATACACTACATGCGGTGGTGCCGTTCTTGAGTTGTAACCGAGTATAGCAATACGCAAGGCGAGAGCCTGTTCGTCTCTCCGCGCGTACACCTTCCCTCCAGCGGTCCACACGTATTTCCAATTCACCTGTTTTTTTCTTCTGAACCGCAGCACCGAGAAGCTGTTTGACTGTCTCGTTAAGTGCTCGTTAACGTTGACAGGGAAAGATGACTCAAAACCGAGGTCCGTGGTAGTCATTCTCAGCTTTCTAGCCTTTGCGAGTACATCGTTCCTTTTTGTCCGCTATGATGATATGAAGAAATGATAAAGATATGCAACTCCTTTGCATTGACTCAGCTGGTGTTACAACCCACACGTGGAAACAATATATTACATCTTCTTTTCACAAACGTTCCCATGGCCGCACAGTCTATGGTGGTTGGGCCAGGAATAGGGGATAACGATGCTATAGTTTGTACCACGAACCTCAGATACGCTAAAATTGCAGATAGCGGCCAACGCCGCGTATATAGCTACAAAAAGGCCCATATACATGCTATACCCCGAGCATTAGAGGCGTATTTTACAGTTTTTGAAACCTTATCGGAAATATGTGACGTACACGCGTTGTGGCACATATTTAAAAGTAAAATTTATGAGCTTCGCGAATGTTATGTGCCATCATGGGTGATGACGTCACGTCGCTACAAAAATAAACCGTGGCATACAGAAGGAAGTGCGCAAAATGGCCAAACGAAAGCAGTATGCTTATGCAAAAGGCAAAACCAGTCGGTCAACCGCTAGAACGCTTCAATTGCGGCAGCTCACAAAAGAAATAAAAACTGCTGTGAAACAGGCTAAGAACGAATTTTTCGGTTCTTTTCACCCGCGATTAAAAGCCAGCCTAAGTTGTTCTGGAAGCTCATCAAAATTAACAGAGACGACGTATCCATTCCCCCAATAGACGACTCCGGCGCATTGTTCATGACAACCTTGCCAAAGCAAACGGCTTTAATTCGTTCTTTGCCTCGGTGTTTTCGGCAACGGGTTCAAATTGACACAGACGAAAGGGGAAAGGGCGAAAGGGGAAGGTCGTTTTGCGACGGGTTGAAACGGAAGGAAACAAGCGGGAAGGTTGAAATGGGAATGGGTTCAAACGGGAACCTCCCGCAACGGCCGCGGCTACATTCGCGGCGGCGGCGGTGGCAGCGGCTTTCGGGCGCCTTTACACCCATTCGCGCTAGTGTTGATTCTGCGCAATCATCTGATAACGGCGCTACGTCCACTGTCAGCCGACTGAGTAACTTGTGAAAGAGGAATCAGTGGTGGCGAGGCGAATAATCATTGTGATAACCGTTGTAGAGAGGGTTGGGCGGTGGGGAGGAGGAGTTCCGGAGCGGCGCCAAGTAAATCTGCTTCACCGGAATGAAAACCGGGGGGGGGGCGACATATAATGCTTTTCAGTAAACATAAACCGCAAGATTGGTGCCGCAAAGATGAAGAAAAAAGCGCGCAACTAGAGGAGCGAGTGAAAAGGCTTGCACTCACCCGCAAGACTTGAATGGCGAAGCTGTTGTAGGTGAGCAATGGCGGACACATAGTTGAGTTTCAGTATCATTGTTTATTTCAACAGTTGTGGTACCTGTATTCGTCGTCATATGCACTGAAGAGGTCGTCGTCTTCTTCGCGGTGAGTGGTGGATGCAGTCATCCTCAGCATTGTAGACTTCCACCAGTTCAACTAGCGAAGCTAGCACCAAGTCGCACAAGGCTTGAGCCACAGCGGAGCGGCAGGATTTCTTGATGCGTGGGCACTGAAGGACACATCACCAAGCATTTGTAGGTTTGAAATTGTTCATTTACATGTTCCGTTGTAGCTTTGCGCTGTGCTAGTAGTAGGCGACATATATCGATATCGTCGTGGTCCTCATGCCAAGCATTACATGCACGTAGCGCTTGACGACAGCGCTATTTTTTTTCACAGAGATCACCCTTACACCGAAAGATCACCCTTATACAAACCAGTCAGCATTCGAAACCTGAGGCCAATATCCCTAACATCATGTGAGGGCAAGCTCTTCGAGCATATGGGGCCGAACCACCTCACGTCATACCTGAAAGAACAAAATCTACTACCAGAAACAATGTCCGGATTCCCGCCCTGTACTACTTCAGATAACGCACGACGTCATCGACAACTTGCAAACAAGAAACGTCAAAGCAAGCAATCCTTGCTATTGATGTCAAAGGAACTTTTGACAATATCCGACATGAACCCATACTCGAACATATCAGCAATTATCACTGCGGCAAAAGACTTTTCAACTATGTAGAAGACTTCCTGCACAACATAACTGCTACCATCGGAACCTGAAACCTCTGAAACTAGGGATCAGTAATCTCACCAGCACTGTTTAACCTAGCCATGAGCTCCCGGCCAAGCAAACTAGCTCAAATAGATGGCATGTATCATGCGCTGTATGCAGATATCACAATATGGACAACGGGCGGTTCAACTGGCGAGCAGCAAGACTCACTTTAAGCCGTTATCGACGCAATCGAAACATCTTCAACCTCTTGGCTTAACATGCGCCCCAGAAAACTCCGAGCTATTAATTCTCCGAACACGTACCCGTCGGCGCCCTCCACCTGAGAGCCCTGATTCCGAGGTGGCGGTCGGTGGCACACTGGCACCCATGGTATCCCGACTTCGAATTCGTGTCTTGCGAATTCCCAAAGACGGAGCAGGAGGGCCTGAACTATTTCATTTACAAACGTCCACTCCTCGAACCGTTGGCGAGGGCTCAAAGGAGAGGACCGCGTAAAAATCATACACTGATATACAGGCGCCTAACGTACAGTACGCCAAAAATGCCAAAAAGAAAAAATTAAATATTCTCATCCGCAAGGCATATAAATTGATACTAGGGCTTCCCGCAACCGCATCAACTGACAAACGTCTCAAACATGGAATTCACCAGACCTGGGAAGACCTATTGAGGCGCAGCAAGGCAGCCAGATGAACAGTCTACAACTAACACCCACCGGAAGAGCGCTTCTCACCCGACTTGGCTACCTCATAGAAGATGCTTCACGCCAACCAAGAGTGGCATCTCACCCACCCAGAGGTTTCCCCAGGCATCGAATCAAGGGGGGGGTGTCTCAATGGCTCTGGGGGGGAGGGGGGCAGGGGGGGGGTTCATAAACTAGAAAAGCTGTTTTTTATGCTGTTTTTGATTTTTTTGCTGTTTTTTACTGCCATTTTTTTAAAATGGCAGTAAGGAAACCCCCGAAAATATCTGGGTTTCGGAGAACTCGTGCACAAAATGTTCTCGTCCTGCAGTTGCTCTCGCACCCACCCGTCACCCGTAACATTCATATGAATGTCACGGTAGCAGGCGAAAGTTTCCGTGACTAATCTGCGGCCGTTGAAGCTCCCCTTTTCCTTTACTTTTTTTTTTTCATTTTCGCTACTCCCTGGCTGGTAGCAATGTGCTCGCAGTGTGGTCAGCCTCAAACCACTTTGCCCCTTTCCTTTGAAAGCCTTTTTGCGTGCACATACGAACTTGCCACGAGCTGTCGAAAAAAAGGAAATAAATACGTGCAACGCTAACAGCAAGCTCTGGGGGGGGGCGCACTTTTGTTTATTTTGCCCGAGGCTACTGCCAAGAATAGCAGACGGGCAACCTGGGCATGCGCAGATCAATACTGAAAAAGGTCCGTACAAGGACTGACAAGAGTGAAATTTGGGGATTCAAGGGGGGGGGGGGGTGTACAGAAAAACTAGGGGGGGTCTACACACCCCCTAGGGGGGCTGTAGGGAAATCACTGCGAGTCTCACCCCACATCAGAAAAAAACATCTACGTATTCAACATCCCACGCGAAATACACCCAGAATACGACAAAGAAGGACGCCGCAGAAGAGCCACGTATCTACAGCAACAGCTAACAGTACGACACACCAGAGACGTTCTCTACACGGACGCCGCGAAATATCCACAACGCAACAGCTACGCCATCAGTGTGATTAATCTCCGTGGTGAGGAGGAGGCCGTGCCCGCAACTCCATGGCGGTGGAGGAGCTGGCTATAGCAATAGCAAGAGAGAGAGAAAACATTTTAATGAGCTCAAATGTGGGAATGGAACCCTAGTCCGGGAATCCATGCATTGCCCTAGCCATCTTGGCCCGAGTCACCAGGAGAGTCTGGTCCTCCGGACGACAGCTGGTCAACAGTGTCTCCCACCACAGCTCAGGAAAAGCACGGGAGGAGAGGGGTGGTAGGGCTGGGTTGTGAGCGCATTCCACAATTATATGCTGGAGGGTACCTAGCTGTGGACAAAATTTGCATAGAGCGGTGTACTGTGTGGGAAACAATAAATTCATTCGAGCCGTGTGTACGTACGCCCCTTCTTGTAATTGTCGGAGTGTATTCCCTGAGTTTTGCTGAGGGATAGGTGAGGGCACGGGATTTTTTTTTTTCTGGTGGTCCGATAAAATTGAGTAATTTCCTGATAGGTGAGAAGGGGCGTTAGAGCTGCGGTGACCTCGGGGGCTCGGTGGGCCAGTTCACGAGCCTGTTTGTGGGCGAACTTGTCGCCCGTTACAGAGGCATGGGCAGGTGTCCAAACGATCGCCACTCGGTGAGATGGACGGTAGGGCTGAACTATCAGTAGGGTCGTTGGTGTCACCCTCCCTGAAAGAAAACTGCGGCAGGCTGCTCGAGAGTCAGTTATTATGACTCTGCTGGAGCATTGGATAAGGGCTAAGGCAATGGCGACTTCTTCGGCGTCTCGAGGAAATGTCGTACGAACTGAGGCGCATGCAATTAAACGATTTTTGGATGTTGTCACTGCAGCAATGGTTTTGTTGTCAGCGTAGCTCGCCGCATCGGTGTAGGACACATCAGAGCGATCTCGCCATATAAGCGTTCGAGGACTTCGCATATATTTATTTATTTAATACATACTGCGGACCCTAAGGGGTCCAAGCAGGAAGGGCACGTCACGCATACCACAAAGTAATGACGTACATCAAACGAAAATGACACTTTGTTTTAAACGCTACAATACACTTCGTCATGTAACAATAATGCGATTCGTTCTATACACTACAACACACTTCGCTATGCGTTGCAACAACACACCTGGTTCTACAACACTACATTACACTTTGTTCTACAACACAAGTAGTAACTTACGCCAAACAGGAGCAATACACTTCATTCTACATACGTTACAATAAATGAGGTTCGCATAACTTGTTTCAGTCCGACACTGTTCGCGGAAAAAAAGAATACATAAAGGCATCGATTCTCGCAAAAAAAATGGGGTTAGCAAATGGGGATGATGATGTCGTGTGTTCCTTGTTGATAGAACAGATAAGTAAGGCGAGGCGAGTTTACCATTAAGTAATAACTGAAGGAAATCCAGCCGTTGTTCGCGTCTGCGGGATTCAAGGGTCTGAATGTCGTTTGCAGAGATCAGCGCAGAAGGTGAATCCCAAGTATTTTGAATATTAAACCGAACAGCTTAAACCGAACCCGCTCAAGTTTGTTAATATTAAGCTTAGTGTAAGGGTCCTATACAATGCTGGCGTATTCCAGTTTAGGTCGTATAAAAGAATAATAACTAAGAAGCTTTACATTGGCAGGACAGGTACGCAGTTTATGTCTTAGAAAACGAAGTTTCCGAAACGCAGCTGAACATACGTTGTCTACATGCAAGTTCCAAGACAGATTACTAGTTATAGTTAGGCCCAAGTATTCGTAGCTTCTAACCTCTCTCAGAGTTGAAGACCCAAGCTGGTACGTATTATTTAGTGGAACTTTTTTACGTGTCAAACGCATGCAGACACTCTTTTCTGCATTAAGGATCATTCCCCACTCATTGCACCACTGATGCATATTATGAAGGTTTGAGTTAAGTTCATTTTGATCATCGAAAGAGTTAATATCCCGGAACAAAACACAATAGTCTGCAAATAATCTAATTTGTACAGAAGGGGTGATGACGTTTACAATATCATTTATGTATAAAAAAAAGCAATGGCCCCACGGCGCTTCCTTGGGGTACACCTGATGTGACCTGAAGAGACTGCGAACGGTGGTCATTAATAGCAACAAACTGTTCACGGTTATTTAGATAGTCTGCAATCCAGTTTACAAGAATTTCGGGAAGGCCAATGCCCTTAAGTTTCAAGATCAATTTGTCTTGTGGAACCTTGTCGAATGCCTTACGGCAGCGGTGCACTGTGCAGAGCAGCTAAAGACGATATCTGCTTTTTGCAGCTCCCTCTCCGCCGAAGACACGATTGCGGCGATCAACCCGGCCGGCACTACGGAACGAAGATACCGCCCCTCGCCTTCGACGTCCGTTGGCAAGCGCAGCACCCGGATCTCAGGATTTGGGCGCCAGAGGGCTGCGAGCGTCAACTGCCTGGCTTGAAAAGGACCGCCGGTTGGCCCGCTGTTGCAGTTCGGCAGCGGTGCACTGTGCAGAGCAGCTAAAGACGATATCTGCTTTTTGCAGGTGAGATATGTGCCCTTCGATCTAAGTATTGTTACTGCAACTGTGCACTGCTGCCGAACGCATTACTGTTTTTGCCGTGCTTTTCTTGACGTTCTTTTTTGCGCATAATTTGTACAGCTGTACAATGGCAAAAGAAACAGCTAAGGCACTGGAAGATTTCAAGCGGGAACTAAGAGCTGAGCTGAGGGCACTCAAGGATGTGTTGCAGGATGTTAAGGGAATGAAAGAAGAGATTCAGAAACTGCTGAAGGAAAACCAAGAGTTGAAGGTCAATAATTCCAGGCTGTCCCGTCGGGTGGAGGAGCTGGAACAATACCAGCGCTCTAACAACCTGGAAATTAAAGGCGTACCTCTGGATGGAGAGCCAGTCGCTGTACTGGAAAAAATCGGGGAACTCATTCAGGAACCGGTAACCGAAGCAGATATTGATGTGTGCAATCGGGTACCAACTGCCAAGCATGACCAAACAAACATCATTGTCCGATTTGTGCGACGAACAAAGAGGAACGCATTCCTTGGCAAGGCAAAAAAGGTGAAAATCACTGCCACACAACTCGGCTTTGAGACCAGCAGTCAGGTATACGTAAATGAACACCTAACTAGGCAAGGCAAACAACCACTCGGTGCTGCGGTCCAAAAAAAGCGCGACGTGAACTGGAAGTTCGTGTGGACTGCCGGGGGAAAGGTATTCGCACGAAAAGACGAAGGGTCCCCGTGTATTCTGATAACAACTCCAAGTGACCTTGACCGGATGACAAGAACGGAATAGGGCAAAAGCATTGCTTGGCAGAAATAATGCTGAATCAACAGCATGGCTGCATCTATTCCAAGCTGCTACCATGCTGTCCACTCACTTAATACATTAGTTCAGCATACCAGACAGAAGTCTCCAATAATTCATATGAACATGCGCAGTATTCGTCATAAACATGATGATTTGCTGAATTTATTTAGTTCACTCACGTTTTCTTTTGATGTAATGCTATTTACTGAAACCTGGCTCACTTCTGACGACAACCCTCCACATTTTGAAAACTATGTATATTATGGTATTGTACGCCCACATGGCCGTGGTGGCGGTGTAGCTGCGTATGTAAAAAAACCGGCCAGTCATGAACTGATTTCAGAATTTTCTACTGTTACCGCCAATGTTGAATGCCTTACCGTACGCGTGGAAAAGATTATGATTGTTGCGATATATAGGCCACCAGCTGGCAACAAGCAGGTTTTTTTTTTTAGTTCTTAGACAATTTACTTCAGTTTCTGAGTTGTTCTGGCCTTACCTTCGTGATAATGGGTGATGTTAATATAAATATGCTTTTGAATGACCCTTCATCAAGACAGTTCACGGAACTAGTGAATTCTTATGCTTGTGAAAACGTTATTACTGAAGCTACCAGAATAACGTCAAATACTGCGTCCCTTCTTGACATATGTGTCACAAACAAACGACCACCGCTTTGCCTCGCTGGAGTACTATCAGCCGAGATAAGCGACCATTTACCCGTATTTTGTCTAATACCCGTCTCGTTTGATGGGCGTCAACGTCAAGCGGAAAAATTCATTCGAAAGATAAATGACCAATCTTTGGAACACTTTCGTAGTCTCGTATATGCCGCAGATTGGGAATGCGTATTTAAAGAAAAAGACCCGAACAAGGCGTACACCTTGTTTTTAGAAAACCTTTTTCTGTGCTATGATCTAGCATTTCCATTAGAACAAACGAGGCCAAGATGTAAAAAAATACGCAAGCCTTGGATCAGCAAAACGCTTCTAAAGAAGATTAAAAAAAAGAACAATATGTTTCATTCCTTTCTGCAGTCAAAAGACCGTGATAGCTTTGCTGCCTTTAAAAAATACCGAAATCAGTTAAAGGCTGAACTGAAAAGAGCAAAAATAGAGTATTATGAACAGCTGTTCAGCAATATACGTAATGACCCCAAGAAAATCTGGAATGAAATTAATAACCTTAGAGGTGGTCACACAGAAAGGAGCTGTCTGAATATAATGACAACTACAGGCCTTAAAACGGGATATGACGCTATTTGTTCACTGAACACGCACTTTGCTACTGCTATTGCGCCTGATGATAGATGCGACGAATCTGAGAGTCCTATATCCTCAGTTAGCCAAATAGCTAATTCTGTCTCGCTGACCCCGGTTACACCTAATGAAATCAGGGAAATTATTATGAATATTCAAAACAATGTTGCTTCGGGTTTTGACGATTTAAAAGCCGTACCTATTAAGCATGTATCCGATATCATATCCCATATTTTAGCAGTTATTGTTAATAGAACATTCGAGACGGGAATTTTTCCAGACCAGTTAAAAATAGCACGGATTTGTCCCGTTCATAAGGGTGGTTGTGAAAAAGATCTAAACAATTACAGGCCAATCTCAATTCTACCAGTCTTGTCTAAAGTATTCGAGCGTGCCATAAACACTCGACTAGAAAATTTGTTAGTAAATTTAATATTATAAGCAATGTACAATTCGGTTTTCAGAAAGGAAAATCTACTGAAGCTGCTTTACTTAATATTAAGCACGACATAATACATAATTTTGAAAGCAGATTATACACTCTAGGATTATTCGTTGACTTGCGGAAAGCGTTCAACTCTGTGTGCCATGATGTCCTTGTGTCGAAACTTCAAACATATGGTGTACGGGGGGTTGTGCTGCAGTTAATAGAGAGTTACCTCACTGATCGATGTCAGTACGTCAGTGTATGCGGTGACACGTCAGACCAAATCAAAGTGAAAAGAGGCGTACCCCAGGGCTCTATCCTTGGACCTTTGCTATTTTTAATTTATGTGAACGACTTTTGTAGCATACCTTATACGCCTAAAGTCATTATGTACGCTGATGATACCAACATTTTCTTTACGGCCAGTAGCCTTTTTGAACTGGAAAACACTGTCAATATGTACTTAAATCAGTTATCCCACTGGTTAACGTTAAATAAGCTACAACTAAACTCTGATAAAACTAAATACATAATCTTTGCTGCTATCAATAAGCCAAAAAATTATGGCGTCGAGATTATTTTTCGAGGTGTGAAACTAAAGCAAGAAAAGCAACAAAAATTTTTGGGTGTCTGGTTTCAGGAAAATCTTTCTTGGAACGTTCACATTGATAATTTGGCAATTGATCTTAGTAGGTCGGTAGGCTGCCTGTATAGGTTAACCACATTAATTCCTACATGGCTGAAACTTTCCATGTACTACTCACTTTTCTATTCAAGATTAAGCTATTGCATTTTGGTATGGGGCATAACCACTAATACGAATTATGACAGACTGATAAAATTGCAGAAAAAGGTTTTGCGCATTCTTGAGTGCTACACGGGTCATGCGGAATATTTGCCAACATCTCCCCTTTATATAAAATACTCCTTATTGAAAGCAAACCAAGTTTTTTATTTTAGGCTTTTGCAATATATATACAAGCATAAACTCTACATCACTGATAACGTATCTGAACCATCTTTATATAGTTTTCGCCGGCAACAGCTTAAGCTGCCAAAGACAAGAACTAATTAAGGGCGACAGCATTTGGAATACCAAATTCCCTTTCTTCTAAATGTGGTAGGGATGCGAGTAGATTTTAGACAGAAGATATCGAATAACACATTTAAAACTATAATAATGGAAAGTAATGTTCAGTGTACGTAATTTGTTTCTGTGCCTTGAATTTACTTATTATGGGCCGACTAGTTTGGTTCTCCGCAAGTATAACTGGTATTGTTGTTGCCTGTTGGTATTGTTGTATAACTGGTATTATGTGCTTATTGTAATGATTTATTAATTAAAATGATGTTGTGATATGTGCCTTTATTTTCAATACACAGCGGTGACCTTTTTTGTTCTGATAGGAGTGTGGTTGTATGTAAATCAATTTCCTTGGAAAACATTTTTATGTTTTGCTTTGCGAATTAATTGCCATGTTTTGTTTTGTTGTATGTACCTGCGTGTCAACTGCTCGGAGGGAAGGCCTCTGTCAGGCTAACCGCCTTTTGCCTTCCCTCCGTTTTTCTGTACTCAGAAAATAAAACTTCAACTTCAACTTCAACTTCAAAATCCAAACATATTATGTCAGTTTGCCTATTGTTATCCAGGTTAAGTGCAAATGAGTGAATTATTGTAACCAGTTGTGTCACTGTCGAATATCCCTTTCTAAAGCCGTGCTGAAAATCGTTCAGGATGGAATGTTGAGTTAAGAAATTTCCTATTTGTGTAGCAATTATCTCTTCTATTAATTTGCAGCAAGGTGAGGTCAAGGATATGGGTTGAGGCGACAAACGATCACCTTTCTTGAACACAGGACTTGCGCGTGCGGCTTTCCAGTCACATGGTAGCTTTGATGACAACAATAAAACACGGAAAATTTCATGCAGGAATTTAACGACATATTCGGCATATCTTCTCAGGAACACATTTGGGAGATTATCAGGTCTACACGACTTTTTCAAATTAAGGTTCAAATGCATCGAAAAAACACCAGAATAAGACACGAAAGACACTTCGCATGGGTCGAACACTTCACCGTTTGGAACATAAACTCTAGAGCCAGAAAACACACTTTGAAAATACGCATTAAAATGATCAGCAATCCTTTTTTGGTCAGTTACAATCACGCTATCAATTGCCATTAAATATAATTTCCTCGTCTGTTAGTGCACATTCAGATAGACGTAGTCCGCAAAGAAGACGTCTTGTAAAACGTTCGCGTGGCTGTTCAGTGTGTCCCTTGCCCTATTTTACCTTATTCCTTCTTTCTTTCTTTCTTTCTTACCTTTCTGGGGGTGACGCAGGCAGCCATAGAGTTTCTTACTATATGCACTAGAGAGGACTTTCGCGCTAGCGTCTATGCGGCTCATATCAAGGCCGTCTGTGTCGTCATGGGCCACCATTTCACTGTGCGCTCGCCTTAGTTTCGTCATCGGCTTGGACTGAAACGTTTTAGTCGCCGTATATTCGAACACAGCCCCACAAAATTGAAAAGAATTGTGTGTTATTATATAGGTGGAAAATAAAACAGGTTGTTCAAAATTTCAAGAAAAAGAAAGTAAAGCGTATTTTTGCCAGTACGGTTGTACCTGCTATCCTGCAGACCGAGCTGGTAGTTAACAATAATGTTAATATTTGGCAGGGTGTCCTACTCCGCGCGTGGTAAGAGACGCGCACCCCTCGCGGTGGCTCCTGCCGGCGTGACATCATAATGACGTCATAATATAATAATTGTAATTAGTTTACGCAGTGTAGTGCGAAATACGCATTTTTTTTTTTGCAGTACAAGTTAACGCGCTATTCAACTGCTAGAAGTTTTTTAAACAAACCATTTTTATTCTTGCGGAAGCAGCCGGCGCCGCTGCTCCTAGTGCAGCCCTATCGCGTATCCGAAAGTCGGACGAAGCTCCGATTTTATCGGACCGACAATGTAGGTAAAGCGGAGTTCATAATGTTAGAAGCACTATCTGAAAACGTGAAAACCTTGCTTGTGATAAACTATTGTGTGGGGACCATGCAAGCCAGCCTTTCCAGGCGGTAGCAAAATAGCCGCTCTCTAGTAATGTTGACCTGTGACCGCTTGATGTACGCCAAATTAAGCGTACAATTTAAGCGTACGTGAGACGACATCTCACAGCCGACTGGCCCCGTTAAAACAACCTACGTTCCACGCAAGAGAATACACCGTCCGAGCGCAATTCTGTGGGCCTTCCAAGGCATGTCGGCGCAGCGGCATCTGCTAGCATCAGTTCACCACGGCAAGTTCAGAATTCTTTAACGGGTGGCCTGAAATCGTGGTGTGTGTTCTCGAAATGAAGACATATTAGCAGCACCAAAAGATAGACTGAATGTGCGGTGCTCAGGACGAAGGCTAGACGCGGGAACTCTTTTTTACTAGGCACATGTGCGCATTTCAATTACAAACAATTCCGCCAAGAACTGGCGATCTTTGGTGTCCCCACACATGTACCGCGTACGTACCACTACAGTAGATCTCCCCTTCAGGAATATTAGCTAGGAAAACTATCGAAAGTCGGGCAGTTCGTCTTTTCGAGTGAACGAAATTGTATCTTAAAATTTGTTTTACACGCAGGATACGTTTTTTGAGCAGAAACGTCTTGCGAGCATGCGCCACAAGCATCATGAATGCATGATATTCAGCGCTTGATAAGATTTCCGAGAAGAAATTATTGCAGCTGTAAGGCCGAGCCATGTCACTACAATAAAATGCGGCTAAAACACATCTGCGACACAAACGATCGCGCAAGAGTTGGACCAGTCTCTTATGTGCCATGTCCCAGAACGCGGCTGGGTAATTTCCATCGTGCATTCAGCTCCTCACATTGGCACATATATGTTTCTATGAATAATTAGGACTTGGGTCCTTAAAAGGGTACGCTAGCTAGGCACTTCATCTCGTAGCTACTGCACTGGCATAACTTTCACGTCTCTCTGTATATCCTGCGGTATACGCTATGTAGGCCAGACTTCACCTTCACGCAAAGAAACTTAATTCAGGACACCCAGAAGATAGGGTCAGAGAAGAGGCTGTACAGACGATAATAGGAAGGGTATACTCTTGGCCGAGCAAAATACATATACATGCACTCCAGCATCTGAAAACCCATGGGTTCGCGCAGGCTCCATAATCAACGTCAAAGAGAATATTAGGATGTGCCTGGAACGCGAAAGCATCTACGGATTGTTTGTGTCCATGGGTATAAGAAGCGAGCCCGCTGCAAATGTAATTGATAGGCAAACGTCAAGGCTGTCCTGGGACGAGTTTAACGAAAAGAAATTGTGAAACACATCTCAATTTCAAACTATATCGATATAATATGGGCACGAGTGACGTAATATGGGCGTGCACTATAAACGCAGTCATCAGTATGTTAACTGTACGTAAACACTCAAGTGATATGATCAAACAGAACTAGAGGCCCTAGTGCAATCGCCCAGTTTTGTTTCTTAGCAGTGGACTACGCCGGTGGCCGTTAGCCACACAAACAAGTTTCTGTGATGTCAGAGAGAAATAGCCGGATAGTGGCTATGGAGCTGCCACTGCTTTACACATTTTCTGCAATATCAATCATTTATTTGACGTTTGCAATACAATTAATGTCATTGGTTACAGTCCTTTTATTGAACGAAACGTATTTTTTTCTTCCTGGCCACAAAACAGTGGTAGATCAACAAATGCTCACTTGCCAGCCAGCTTCGGCGGCTTGTAACGATTCACTAGAATTTCCCACAGCCAACCCAAGGAATCCATGGCAGTGCACTGCAGGGTATTGCTAGTGTCCAAAAAATTTAACAGCAGGACTCGAAGCTCTAACGCAAGCCATAGGCTCCATATAGGTGGAAACCAGTAGCCCACCCACACAATGCAATGAAACAGCCAATGCAGTGAGTCTCTGCTAAGTACTAAGCAGGTTCAAAGGGTAGGTTTTCATTGATAGAGTTTTGTGCAAGGCATTCAACGTGCGTGGATCAACTAGTTAGGATGCACAAGTCATTTTTGTGATTTCGAACAGTTTTCAAAGGCTTACCTAGATGTTCTTTAGCAAAAAAAGTGAAAGCAGTGTTGTACACGTTCCTCTAAAATAGGAACGAAAGCTCGTTCCTCGTTACTTCCCAATTTTGAAACGAGTTCCCGTTACAAGTTCCTTTATAGCGAAAGAAACGCGTTCCAGTTCCACTTCGAAAATTGGAACGTGTCGTTACATTGACGTTACAATTAGGTTTTTAAATGAAAATATAGTGTCGGATAATCTTGGGGCGAAATTAATTGAGAAATTTAAAACTCACATCGAACTACGTATATTATACGAATATTAACACCGCCGGCAGCAGATTATCTGGTGATAAAAATAATCAAAAGAAAATCTCCTACGCGACTTTTTTCAGGGAGCACAGGACAAACTCCAGGCGGCTCTGGGACATTTCGATGCAGGATGTTTCGGTGCGGAAATTTCGGTGTACGGACATATCGGTGTACGGGCGTTTCGGTGCATGGACATTTCGGTGTACGGACATTTCGGTGCGCAAACGTTTCAGCGACCAAATTATCCGGTGCTTGCCTGTTTGCGACAGCCGTTATATTTTTATTTCCGCTTAACGTGGGTTATGGGCAACAATCTGGGCAGTGAATTTTTTTTTATTTTTTTTTAGAAATTCTACATTTATATATTTTTGTTTAATTCCTATTCCTGGGGACACCTGTTTTGCAGCCCATTGAATTCTTTAGCACACGTTTTTTTTATTTACGACAGATGGTTAATTTATATTATCTCTTTTTAGCTAAGACAATTAACGGGTTTTTAGGATGGTCTGACGCCTTTTTGTATTTTTTTTAATTACAGAGCCTCAAATTACATATATTACATGCACACACTCAATATCCAAAACGTAACAATAATTAGCTAGCCCCCCAGAATGCAGAAAACCTTATGAAGGGTATTGCGTCGGCTGGGCTTACTTGCTAAAATGAATTTGCGAACACTGGTCTAGGATATTGTCGTGGAGGAAGAACGGGCCTTTTTTGAAAACAGCAGCAGCTTCTAATGTCCTAAATGTTGATTAAGCGCGTACGGGTTGTGCACCCATACGGGTTGTACAAATTGCACCCATCCTCTTCGGGAAAACCAACCTTCGTTTTATGTTTACATGCCTACATTCACCACATTTTAATTCTTTGTCCTAGCGCCCCCCCCCCTCCCCCTCCGCGCCTACACGCTCGAATCTCGACTAGATTTCTTTTTGAGTCATATTATTTTCGGTTTCCCCTGAAAGTCCTACAGGCGTGGCGGAGTTCACGGTCTCCGAAGCATCACCGCAGTGATACAGGAAAAAGCTTTACATTCACCAGGAGCTCACGAAACCTCTATAATGTGACACAAAAAGCCACCCAAAAAAATCACGCCATATCCACGGAATGAATGATGATAAGTGGGGCGAAGCTCGAGAGGGGGAGATCATCGGTAACCGTAACTCTCCCGTGAAAGTTCGCCCATTACATCATTAAGAAAGACGTAAGACTGTGTGCGTACATTGTACAAATCAACTTTTATTTTGTTCTTTTATTTTGTTCTTGTTCGTTTGTTGTTTCGTTTCTTCGTTTGTTCTTTTCATTTCGTCGTTGTCATGACTGGATTGCGAGGTCCCTTCATTACGACGGCTTTATGATCTGTGAAATGAAGCGAGAGAGGTTCTTGTACTGGCTGCAATGGGAAGTTTGCAAACACTAAGTCTATACACGTTCCTCGGAGCGTGGTAGGGTTCATATGGATACATCTGAGTGCGTATTTGAAGAAATAACTTTTATTTAGGGCGAACTTGTGCCCGAACAAGACGAGAGGAAACGAGCAAAGGTCCTTGCGTCTCGTTCGATCTCCGTGAACGACTGCCTGCGTTCGTGGCGTGATCTCTTGCGTGATCTCCCCCTCGCAGTGCACGTGCGCTCGCGCCTCCGTTGGCGAACACAGACAAGCTCGCGCTCCCAGTGCCGAGTTTGCGCTGCCGGTTGCAGCCGGTTCTTGCGCGTGCAACGCGGCCCACTTTGCGACATCTCCGAAAGCATGCGGCGGTGACGTACCACGAGACACAAGGGATGGACAGACCCATGGCTTTAGGAGCTTCGCCCCTAAAAGCCGCTGAGAACACAAGGACCACTATCGTTTGCTGGCTACGCCCTTCCGCGCGTCCCGGTCATACCGATGGCGCCCCCACTCCAGGAATCGCTCTTTCTTCGCCTTCAGTCTCCCCATTGGGAATTAATTCTTCAAGTCACGCATATCATGGACACACCAGGCATACATTGCTTTCTCCCATTATAAGGAGCAAAAAAATTGAATAGGCTAGTGTGACGAGAGCGGCAACAGTCGTCTTCAAGTTTTCGAAGTCCAGTTGACAGAATGGTGAACCACAAGTGACACCCCTCTCTCTCTACCAAGGGGGTTTGTAGCCGGCGGGGCTCAGCCTTCCCCTCCCCTAAGTAACGCCAACGTAAGTGCGATCGTTGGTTGGTTAGTTTTAAGTAGAACCGACACCGAATGCAACCAATACGAGATTGATTGAGAAAATAGTAAAAACGGAATGCACACGCGCTTAATCTACCTCGTTTTTCTGTTTTTTTTCTTGCGGATGTTTTGCAGGGGGGGGGGGGGGGCAGGATGGACTAAAAGAAGCAGCGTCTTGCACCGTTGGCTGAAGTGAAAGCAAAGCGTTTTGGTAACACTTAAAGTAGTACGGTTGTTCACATGAATGTTAAAATAAAAAGAAGGTTGAACGGATGCAAATTAACAACGTTAATTTTTACCATCTACTACAGACATAGGGTTTACGTGGCAATGCTCAGCCAGTGTTTAGCGTTCGTTTCCACACACGGTAGCGGAAGCACAAATTTCGAATGTAGAATCATACAAGTCACGAAATTACAATAGTAAATCTAAATTGTTCAAAGAATGCCTGGGACATCCCGTGACTCAAAATGTCTGGACCAAGACGTCATGCACCAAAATGTCCGTGCACAGAAATGTCCGCACCGAAACGTCCTGCGCGTAAATGTTCGACACCGAAATTTCCGGATCCCGTATTAAACAATCTTTCCCCGCCACGGATCAATTCTATCGGCCAGACGCGCGTCCTGGCCTCCCCAGGCAAACGATGAAAGGTGAAAAGCATTCTCGGGGCAACGCAATTCACCCGTCGAACGCCGCGTAAGTTCAACCAGCATGAAAGCAAGCACAAGCTGCTGCCTTCTGCGTGGTTATTCTTCTGCCTTTGACCTTCGAGGAAGCACTTACGGCTGAAGGGCGGGCAGAGAAACGCAGTAGCGACTTGCGGATTTCTGTACTCGAGCATTGGCACCAAAAACAGCCAAATCCTAGCGATGTAACGGCAGGAACGCCGTTCCTGCCGTTCCTTCAAAAACGTAACGAGTTACCGTTACAGTTCCGCCGACCCTTAATGGAACGGTGGCGTTCCTCCGTTCCTCCAAAAAGGAACTAGTTCCAGGAACGTCGTTCCTTGTAACGCCGTTCCGTACAACACTGAGTGAAAGCTCACAGTTAGGTATCTCAAAAACTCTGCTTAGCCTCTCCCGCAATTGTCCGAGCCTGAGGTAACTCGGCTGATAGTTGGTGCCTACTGTCCTCATGCTTGCTAGCTCCCTCAACAAGCATGTAAATGCAGTTACTAAGAAAGATGGTGACCAAATTGAGAAGAGAAGGTGGATCCTATACATGAGCTCTTGATCATCGAAACAGAAGAAAAGAGCGCTGATGACTCATAGTCCTCCGCTTGGGTGTTAAAATACCTTTTGGCATACGTGTACAGGCATATGCAAACTTTTCTCCAAAAAATTTTACGATTACACACACTCCCCCCATGGAAGGGGTTTGTTTCCGACAAGGTGGTTGAAATTTGTTATTAGTGACAACACCAACTCCTCATTCGTCCCTTTCGTTCAGCACGCTCACAAGCTTCGTTTTAAAAAGCCTGCGGTTTCAAATTTGCGTATAAATGAAGTGCTTATGCAATATTCTTTTATTTACCTCTGTTCGAAGTAAACTGTGTGTTATACCGTGAAACCTGCTGTGCCGAGTCCATGCAGGCGTAATATTCTTCAATTGTGTTACGTGCGGAACATGAAGATCAGTACTAATAAACTTAAGCCAGGGCAAATAAAGCTTCCCATGTTGTTCCTTAAATATTTTTGTAACTATTCTGTCTACCAAACAACTTGGTGGTAACTCAACTAAGCTCGCCTTAGATTTTTTTTCCCGAGCCTTTATTAAGGCGTAACCACATGGAGCGATTTTTGCTAGCGACGCGACAAGCGATAGCGACAAGTTGTCGCTGCCGCTTGACTTTTCGCCCGCCGATGCAACCACATGCAGCGACAAGCGACGGGTTGTCGCCCGGTCGTTTACAACCAAGGGAGCGGGGCGAGAATCTTTTTGTTTACAGGATGATTACGAATGCGAAAAAGATATATAAATACAATTTACTATTAAATTCCGTAGCTATAATTTAATAAAAACGTAGTCGGGGACGTTTTTTGAACAGTAATTATCAGTTCATTTTACACTCCGCAGTTCCGTACTTCGCGCTCGCGCAGAACGAGCGTGCGCGAGCTAAAAGGCGCCAAAAGGGGTCTTGTCGTCGCTTTTGTCGTTTTATGTCGTTAACAGAGGTGCGTGGATTTCATTTTGCTGGCTATGGAGCGCAGAAATCGTGCTGCCACGCTGAAGGCCCTGCTAAATCCGCAGCAGACAACAAAAATGCGCGCCGGTAGCGGGCCAGTAGCAAGCGGTGGAAGCGCAAAGGCTCACGAGTACATCGTCTGCTGCTGGCGGAGCGCTCCTGGCCTTCCGCCCGCCAGCGGCTTTCACGAGCGTGTGTGCGCGTTGTCTGTTGCCACTGAAAGAAAACGCTCAAACAACGCGTCTTCAACGATAACTACGATGGATGCTACCAGGGGCGTCTCTGAAAGGTAACAACTTTGTGACAAATACACAATACGCACACACGCGCGTGAAAGCCGCCGGCGGACGGGATGCCAGCGCAGCTCTAGAACCGGAAGTCGCGAGGAGCAGACGACGGGCCCCGTCAGCCTTTGCGCTTTTCTACCCCTTCCGGGCGACACGATTTTTTGTTTTTTTTTTTTTTTTGTCAGGCCAAAACCGAGCGATACGCCAAAAGTTAGCGACAGACGATCGCTGCGACAGCCCGATCTTGCCGCTTGTCGCTGTCGCCGGTCGCATCGCTCGCAAAATACGCTTCATGTGGTTATGCTGGCGACAAGCGATTTTTCTTTCACCATGTTAGAATCACGCGTTGCGATTAAGATTAGCGACGGAGGGTCGCGGCGAAAAACAGATTTTGTCGCTTGTCGCATCGCTAGCAAAAATCGCTCCATGTGGTTACGCCTTTATTGTTGCGCGCTGCCGTCCTAGATTCCCAGCTGGAGCATGCCTGCTAAATTTAGGTTCCAAACCATTCTTGGCTATTTCACGATTTCAGCTGTCTGAAATGTTGCTGTTTAGGTTTCACCAACGATTTCCAACAGGCCACTTAACTAGTGTCAAAGCCATTTTATAACCTTCATTTCTATTTATAGCCACGGGCGGACTGGGGCGCGCGCGCGCGTTCCTTCATACGGCCTTCGCTGTCGCTTCGGACACAATGGGAGCGCTCGAGGGCGCAGCGACCCTGCAGTAGTTAACGCACGTCCGGGTGTTCGTGTGCGCGCTCGTTGAGGGCGCAGCGACCCTGCAGTAGTTAACGCACGTCCGGGTGTTCGTGTGCGCGCTCGTTGGTGCTGCCGCTCTGACATTTTTACTGCGTTGTGTGTTGCTTGCGAAGTACTGCCAGCAAAATACGTCGTGATTTGTGTACCTGTGTGTGGTCCTACTCGTTGCTTTGTCGTTCTGTGGGACATGTGTTTCAATGCGAAGCAGTGAATCGGTCGCCGCGGACCGGCCAGCGAGACCATGGTGTACTGTTGCGTACCGCACTGTAAGTCACAGTCAAGTAGGAACCCAGGCGTCTCCTTTCATCAGTTCCCGAGTGATGCAGAACTGGTCGCTAAGTGGCTGAAAAACATTTCGAGGCAAAATCTGGTTGTCAACGACAAGTCGGTGTCAACTGTCGTTTGTAGCCGGCATTTCCTCTCCACTGACTACGTGCCCGGGTGCCGGATCAGGAAACTTCTACCTGGTGCTCTTTTGACAAAGCACTCGTGCACCTTCCAAGCACAAATGTACTGGAAGTACTGAGAATCCTCATGCAGCCACATCTCGAAAACTCGCCGCTGCTTTGTTGTCCAGAAGGCATCGACAACAGCCACGCGATAAGGTCTGCTGGCTTGATTTCCGAGAAATTTGTCAGAATACTTCTGATCAACTACGCCCAGAAGGTAACCGACAAGAACGAGAGGCCAACAAGTTATGTGCATAAGCCATCCAGGAAGCACTTAAGGCTTTGAATTTAGGGTCCCAGGTTGGAGTGATTTGAGCAAAAAGGGTTGCAATCGACAGTACAGTTCTTAATTAATGGAATATTGTAACGAGAAGACGACTGTGCAGCCTAGTGCGATGGGCATTTTACACCGACGAAGACGAAGACGGTTGGCGTGGGGTTATCACCCGTGCTGTGATGGCCGAATTGTAAATAGCTTGCATCTCTTTCTGTAAATAGATCGCTTCAGCATCGACCATGGTTCATGTCATCCGTCCTACCGCCACGTAACAATATTATTGAAAGAAGTGCTCAGTTTGTATGTATTGAAGCTTTTCTTACTTACAATGCATGCATCATACCATTTCATAACGTCTTGTTTAGTGATACGAACAAGATAAACGAGCTGTATGAAACATCCTGTGACATAGCATTTGAAGTGTAGAGCTTTTCAAGTTATAGTATTCAGTCACATTGTACATATTCAGGCGGGCGCAGAGTAACGCGCGTCATGCAGTTTGTATTGTCGTTGTAAATAAAACTTTTTCCCAAATGTGCAGCACCATCTCTTTTGTAATGCCGCTGTTGCGTAAACAAAAATGCCAGCACTTCGGTTTAAAAGCAATGACGCCAATCCAAGTCTGGCGTTTTGTTCCATGCAAAATTCCGAATGTTCCACGTAAACTTACTTGCTGACTCAGACCCATTCGCAGGCAAAACGATGACTGCGCAGTGATTGAATAATTGATTGATTGTAGGGTTTAACGCGCCGACGCAACGCAGGCGATGAGGCGCGCCATACTGGACGGCTCCGGATTAATTTTGATCACCGGGGGATATTTAACGTGCGCCGAAATATTGTACACACGGGCGTTTTTGCTTTTCGCCTCCATCGAAAAGCGGCCGCCGCGGCCGGGAATCGAACCCGTGTCCGCGTGCTCAGCAGCGCAACGCCTTAGCCACTGAGCCACCGCGGCGGGTTGCAGTGGTTGAATAGAAATGAGGGCAAAAAGTGTTAATTTCAGTGCATGACAGTTGAAAATAGTGCGAGCATGCACCGCCGAAGGGGGGCCGAGAGTGCGCTCGCATTCGGCTCGCGCAAACGGCAGCGGCGAACGCAGCAGGTAGCAGCGGAGCGGCTAGAAGGAGCAGTAGGGTCGGAGCGACGCCACAGGGGTGCGGCGGGAGGCGGAAACAGCCGCATTGCGAAGGCCGTATGGGAACGCGCGCGCGCCTCTCTCCAGTCCGGCCGTGTTATAGCCAACAGTATTCTATCTTTTTTCATAACTCATTTTGTTGTAATCTCACTCCAGGTTTTTGTTAGCCATCCAGCCTGGCGTGAAAATCTACAAAACAAATCAACACATTCACATGCCCGCCTTGCAGCAAATCTGCAGTGACAGAGGCCTTTCCAGCAGAGCTGTGTTCCAGCAAAAAAAGGAATCTTTATCTTGGCTCCTCTGCAGCGCTTTGTAGTCAAGCGAAAAGATCACTTGGTGATTTGCCTTTCCTGCGGGACTTTAGTGTAATGCAAGAACGTATCACTGGCTTATTCCTTTTGTTGTCGTTGCCTTAATGCTGCGCATCTTTAAGAAAAATCCTGGCATTTTGTTTGGAAAAGTAACTCCACACCACAGACTTTGCAAAGAAAGTAGAGCTACTCACGTACTTTTTGCATTTCCACGAACGTTTGGCAGATCACTTGTCAATGGCAAACACCGTGTTTGCTTCCTGGCTTAAGGCGTGAAGCTGGGATGGTTGGTTACTAGACGGGGGAAAAACACAGCACTGATAAACAGTACTGAAGTACTAGGAAAGGTGCAGTGATGAACACGGTGTCCATGTGTTGACAGCCTTTTTGTCCGGTTTCTTTCCAGTGTTTTTCATAAATATTTGCTAGGGTGCCTGAACATGGCCTTTTTGTGCAACAAAAAAATTCCCCGCATTTCCCCGAGGGGAAGAATGTGAAAGTGCGAATGCACGAGTTGAATTTGCGCGGTTCGGTAATGTTCGCGAAAGAGAGATCACACACACACACACAACTACAAAGAAAGAAAGATGCATTTATTCACAGACACCTATTTGTGTTGTCGTTGTACTTGATTGCTAGAGCGGATCTCAGCTTTGAAATTTCGTGTCAGTACTCCTTTAAGCGGGTGCATTAGCCCTTCTCACGCCCGATTCCTGGCCAATCCCCCACGTGGGTATGTGCCATGTCAGCGGCCAGGCAGCGCGCGCCCATCTCCCCCCGTTGCCAAGGAAGACGAGGAGATTCCTGGCCAATCCCCCACGTGGGTATGTGCCATGTCAGCGGCCAGGCAGCGCGCGCCCATCTCCCCCCGTTGCCAAGGAAGACGAGGAGATTCCTGGCCAATCCCCACGTGGGTATGTGCCATGTCAGCGGCCAGGCAGCGCGCGCCCATCTCCCCCCGTTGCCAAGGAAGACGAGGAGCGCGCGCACCCGCAGCTGTTGCTATGCGGACGGCGGCGGACGCTTCAGGCTCGCTTAAGAAGTGCATTCGCACTTAAAAAATTCAACAGCGAATCACTTATCAATGCTCAAATGCTGCTCATTGATACCAGAGCAAAAGTATGTTTAGTAGAGTCATTTTATTGTTGAAGCCATCCTTGATACATACACCTTCCAGCTGTACTGCAACTTTTGCAAACACCAACAGACGTTCACATCCACACAGGTGGCCTTGGCTCCAGTTGTTGCACAAGGTATTAAGAAGCACTCTCGGAAGCGGGAAATGGCTAGCTTGACAAGAACCGTTCCCCCGTAGTTGTACTACATAAACTATTATTAAGCCTCTTGGCTTAAAATGTTATTAAAATTCCTGTTTTCTGCAAAAAAAACAGCTAATCGGCACACAACACACAACCCTTGAATGTGCTTTCTAGCAGCTGGCGTCTGCCGAGACAGCACCGTTGCGAACGAAATGTGGGACATTTTGTTACGCCCCTTACGACTAAGCAAATTCACTTAAGCAATTTTCCGAAACAGTTTCCACGGCGCGGAGCTAAAAAGCAATAGAAGGTGAAATATCCCCTCACAATTGGAAACTCTTCCTGTTCACCGCCCCAAAGGCTGACAGAAGCACTCTTCACCAGTTGCGAATACAAGCATTAATGTTAAGTTGAATTCTACAGAGTTCTCCGGATGGGCATATAGATGTCACAGCCAACTCGAATTCGTGGATAGACTGCAAGCCTACGAGAGAAGCTCTCATCATCATTAGCCCATCCAGCTGAGAGTAAATGAAAGTATTGTGGTTGGATATGTTGACGTCCAAGCCAAACACAAGAGTAAAGGAGGAACGAGCCTATCAAAATCCATACTCAAAACAGACTCAGCAGGTTTGTTGCCTAACCATGATAGAGGAGACAGAAGGCACTGAAGCAAAGGAAAGAGAAATAAACGCCAAGCGGTATTTCTGAACGAAATCCCGTGGCACTAGCTGATAATCAACTGGCGACTGGCGAAGGTGAAGGGCTATCCTATTTATCCTTTGCCACTTCTTTACACGCATTTGAGCAGATAAGAACTTTTCATCAGACTTGCTAGCTGACAGTTCCACGTACCCTCTGTAGAAAATTTCAAAGTAGACTAAACGTGATCAATCTCTTTCCTGTCCATCCAATAATGGCTGCTGACAGATTGCTTAAAATTCGCAGTTCATTTTAAGTCTTGCCTATCATTTCATTAAGACTTTCCAAGTTGAAAGCACATAGGTTGGAAGCAACAAATTTGAAAACATAGATGGACAATAACTGTATTGTCACTTGTTTACCTTATGGACACCAAACTTCAAAGTATTATTGAGGAGAAGTGCCAAACTAGGCCAAAACGGATATCTTATCGGCTGCACTTCTCCCAAGCTTGCACAGTTGGAGCTTGAGCCTCCTTGCACTAGATGCCAGCCAGACAGCGAATTAGATGTCGATGGACGGGAAGCTGGGCTCCACCCATTCACCTCGCCACCCACGGAAGTGATGCTGCGCTCCCTGCACGGCTTCTGGAGCACCGCGTGCACAGATCGTTTCCGCGGAGTAGTCAGGATGATTGCACTTCTCAGCGAAAAATTGCAGATGGTATACATGCGATTACGGATTGCGTTCGATGATGCCCTGCGCTACTGGACGACACTTGATTCGTGCACACGCTGACATTGCGTCGCTCGCGTTGTCATGTCATTAAAGACCTAGTTAGCCATGGCGCGACGCTATATAAAATACTGATCCCCACGTTTTATCATTGAGCCACCAGACTCAAAACACAAGGCTTGGCATGCAAGTAGCGAGGTACACGTAGGCAACGACTGCAAGCGCGTAAAGCCGATGGCACGCGAACTGCAAGACAACGTGAAGCTTAAAAAATATTAAACAACACGACAGTTCTCGGACCATGTAAAAAGCGGGGCGAAGAAGCGTGCAGAAAAGGATGCGTTAGGATTACCAAGGCGTACAACAGCAAGTTCACGAAAAATGTACAATCTAAATAATTACAAACAATCCTCGCAACAAGAAAAAAGCGCCGCGAGGCAGCCGCTGTACAAGGTGATAAGGACGTAACGATGCGTCAGGCTTGCGATTCTAATCACGGGCGGAGAGCATGGAGCACACAAGCGGTTAACGCCGTGCCAGCCGTCCTCGTTAGCACAAAGAAGCGACATCAAATGACGTAATTATGACGTATATTTTGCGACGTGACAGGAAGTCACGTGATTAGTTTAGCTTGACGTCACTTTTGCGGGGAAGGAGCCACCGCGAGGGGGGCGTGTCTCGTGGCACGCGCGTGGCACGAGACATTGCCTTAATATTTTGGGGGAAACTCAGACTTATTTTATAAATTTTACCATTATTTCAAATAAGATTGGAAATGTTTTTGAGCGTGCCGATCAAAACCGGTACATCCACAGTCAGCTACATGTTTAACAAAACTTGTTGCTGAGCGAGTTGGTTCATGCTTGAAGAAAAAAAAACGTGGCGTTAAACATTCGTGGACGACAACAAGATAGGACGGATACAAGAGTCCGTATCTCTCGTATCTTCTCTTCGTGGTTGGGTTTAGTTTCTTTGGTTTGTTTGTTTTTTTGTCAGCTACAACTTTCACGACGCCATATTACCCGCTCAGTCATACGTATACTTTCGACTCCGGCATGGCAAAGATAACGTTACGATCACGCACTGCCTGCTCTTTCACTGAACATGCAGTTGCCACATCCACGGCCATGCCACAGCTCACGGCTACCACAGAACACGGAGGATTTCGGCTGCTTCGTAGCTCGTAGACGTGTTAATGCATAGTGAAGAATGCAAATCCCAAGAACCGCTTTAGAATCCAGTCGTCATGCCAAGGCCAAGCCAGAAGCTGTGGTCTTCCGATAACCCCCCACGACGACATGGATTCCAAGGGGCAGTAAGTTTCTCTCTAGTATACTTACTAAGAAACACTATGCAGGCAGCAGTTTCTTTCTCCGGCCGTGTACCAGGCGCCAAACCGCCGGCGCTGTGGCGCGTAGTTTGAATTATCCTTAGCGGAAGCTACTCGTGTTCGAATTAACGGGCTTTTTGATGCATTGAGTTCAGTGAGGCCTTCTTGGTGGTTTTGGTGGTTTGTTTTGGCGGCGATAAAAGTCGTCGCTCTTCGACCTCGGCGGCGATGGAGAAGGAGCAGACAACGAGAAGAAAACGATGGCGGGACGATAGCAAAGAAACCTCTATTTACATACAAAGTACAAAAAATATTTGCGAAATGATGACATGACCCTGATATTTTAGCGTTTGACTAACTCAGTAACACCCGACGTACGCAACCTTAGCGATTGATTCCGAGCCTGTCCTCAAGATCCCTTTCCCTCCATAGTTAATGAAGACGAGTAAAACGGAGCATTGGGCAGCTCGGACCAAGAGGTCCAGATGCTTCTAGTCACCGGCGCTGACAACGTCGCCGCGGGCCTCGAACCGACGGATGCATAAACACGCTTAAGGCTCATTAAAGTGATGTCTCTCACTCTATATCATTTCGGGCCTATTGTGTAGAGCGCCGCAGATTTGATTGGTCAGTTGACCTTTTAAAGAACTTCCGTGGCTGGCCAAATGCCGCCCCACTGTTGCCCCCGAAGTGGTCGAAAGAGAAACGAAACGTGCCGCCGGGAATTGTTTCAAAGCAAAGCTTCCTACCTCTACCAGCCAACGGTTCCTTCGTGGCGTGCGGGGCAAGAAACTCCCAACGCGGCCACGAGGGGGAGAGCGGTTTTCACTCACGAGTCATAGTGTAGATGGCACGGCGAATGGTTCCACAGCGTTCCCTGAGCGCTGCTCACACCGCCGGCGTGTCGGCGGGACTGCTTTGTCTCGTCTGCTTTAGCGACGGTTGTTTTGGGCCTGTTTTGGCGCAGCTTCGCGTCCACTGTGCGCTTCCTTCGCACGGCTTAATTAACTTACTCGACAGCACCTCCTGGGTAACCCGGACCCGACGGAATGAAGTGGTCTCACGGCAAAGATACGTTAAGGATTGGTATGCAGGGCGGGAAAACAAAATGTAGAGATCACATACAGACATCTGGCCGCTAGAGAAACGCTACCTTCTGCGCACTGCTTGCACGAATGGGACTCCGTTTTCTAAATTAGGGAATACCAATTCGGTTGTGCTTTAAGAGGTTAAAAGGCGAAAGGAGCAACTGGTTCCGATAAATAGCGATTATAAAAGTTCCCTCAGCTTTCTCGCAATTTTCAAACTTACTAATCTAACTAGTTTAAATCGGTATAAATGAGAATCACTAAGCTTACAGGCCGAATTGTTTCGGTCTGCGCGTGTGTCGCGCTGTGGTGTAGCCCCGAGCTAGCACATCAGGATGGCTGGGTTCCGTTGTCCCACCCTTCGAGAGACGCTCCTCTCCGTTGTGCTTCTGCCGACCCACGGCCGGGCTTCAGCGGCGGCGTCCCCCATCGTAGCCCGGCCGTGGCCGACCCTGCTGCGTTCGGGATGCCGCCTCCGCGAGTTCCAGGTAACGGCTGGCAGAATCTCTAATTTCACTCTTTGAAGAGCCACGTGTGTAAATTCAAGTGACGCCACATGGGCAATTGTTGTGGGTGTCCTTTACACAGCCCGGGAAGGCCCCGGGCGCCGTTGTGGCCGCAAGTGTTGTAGCACTATTCGAACTGCAAACGTAACTCAGTGCTATGGAGTCCCGCGTTGGCGCCCGCAAGTATACGCCAAAACTACCCCCGAGCAACGACGCATTGTTGCCCCTCTGCGGGTACGTCATCCCGGGGCATTTTAGACGGGAACCTCGTTCCCCGAATGCAGAGGCCGCGGGGGAAAGGTCGATCGACCTGCGTACGCGTATTCTGCACGCGCCTGTCAACTCGACATTCACCCCCGCCGGAACGACAGAAACCTAGTCTGGGCTGACCAAATTTTACAGTTCGAATTATTAATAAGTTTGAATGGTTAAGTTCGAAATAACGAGATTTCAATGCATTTTCCTGTAAAACTTGTTCCGGCGCCACAGAGGCCAACCATACCACAAAGACAATGCTTGAAAGTGCCAACGAAGGGCTTGACATACATGACTTGCTGTTTGAAGGGCTTGACATACATGACTTGCTGTTTGAACCTGCACAAAAAGCAATTGTGGGCACTCCATTCCTTTGGTAGCACCTGTTAGTGCTCCGCACGTAATTAACATGAGCCCACCGCACAGATACGTATATGTAATAAGATTCCGATTTATCTGCAACGCTCGCGCCTAGCAGATGGTGGCCACCTCCCGCTACGCCCGAGTCGAGGCAGTCCACCGGCCTTGATTGCAACGCAGCTGCGATCAGACTCCCGATGTTTGTGGCGAGGAAGCGGCCGCAGTTATGCACGACGAGGACGAGGCGAAATATTTGAGATAAAGGTTCAAACTCCACTTGACGCTCCGAAGCTGCATCTGGGCTCTGACGTAAGCTTGGTTGAGCGCTACGGTTATTCAGACGACTTCGATGGGCTTAAAGTGCCCCAAAGGTTTCAGATTGGCGCTTTCGAAGTGAAAGCTTTCTTAGCGGGACCGATGGCTTCCTGTGAAAAAAAAAACTAGTGCATTTGCACAGATATCGGTCAGTCGACCGTACAGCCCCACACGGCCCGTGCGTGAAACGGGGCGTCCATTGTGTCAACACATCGCGAAGAGGGGACGTCGATGTGAATGCGATCGATCGTGAAGAATGCGTACACATACCTTTATCTCGTAAACCACGTATCGGTATACATTTAGATTCTTAGTAGCTGCGTTTACTTAGTGTGCGAAAAATCGCCTCATGGCTACGCGTTCTTTCGCTGCGATTCGGGTCTTCGAAGCTTTGACGATCGACTGGACGCTCTTTCAGCGAAGGTGGGGCGCACATTTAGCAATTGTTTTTACACGACCTGACCATGGGGGTGGCCCAGTTGTTAGGTTGCCAGTTTAACGGCGTAAAGGTCTTGGGTTCGATTCCCGGGACCTTTCTAACCACAATTGAAGCACGGACCTGCTTGCCTCCTCGCAACTTCGAGGTTTTTTTTGGGGTGTGTGTGCAGCGAACGGGTATTGCTCGGCCTAAGCATCTCCGCTGTTAAAACGCTCGCCGTGGTAGGAATCGGAGCTCGGTCCCTCGCGTTATGAAACCCAAGTCTTTCCGGTTGCGCCATTCCGTCACGGTCGAAGCGGTGTGAATTTGGAGAGGGGTGCATGGGCGTGCAAGATTAGAGAGAAAAATAAGCCAACCCTGCGTCTAACTACGACGATGGTTGAACACGAAGCTTTCTTCAAATGAAAGGGCGAAAGGTGATAGTCCAGGGCGCTGCGATCAAAAGTCGAGACTGCGTGTGAGTCGAAATCAAAACTCAGATGACAACCAAGAAATCCCTCACGGGAAAGCTTCGCGTTGAACCATTGTCGTCGTTAGACGCAGGGGTGCATGATTTTTTATTGTAGTCGTCACCTGAAGAACTACAGCCATCGCCGCGAATTGACTTCCTTTCTTCATCCTCAGTAGCGCTGCGCAGTAGCCGCAGTAGCCGCGACTTCTTGACGCATTCGGCTCAAGAAAATGAATCTTCCATCTCAAGTGACGAAGACGGCATGGAAACGTACTTGACGAAAGGTCACGCCGAGGACTGCGGCCATGAGGTTACAGCGGCTGACCCAACCATCGCAGCCACTAGTGCACATCCTATTAACGCTGTGCTCACCACTGCACCACAGGCTGATTGGTCTGCAACCTATTTTAACATTTGCGACGGTGGCGGTGTTGACACCGGAGGAGCCTACCAGGTACAACAACGGCGTAAGCGTAAACTAATTAATCCCAGTTCAGAACCTCCCGCGGAAACGTATGTCCTCGTCATACGCCCGCGCGCCCACGAGAATCTCCGCACCATACCAACTAAGGACCTCCACATCGCCTCTTCTCCGCACCACTCGCAGATAAAATTACAAAACCCAGAGTTCATCCTGCGCCGAACACAATCACGGTGCTGGTCCATGACAAAAAACAAGCCGATGCCCTACTCAAACTGACAAAACTTGAAATTCGGGGTAAGCAGATCGTTGTGCAAATCTACCAGGCTCCCGACGACATATTTTATTTATTTATTTATTTATTTTCAATACTGCCAGTCTCGGGCGAGACCATAGCAGGTGGGCATTCATACAATTTCAGCAGGAACAACAGCGATGGGCCTAACATTGGCCAACAAGCAAAAACAACAATAAACCGTACAATAAAAGGGTATCACACACTTTCACTTCACGTGCAGAACCGCTGAGTTGTGCAGCATCGTCAATGTTTACATAAGGGGAAGGTAAAAACAATGGTATAGACGCAACAATGATGTAGACACAAGAATACAGACAACAATACGGACGTACAGACATGTAAACAATGTAAAGACATAGACATACAAAGTCTTCGCGCACTGTAGACCACCGAAGTTTAGTTACGAAAAGCATCAAATTCCCTCCACCCCGACATCCAGTTCACGCTTCAAAGCGAACGCGATGGCTCCCTTCCCCCCCCCCCCCCTCCTTCTTATTTGATGTCCAAGTGACGAGTAGACCGAAAGGCCTCAGGTGTGTCCTCCCTATTCCCAGAGCGGCGACTGTGTGTTTCCCGTTTTATGCCCGCAAAGAGCAGAATCGGGTAATTTCGGACCCAACAACAAGAAAGAAGAAAAAGAGAACCACTCTAAAGGTTTATCTTTTCCGTGTCCGCCGCCGTAAGCAAGAGAGGGCGGCTAACTGCGAGAGGGCATCGACCGTCGGGGCCCTGGAACGCCGAAGCCGGTGCCCGGCGTGCCATGAGCAAGCGAGACGCCAGACGGCTTATTCAGGAAAGAGGGGTGCAAATCGTCCATAACCATCAACGGCGACGGGCTACCCGATCCCGCCCCCAAAGAGAGCGCCCGGAAGGCAGAAACGAAGTCGGCGGACAGAAGAAAGGACGCAGCGCCGTCGACGAACAATGCGGGACAGGATACCAGGAAGTTGACCTTGCCGGGACGGCCGTCCTCGAAAGGGGAACAAACTGGGGGAAGCAGCCCCCCCTCCCTTTGTTGCCCCACCGGGCCTGAATCATTCGGCTTAGCCCTGCCGACAGGCGCCCGTCCGTGTAGGAAAAAGGGCTACGTTGTTCAGCGAAGGTCCCCGAGAGAGGTCAACCGCGCTGAAAGAATGCAAGACGGCGCTAGAGAATGCAAGACGGCGCTAGAGTGGGGGCGCCGCATCCACGAAGCCTCAAGGCCGTGCCGGCCTCGGAACGTCGGGTTTCTATTCCCTGCGCTATTGGTTGGGCTGGGGTGCAACCATATCCAAAGGACATGAAGAGGAAACCGCAAAGTGAGCTCATCGCGTGGACAACAGATGTGCTTTACAAAAAGAAAAACAAAACCAAACAAAGGTGGCATTGACCGGAATATCACTTTGAAAGGAGGGCACTTTGTACTTAAAGCAGGTGGCTATGGGAATGAGTACAAAAGAGTGGTCTTAACATGTTTAAAGTTCGCCATTGTGATCGGTTGAGTCGTTATCCAGTAATTTGCAGAAAGTTGAAAAGCATACTGTATTTGATATAGTTGGATCCAGTTCGTTCCATTCTTTCACTGCAAGTGGAAAAAGCGAGTATTGGAATGTATCATTATGGAAAGAGTACTCTTTTAGTGTGTACGAGTGTTTGCGGCGTGAGAGGCGTGAAGTCGAGAGTGATATATATTTGGAGGCATCTATTTTCAGCCGTTGGTGTAGTACCTGGTGTAGGAATTTCAAGCGCGCTACTCTTGCTCTGTCTGATAGTGTTGAAAGACCCGCAAGAAGTAGCAAGTTTGTGGGCGAGTCGTTACGGGTGTACCTGTTGTAGATGAACCTGATGGCTTTTCTCTGTACCCTTTCTATTTTATTTCTGCTGGAAATTGTGTGCGGAAACCAAACAACGTTGGCATACTCGAGAATTGGCCGTACGAACGTGGTGTAGGCCAGAAGCTTGGTACGCCATGGTGCTAGTCGCAAGCGGCGTCTAAGAAAAAATAACTTGCGCAGAGCAGTTGAAGTGATGATGTCGATGTGTGAATCCCACTGAAGGGTTGATGTTAGAGTGACACCTAAATATTTGTGCTGGTTGACTTTGGTAAAGACGGTTCCTTCAAGAACGTAGGAGAAGTTAGAGGGATTCTTTTTCGCTGTAATGGTCATACACACTGATTTGTTTTTGTTGATGGACATTTGCCACGTGTTACACCATTCGGCAATTTTTTGGAGTGAGCTATTCAGAGTGCAGTGGTCTTTCGGGCCCTTAATTTCTTTGTATATGATGCAGTCGTCTGCAAAAAGTTTAATGTGACAGTCTAAGTTGCAGGTGATGTCGTTAATGAAAATGAGGAATAACAGAGGTCCTAACACTGATCCCTGGGGGACGCCTGAGGTGACGGGAACTGTATCGGATGGTGCTTGGTCGCAAACAGTGTATTGCAATCGCTGGGACAGAAAACTTGTGATCCATGCTGTGATCGGTCCTTCCCCGATAATGGCCCTCAGTTTCGAGATTAACTTGGCGTGGGATACACAGTCGAATGCTTTTTTGAAGTCTAAAAGAATTATGTCTGTTTGACCGCGGTTGTTGATCGTTAGCGCGAGATCATGTACTACCTCGGCTAACTGGGTGGTGGTTGATAGGTTCCTTCGGAAGCCGTGCTGGTGAGGCGTAAGAATGTTATTGTTTTCTAGAAAGGTGGTTAAGTGTTTCAGTATGATGTGTTCCATGATTTTGCAACATGTGCTAATGAGGGAAATTGGTCGGTAATTACACGGTGTGTCATCGCCGGATTTGTGAATTGGTGCAACTTTGGCTATTTTCCAGTCGTCTGGTAACTGCGCAGTCTCAAGAGATTTTCTGAACACAATTCCAAGGTAATGGCTACACAACTCCGCGTATCGTTTCAGAAATTCGTTCGGGATATTGTCGGGGCCATTTGCTTTTTTGTGGTCAAGGTTGAGTAGAAGATTAAAGATACCGGCATCCGCTATGTTTAGGGGATCGATAGGTGGATCCGCGGTAGAACTTAGTGTCGGGAGCGCGCCGTTATCGGATATAAACACGGAGTGAAAGTAGTCGTTGAACTGGTTAGCCTTTGCTGTTTTTTCTTCCGACGATACCACTGGAGCTGTGGTTGGGGGTGTGCGAAAATAGTTCCAAAACCTCTGCGGGTTGTTTGTAATGAATTGTGGCAGTGTTTCGTTAAAGTAGTATTGTTTTGCGTTAGTCACTTGCGTTTTGAATTCTTTTGTGGCACTTTTTAGTCTACTATTTACCAAAGGGCTGCCACCCTTTGTTTTGAGGGTACGCCGTAGTCTTTTTACTTTACGCTTAGCGTGAATTACATCTCGGGTAATCCAGGGGTTGTGTTTTCGCGTTTTTAGAGTTTTCAGGGGAATGAAATTTTCTATGCTGTTTACAATGATGGATTTAAACCGAAGCCAGAGATCGTTTACATTAATTAATGGATCGGAAGCCATTTGAGAGAAGCTTTGGAATTCGTGGGCCAGGTAGGTTGTCACGCTGGCGTCGTCCGCCCTATTGAAATTGACGACTTCCCTTTGAGTATGTATTTTTTGAACAGCAGTGCCAAGTGGTAAGGTACATTTGGGTATATCATGGTCGGAGAAACCATCGATTACGACTGTTTGGCTTTCCTGCAGAGGAAACAGATCACTTAAAAATATTAGGTCGAGAATGTTGTGCGCGGTACCCTGAGTGCGTGTGGGATGACGTACCACTTGATGAAGATTAAAGTTTAACATTAGGTCTGTCAGTGCGCTTGAACTAGGGGATGTGTAACGCATGGACAACCAATCAAAATCCGGGAGGTTGAAGTCGCCGAGCAGAATAAGGCGTGAGTTCTGGACGTAGTTTTGCATGAAGCTCTGCAGTGCTATTATGGGTTCGGGTCCAGACTGAGGGCTTCGGTAAAAGCAGCCGATGAATATGGGGAAGTCGTTGCAAATAATTCGGGTGAAGACGGCCTCGGTGTCTGCGATGGCAGGAAGGGGAGTGAATGGTATTGTGTTTTTAATCAGCAGGGCTACGCCCCCGCCCCGGCTGGGTCTGTCTTTGCGGATAACAGAATAATTGGGCGGCGCGAATTCGTGGTTGAAAATATCGGAGGTGAGCCATGTTTCGGTGATGCCGACGATGTCGGGAGAATGCTCAAGAAGCAGGCTTTCAAAATCTTCTGATTTGTTGAGTATGCTTCTGGTGTTCACGTTTAGTATTGTTAGTGCATTTCTTTTGTTCGGCTGCGGGTTTGTGGGCGGCCTCTTTCTGACATCGACTTTTTTTGCAAGGACACTCTTTCGTTCTTATCTTCGTCCCAAATGAACGCGCAGTCATTGATGAAGAGCCTATCGAAGGAGAGAGAGACCTTGTCGTTGTTTTCTCGGTTTGGTTTAGCACTGTCCCATAACTTTTTCCTAACATCTCGGATTCTTTGGCTGAAGTCTTCCCCGATTGAAATGTTTGTTCCTTTAAGTTTTTTGCAGCTTCTCAGTATGGGCATTTTCTTACTTGAATCCAAAAGTTTCAGGATTACCGGTCGTGTTTTGTCTGTCCTCGGTTGTCCTATGCGGTGGATGCGCTCGATGGCGACCGGTTCTAGTTCGAGTTTATCTTTAATTATGTTGTCGTTAACGGCTGACTCGAGATCTTTGCTGGTCTCTCCTTCTCTTTCTGTTAAGCCGTACACAATGAGGTTCGACCTTCGGCTACGATTCTCAAGGTCATCCACGCGTTTTTCTAGTCTCTTTATGACCTCGTTTGTCGCCGCGATTTCATGCACGCATCGCTCGAGCTTTTGCTCGAGATTGGCAATCGCGTCCAGTTTTCTGTCGATGTCTGCTAGCCTTGTTTCTTTTATGTCGTTAATATCTTGTGCTACGGCTTTAAGTTGGTCAAGGATTTGTTTCATTTCAGGGCCTGGGTTGGTCTCGACGTCCCCGCATAATAAGAGCAGCTTTCTGATTAACGTGCAAACACCCGCACTCGAGAAAAGCCGTGGGCACGGCAGCACCAACAGAAATGGGTCACTAGATCGGTAGCACAGGCCGTAACGCCGTCTTACCTGCACAATGAGAGTGAACGGGTAAGCGACCGTCATCGCTGCGGTGCGACCGTGCCCAGTGGTCTCTGGGAGGGGCGGAAGGCCTTTTGTACTCTCGTAGGAGAGCGGCGCTGTCGACGTCGAGTGACACGTCCAGGCTTCCCAGGGGGCTCCGTTGAACCGGTCCGGGGCGTCGAGGGTGGCAGTCTCGAGCCGATGCAGCGGTTGGGTCAGCGCAGGGGATCCCGCGCGCACGCTCTCCGGGTGTTGAAGCAGGCCGAGGCAAATCTGCACAATGAGAGTGAACGGGTAAGCGACCGTCATCGCTGCGGTGCGACCGTGCCCAGTGGTCTCTGGGAGGGGCGGAAGGCCTTTTGTACTCTCGTAGGAGAGCGGCGCTGTCGACGTCGAGTGACACGTCCAGGCTTCCCAGGGGGCTCCGTTGAACCGGTCCGGGGCGTCGAGGGTGGCAGTCTCGAGCCGATGCAGCGGTTGGGTCAGCGCAGGGGATCCCGCGCGCACGCTCTCCGGGTGTTGAAGCAGGCAGAGGCAAATCTGTACAATGAGAGTGAACGGGTAAGCGACCGTCATCGCTGCGGTGCGACCGTGCCCAGTCATATGTGCCGTGGAGTGATCTATAACATCGACTGCAGAGAAAGCAAGGCTGAGCTCAAGGCGGCGTTGTCCTGTCCTGCAACCGTCAGAGAATATATACTTGACGCTCGCCCAATGGGCAGCCGTGGAGCATGCGTGCTGACGTTTGAGGGGCGAGGCCCACCTAGATCTGGGATTTACTACGGCCGCATTTCCCGAGTCATGCTCAACGAACCCAAATCGGTCGTCTGCAGTCGCCGCCACCGATTCGGTCGCAAGAAAGACGTGTGCCCTCACCAGGCAGTATGCGACACATGCGGCAAGAACCATGGAAACGATACGGATGCCGCCACTAAATGTAAGAAAACAAATATAGTGACCTGCCGCAACTGCAAACTGCAGGGACGTATGGCTACCGACCCAAACTGTCCTACTGAAATTAAGGCTGATGCGGAACTAGCCGCAAATCGCCGAGCGGGATCACAGACCTGAGGGAACAGATACGGTCCCCTTCGGTCACCGAGCTGCAGCAGAACACCCGGGCAATGCGATGCGGAGTTAGCAGATCATGCCTCGCAAGGACGTACCACTACAGGGCTGCCATCGTCAGCACATGGCACAGTGCACGGACAGCAGCGACTTTCGAGCTACTCGCAACCCGCACATGTTGAGCGAATACGGCACGTCTTCTACTCCGCGGTGGCCACAGCACCCAGCCAGATCCAAGAGACTGGAAAAACATCAGCTAGTGCTACAAAGGAACAACCTCCACTGAAGGGCATCCTGCAGGAGGAAGCCACTACTCAAGCCGAGTTGGAAAAGCTCGCGCAAGAAGCAGACGACCTTCGACGACGACTCGAAGAAACGGAAGCGCGGCATACCGCCCTCCTCAAGCGACTCCGCGCTGCACGGTGGGAACGGCCGTACACCGGACGACCACGTGAAAAGAAGGATTTAGCTGCGGCAACCACGCAACCAACAGGCCTGGCACAGCTACTTCATTAACTGTTTCAACCGCTACTTCAAGCACAACAGAAACACTACCAAGCACAAGAGCAACATTTTCGGCGTCAACATGAGCTCCTTCAGCGGCTTGTCGCGTCCCGCGCTTAGCTGCACGGCCTTGGACCTGCCACCCGGCATTCATCCCGGGTGGCAGGAACTGAGTACGTGACCATCGATCAATCTCCGAACTCGAAAATTGATGTTAACTGGACGTGGCTCCACCACTTATAGTGCAATGGAACTGTCGCAGACTCCGCCGCGAAATCTCCGCTTTTAGGGTTTATCTTCAATTCATCCCACACGTACCCTCCATTATCATACTCCTTCAGGAAACCCACGGTGTATCCAACATTGCAGGGTACGATTCATTCATACAGCCCAGTATGCCCACTCGCCGCGATCCCAATCCTGGTACCTCACAAGGTAGACATTTCCGCATGCAACTCTATCACGTCGGAATCAGTCCTTACTATCATTCAATTTCCTGGATGCTCTGCCCCACTAGTTGTCATGAATTCGTATTGGCTTCCTAAGGCGAGACCCTCTTTGGGGTGGTTAGGTAAGCTCTTCCGCTCCTACCGCGATCATGCTGTTATTTGGGCTGGAAATTTTAACCCTCCATATACAGATTGGCTCTACACCTACACTTAACCATCAGGTCAGCCATTAAGGCGGGTCACTCAGCAAGTCCGATTTTCTCTGCTTAATGATCTAACCAGTACTACACGACAAGGCAATCGTTGCCAAAGAGATACGATTCCTTCTGCTATATGGAATCACGGGGGACAAATTAAAATTGTTTTCTGGTTATAGTCACGAGATAGTCACGTGAGTCACGAATTGGGTTAAAAGTCAACATGGTGCCACGATGTCTTGTGAGGTATCAAACTAAAGGTCTCGATGAGGGGAATCACGTGGGACAAAAAAAACTCGCGGCAAGAAAAGACAGCGTTCGCGCTCAAAAAAAAATGACAACGTGCCGCTGCTGTGGGCATCACGCCCACAGCTGCGGAACGTTTTTTTTTCGTCCATAACTTCCGTTTTCCGCCACTACGGCAAAAAATGGCGCTAGTGTCGCGCGGCAAACTCCAGGTTCGTCCAGGTTCGTCAGTGTTCGTCCTCCTGTATCTGTGAGTGAAATTTTGAGTCTTATGCCGAAACTACTTGCCACTTTGATGATGTTATGTGTGTGCCGTTAGCAGGTAATCGTGCACTTTTTTCCAGGGCATTAAAGGGACCCTGGAACACTGTTTTTCGACTTTCCTTGCAAATATAAGATGCCTTCAGAATTTATACAACAAGCCCGTCCAGTACTTGGAGTCGCAAACTATACTTCAGCGCAATCACACTGCTTTACGCCTACCAGTTAATTTAAACTTGCTAAAAATTATTTTTTCGCCGATTCCAGTATGGGCGTTGTTTTCAGTCTCAAATGACGTTATTCAAACAATGTCGCGTATTGCCACGGCATTATTATCATCATTGCCAGACAGACCCAGCGGCCCACACCCAGTATTCGAAGTGAGGACGTTGAAGCCAGCAGCTGAGAAAAAGGCGAAGAGAAAGACGAAGGAGCAGTTTTTCGGGTGTGTTCTATTCTCGGGTGCTGCTACGTATAAGCTCCATCGCCTAGTTCTTCTGGAACGCCAGGCTCTGCGCTGCTGTTTAGGGCTACCTAAACATGCAGCTAATGCGTTACTTTATTTGGAAGCCGGAGTTCCCCCTCTGAATCACCGATTTCGAATACTTACGGTGGAGACTTTCTTGAGAGCCTATGGCGCGGGGGTTAGCAGGGCACAATTTATCTTTGTAGCTGAGCCAGCTGTGTTTCTGGCGGCCCAGTGGCCCAGGTCCTATCGACCGCAAGTTACTCTAGCACAAAGCTTGGTGTCTCCATTAGGGGTTGCGCTCAATAACATACTTCCATCTCTTGATAGGGGTCATACGATAACGGTCAACTTCCGGAACATCTTTCCCCAAAATGCTAAAATGTTACCTGCCAGACTGCTCAATGGTATCCTAGAAGATCATTTGGCCTCAATTCAGCAAGATACTACCATTTATACAGATGCTTCTCAACGAGATGAAAAATCCGGAATAGGTATAGTTTCCCCTTCCCTAAATTGGTACTTTTCGGTTCGTCTGGTGGATTTTACCCCAATATTCTATGCGGAATTCTTGGCAATAGTGTTGGCACTACGAAAGCTTCACATATCGGTATCGTCTCCACTCATAATTACAGATTCCCTATCCGTAGGCTTAGCCCTTTCTTCTCCGAAAGACTCACCTCTTCTACGGACGTTTCGGTCACTTCTGCCACCTCATATTACTGAAGTCGACCTTCTTTGGGTCCCTGGGCATGCGGGAATCACCTTTAATGAAACCGCAGATTCTCTGGCAAGGGTAGCACTCTCCGGGCCTGTTGTCGATGTCATTGAGACTACGCCTCTATTAGCCGCCGCAAGGTTCCGTAGATTGTTGAAACTACAAAGGCAGCACGAATCAGTCCTATTGTCGTTGCGAGATTTTTGTCATCTCAAATTCTCCTGGAAACCGAATTGGTGCCCCTCACGCGACCTGGAGGTGATAGTAACGAGCCTTCGATGTCGTGTGCCCCAGTTGAACAGATACCTCCACAGGTCTCGTCTGGCGCAGTCTGCCATGTGCAGTTACTGTAATGAAGAAGAGTCTGTGGACCACTTCCTTTTGTCCTGTCGACGATTTTCAAGCCTCAGACGTCAGCTCCTTGAGGTGCCGCTTCATCGCCTGGGGTTGGCATTATCAGTGCCGGTTCTTTTATCATTTGGGGCTTCAGAAACTGGATATGGCCGCCGGGATGTTTGCTCTGCTCTTCTGCGCTTCATAGAAAATTCCAAAAGATTCACAACCTAATTCGTATCTTATTCTGGAACCTCACCAGAGCCCTCCAAACGTTTACATTGCTGTTTTTTTTTTAATAATTATTATTCTCCTCCTCCTCCTCCTCCTCCTCCTCCTCCTCCTCCTCCTCCTTCTTCTTCTTCTTCTTCTTCTTCTTCTTCTTCTTCTTCTTCTTCTTCTTCTTCTTCGTCTTCTTCTTCTTCTTCGTCTTCTTCTTCGTCTTTCTTTCTTTCTTTCTCTATTTATTTTGTTTCAATTTTGACTAATTTCCATTCTCGATTCCTCAAAAACAAGAAGAAAAAAGCTTCCAAAATTTTCTAACTTTCCTTGCATCATCCACCTAGGCAGCAATCTCATTCGAATTAGCAACTGATGTTTGGCCGATCCCCTGATTGGGTATGCGCCATTTTGCGAAGGAACAACAACAACAACAACAACAAGGTGGACGCTGTAGCTAGCGGTGACAGGAGACTTACGGGCACAAGTTCGCCCTCTAAATAAAGTGCTTTTCTTTATTGCTGCAAACCCCAGTGCTCACTTTCACCGTTACAAGTGGTGCAGGTGCTGGGTACATGATACCCGGTCCTACCAGGACGCCGACTACAAGGCCGCCTGGTACCGAAATTACACCAGTTCACCGGTTGCGGGAACTTACACCGAGGCGGGCACCTGGCCCATCGAGATGCGGGCCTTGCAGACGGGGCTGCGGCACATCCAGCGTCTGCTGGCCGTACGTGACGGGGCTCCGCCCCTGCAGAGGTTCCGTAGCCGGCCCAACTCGCACATGGGAGCGCTGCTCACTATCTTCGAGGAGGGCATCGAGGTTCCGAACCGACCCTGTCTGGAGCCGCCACAACCAGACACCGGGGAGGCCCTGCAGATCACCACGACCCTCCGTGGGGTCCGCAACAAGCGGACCACACCACCCCAGGCCATCCGCCAAGAGGCGGCCGTCCTGCTGCAGGACGAGCTGAGCAGCTACCTGCATTTCTTCACGGACGGCTCCGTCAAGCACAGAACGTGCGAGGGGGCGGCTGCGTGCGTGGTGCCTGAGCTGGGAGCCAGCCGGAGCTGCCGCCTGCCCTTCCCCACTTCCTCCACACGGGCGGAGCTGGCAGCGCTGCACCTGGCCGCCGACCTCCTCCTCGAAAGGGGGCCTCATAACCACCCCGGGGCGGTCATCCTCACGGACTCCAGGACTGCCCTGCTGCGGCTGCACGCGGCCGATCAACCCACCAACAGCAGCGGCTACCCGGAGCGCTCCCTTGCAATCAAGCTGCGCACTGTGGCCTCCCGAGGCTGCGACCTGCGGCTCCACTGTCTTCCGGGCCACAGTGGCATCCGGGGCAACGAAGACGCCGACGCCCGCGCCAGGGAGGCCCACCAGGAGGGCACCCCAGTCTCCGAATACGTCACCGCGTTCGCCGAGGCCCGCACTGCCCTGGCCCGCATGGTGCAGACGATGCACCCCGACCCTCGGGTCGTGAGTGGCCTGGCGCCCAGACCGTTGCCCGCACGCATCAGCAGGGACGCCCGCTGCCTGCTTCTCCGCATGCGGCTGAACTGCTGCAATGTGGCGGAGCGTCTGCACCGACACGGCCGCAAGGACTCCCCTACATGTGCGGACTGTTCCGAACTGGAGACGCTCGAGCACCTACTCTGCTTCTGCCCCCACCACGCGGGCCCGAGAGCAGAGCTCCACCGAGCGCTCCAGCGTCGAGGCCTTCCCAGCGCCGACATGGAGGACTTTCTGTTCCCGAAGGGACCTGCGGCAACCCAACGGGAAGTGTTCACTTATCTGCTTCACTTCCTGGAGACGACCGGCCTCACGCAGCGGCTGTAGCCCGGAGTGCAGTGATTGACTGGTGTGCCCGGACTGACAGCGTTCTAGGACTGACAGCTCTCTTTATACCTTTCTCTCCCTCTCTCTCTCTTTCTACTTTATCCTATCACTCCCCCTCTACTCCCCTTCCCCTGCACTGGGTTGTATGCAGGTGAGCTCCCTGCCGAGCTCAAAATATCCCCAGTAAATTTCCTTTCATTTTCCCGTCGCAAACCACAACCACCAACCCACCAGTTCACGAGCGGGTCAGCCGACGCCTACGCGGATTGCCTGCGGAGTGCGGGCCCTTGGCTGACCGGAATCGGAAGATGACGGGGCGAAACACCGGCGTCGTGGATGCACCTCCTCCACCTACCCCTTCCATTTAGTACGTGGTTCATCAGCCACGGACGCCGAAGATCTTATATGGGGAGAAGAGCTTTGAAGATGTGGAGGACTGGCTGGACCAGTTCGAGCGCGTCGCCGCGTTCAACGAATGGAACGAGGAGCGCAAGCTACACAATGCGTACTACGCTCTGGAGGAAGGCGCACGAACGTGGTTCGAGAACTACGAGGCCAAGATGACGTCCTGGGAGGAGTTTCGCCGGCGGATACTTGCGGCTTACGTGACCGGTGACCGCAAAGAAACGGCGGAGGCTGCGCTTCAAGCCAGGAGTCAGCGTCCTAATGAGAGCGTCACGACATACGCCGAAGACATGTCTCGTCTGTTCAGGCGGGCAGACCCCGACATGGCTGAGGACAAGAAGGTGCGGCACCTCATGCGAGGGGTCAAGGAAGAAATCTTTGCCGGTCTAGTACGGAATCCGCCATTAACTGTTTCCCAATTTATTAAGGAGGCTACGGCGATCGAGAGGGCGCTTCGGCAACGGGCCCGGCAATACCACCACGGAGGGGCCACCGTGTCAAATGTAGCTCAGCTCGGAATGCCTGGGCTCCGCGAGATCGTGAGGCAAATAGTCAGAGAGGAGCTCCATCGCCTTCAACTGGGAAACGTGTCACCTGCTTCGGTGTCCATCGCCGAAATTGTCAGAGAAGAAATCAGCCAAGCGGTGAGGACATCGGAGCAAGCAGACATGGCGCGACAGGAGCCACGCATTTCGTACGCGGCTACCTTGAGGAACCCTGTCTACTGCTCTCCGCCCGCGATCGTCCCCGTCTCGCCGCAGCCTAAGGTACATTTGGCACCCCGCTACGTGTCTTACCAGATGGATGTAACACCCCAGAAGAGCGACGTATGGCGTGCCCCCGACCGCAGGCCTCTCTGCTTCCACTGTGGGGAAGCAGGGCACGTCTACCGCACCTGTGCATACCGTCGGGCTGGATTGCGGGGATTTTCGCCGAATGCACCGTGCCCAAAATACGGAGAACGACCCCGGGAGATCGAGGAGTACATCGCCGGACGTCAGAACATGTTTCCTCCCATACGCCGTGAGCCCCGGTCACCGTCTCCTCCCACCCGACGCAGATCCCTGAGTCCACGTGTCGCGCCAGGTTCTACCAGCCGTCGCCCTGGTAGCCCCGAGAACCGGGGAAACTAAGGGCAGCGACTTCCGGAGGTGAGGCCGCTGACGTCGCTAACCGCCAACATCCTCCACTGCGAAGACCACGACGACGACAAGAAAATGGTCATCTTAGTCCCAGTCGCTGTTACGCCGAACCGGTATCGTGTGACGTACGTGTGGACATCGACGGCCGCGAGACGACTGCCTTGGCTGACACTGGCGCGGACCATTCTGTTATAAGTCAAACTCTCGCCGCTACTTTAAAGAAAGTTCTGACCCCCTGGTCTGGCCTTCAAATTCGTACAGCTGGAGGCCACTTGATTACTCCCGTCGGTAGGTGCACTGCCCGAATCAAGATTCACGGCTTCACCTATGTCAATGCATTCATTGTGCTTCCGGAGTGTTCGAGAGACCTAATTCTAGGCATGGACTTCCTGTTGACCAACGGAGCAATTATCGACTTGGAGAAATCTAAAATTAGCTTTTCTACCAAAGGAGCTATTGCCAGGCATGTGGAAGACGAGCGTGACAAGGCGTTGCGCATCGTTGACGACGATGTCACGCTACCAGCTCGCACTAGCGTGCTCGTGAATGTTAAAAGCGATGCATTCCACGATTGTGCTGCTATTGCCGAAGGAAACATCCGGTTGCTCATAGAGAAAGGCATCTGCATAGCAAGAGGATTAGTGAGGCTACAACGCGGATGTACGCCTGTCTTGCTCACTAATTTTGCCAACGAGCGTCGGCACCTCGCAAAAGGCACCGCCATCGGGTTCATTGAAGAGATCGCTGACGTAACGCACGTGAGCGCTCTGGAAACGACGCGATCTGATCCACTGGCAGCGACTCTGTGCATACCCGTTGAAATCAACCCCGAACTCTCGACCGCTCAAAAGGAGGCCTTGAAGTCCCTCGTCCAAGAATTCTCCGACTGCTTTTCCACGTCATCTAAAGTGCGCCGGACATCCATCGCGAAGCATCGCATCTTCACGGATGAATCTGTCAGGCCAGTGCGCCAGCAACCTTACAGGGTGGCGCCAAGGGAAAGGGAAATCATCAAGAATCAGGTGAAGCAGATGCTCGATGGTGATGTTATTCAACCGTCTAAGAGCGCGTGGGCCTCCCCCGTAGTTCTAGTAAAGAAAACAGATAATACGCTTCGGTTTTGCGTTGACTACCGCAAATTGAACAGCGTGACAAAACGAGACGTCTACCCGCTCCCTCGAATTGACGACACGTTAGACCGCCTCCGTGATGCTAAATTCTTCTCGTCCTTAGATTTGAAATCTGGTTACTGGCAAATAGAGGTAGATGAGCGAGATCGCGAAAAGACGGCGTTCGTAACACCTGACGGCCTCTACGAGTTTAAAGTCCTCCCGTTTGGCTTGTGTTCCGCCCCTGCAACCTTCCAACGGATGATGGACACTGTACTCGCGGGGCTTAAGTGGCAGACGTGTCTGGTTTACTTAGACGACGTGGTCGTTTTTCCCAGTTCATTTGAGGAGCACCTTCTGCGACTGAGATGCGTTCTGGAAGCTCTCCGCTGAAGCCTGAAAAATGCCATCTCGGATTCAAAGAACTAAAATTTCTTGGACACGTTGTCAGCGCTAAAGGCGTCGGACCCGATCCCGACAAAACAGCTGCTGTGCGCTGCTTTCCACCGCCCACCGACAAGAAGGCGATACGGTGCTTCTTAGGCCTTTGCGCGTATTACAGACGTTTCGTGGAAGGCTTCTCCAAGATTGCCGAACCATTAACGCGCCTTACCAAAAACGATGTGCCATTCATTTGGACAGGGGAGCAGCAAGCGGCATTCGATGAGCCACGTACCCGCCTTCAGAACGCACCCATCTTGGCCCACTTCGACGACTCTAGCGAGACAGAAATCAGAACTGACGCCAGCAATGTTGGAATTGGCGCTATCCTAGTGCAATGGCAGCAGGGGACAGAAAACGTTATCGCATACGCCAGTCGCACGCTTTCAAAAGCCGAGACGAATTACTCTGCAACGGAAAAGGAATGCCTAGCGGTGATCTGGGCCATAACCAAATTCCGCCCCTACCTGTACGGTCGCCCTTTCAGGGCGGTAAGCGATCACCACTCCTTATGTTGGCTGGCCAACCTAAAGGACCCATCTGGACGACTCGCTCGTTGGAGCCTACGCCTCCAAGAGTATGATATTACTGTCGTATACAAGTCGGGAAGGAAACATACCGATGCAGACTGTTTATCGCGGGCGCCGATTTCTTCCGACACACGTGAATCAGAAGAGGTCATCCCGTTTCTCGGAGTGCTCCGCACCACTGACATGGCTGACTACCAGATGCAAGACGCCGAGCTACGGCCACTCATCGAGCATCTGCGCGGCAGGAACTCCACCGTGCCGCGTCCCTTCCTTAGGAATGTAGCCGCGCACTGCCTGCGGAACAATGTGCTGTACAAACGGAGCTATGATAGCCAGGAGAAATTTCTTCTTGTCGTGCCAACTGTGCTACGGGCGGAAATCCTGCAAGCCTGTCACGATGAGCCTTCAGCCGGCCATCTCGGCGTGAGTCGCACATTTGCGCGGATCCACCAGAGGTACTTTTGGCCGAACCTTCTTGAATCGGTAAGACATTACGTAAGGACGTGCCGCGATTGCCAGCGCAGGAAGACACCTCCCGTAAAACCACCCGGAATGCTTCACCCAGTTGATCCCTCCGACGCGCCATTCAGGAAGGTTGGAATGGATCTACTTGGGCCATTTCCAACATCATCTCTGGGAAACAAATGGATTATTGTAGCCACTGACTACTTAACACGATATGCCGAAACAAAGGCTCTCTCTCGGGGAACCGCCGTAGAAGTCGCCAAATTATTCGTAGAGAACATCGTTCTGCGACACGGCGCACCTACCACTGTAATTACGGATCGGGGCACCGCCTTCACTGCTTCCTTCACGGAAAACGTCCTTAGGCTAACTAACTGCGAGCATCGTAAAAGCACGGCATATCACCCTCAAACTAACGGGCTCACGGAGCGCCTCAACAGGACCATCACCGATATGTTATCCATGTACGTCGATTTAGAACACAGGAATTGGGACGAAATTCTACCTTACGCTACCTTCGCTTATAATACGGCTACGCACGAAACAACTCGACTCACCCCGTTTCAACTTGTTTACGGACGCCCGGTGACCACTACACTGGACGCTATGCTTCCCCTAGATCACACCGACGTTGCCGACAATGCCGTTGAAGATATCACGCAGCGCGCTGAAGAAGCTCGTCAGCTTGCCCGACTCCGCATTCTAAGGCAACAAACAGTCGATGCCCAAAGACACAACCAGGGACGACGCAATCCTGAATATCTAGCTGGAGACCTTGTTTGGGTGTGGACACCCGTCCGTCGCCGTGGGCTTTCGGAAAAGCTTCTCCGCCGATACTTCGGCCCTTATCAAGTCCTTCGTCGCGTATCTGGTGTCAACTACGAGGTAGAACCCAAGGCAACAGCAGCGTGCTCATCGAGACGGCGGCCTACCCCAGAGATCGTACATGTGGCACGCATGAAGCCCTATTACTTTCGCTCAGACCAAGTCCAGCCTGACTGAACGTATCTGGTTGCCTTTGCGTATTTGCACACTGAGACGGCGCTTTTCAGCTAGTACGTTTCCCAGACTGGTTAGGCTGCAATAGCAAGGAACATCCATCCGGCATCGGGTCGATGCCGTTTCCGGGAGGGGGAGTAATGCCACGGCATTATTATCATCATTGCCAGACAGACCCAGCGGCCCACACCCAGTATTCGAAGTGAGGACGTTGAAGCCAGCAGCTGAGAAAAAGGCGAAGAGAAAGACGAAGGAGCAGTTTCGGTGGACGCTGTAGCTAGCGGTGACAGGAGACTTACGGGCACAAGTTCGCCCTCTAAATAAAGTGCTTTTCTTTATTGCTACAAACCCCAGTGCTCACTTTCACCGTTACAGTATATAGGGAGGCGAAGCTAAAGTTTGCCGGGCGAGGGCAGCGCTGCACTCTCCCCTCCGCGGGAGTACGCGGTGGCTGCCGGCGCTTCGGCACGTGCTTTTTTCGCTGCGCGCATGCTGCATTTTTCGCGCTAGGAAGTGGGCTGGGTAAAATTTTCTTTTGACTTATGAAACCATACACGTCAGCACGTGTCCAGCAAGTTTGGTTTAAACGTTGAGTAGTTACTGAGTTCATTTTTGTCGACGTTTGTCTTGTCGTCTGCTACAGACCCGCCGCTCGACCGTCAGACTTCCCCGACGATTTTAAGGGCGGAACGCGTTGTTCGGCGGTCGCCGGCTGCTGTCCTTTTGTCTGCAAGGCGACAGCTGTTCAGCTTGTCACAGCGTACTTTTTTCTTGTTTGTTACTCCCTTCGCGTGCTCGCGCTTCGGGCATCCGGACTTTCTGGACTGCAGAAACACTGAGGCTTGCAAGAAATGTAAGATAAACGTGATTAATTATGGTAATAGGTTATTTCTTACTCTTGAAACAATCAGCTGCATCTTATAAAAACGCATTAGAAAGGCACACGCTAATTAAGGGGTGCGCTGACAGCGCCGAATTTCCATTTTTCTTGTCCTTGAAGGAATTTTTGTTCGCAATGTTTGTCACCCGCTTGGAGTACAACTGTACACGTTTGGGTTAGAGTGACAGTTCGCGGAAACAACAGAACAGCTTGTGGCGTATAACTTTTAATTACTATTAATATACAGAATTTGGTGAATACCTCTTTTAATTACCAGTACTTGTAAATGTGGGGAAAAAAACGAACAACGCAGCAATTCCGTCCAGAACACAAGTCACAATGACAAGACGGACCAGAGCTACTACAGCTAGGTGAATCGCTAGAAACTTTTTTTTTCACCCATGCAAAATGTCAACCTATTGTGTTATATATCAACGATATCCAACGGCACCAGCTAAACAACTCCGAAGTTCATTTATTATAGCGGAAAACAATCATTGGCAGTATGCATTAAAAAAGTGTATAGGGGAGGACTCGTTAGAACATTAGTTCGCATTTTCAAAGCCAGGTAATGTAAACTGAAACACACAGATACAAACAAAAATGTGCCAACTTATTTCACCTTTCGAACCGCAGTGATCCATGCTTACCGTCTATCGTTTTGGTGCGCTTTCGCGGGGAATATGCAGAATTTAACAAATGGATCCTCTTCTTTCGCCGTGTTACTGTCGTGGCAGCTGACCATGCAACAATATGGGGGGTTTGCTTCGCTTTCAGTTTCATCTTTTCGTTTCGGGCTAGTGAGGAGTGTTCCCGCCACCCTTTGTACGTGCTGGCTTAAGTGGCTCACGCAGCTGGCGGTCGCTTTGTTCGCATTCGTGAGTAGGAGGCTGGATGCCTCAGACGGTGCGGAAGACAGCGCAAGCTGCGCGTGCACTTGCCAGACGCGGAGGAGCGGGCCGGGGGGCGTCTGCTTAGGGCGCTGAAAAGCCGTTCACCAGACGCAGTTGTTTCGCGATGATCGAGGTGGTTAGACCAGCCAAGGGTCGCCCACAAGAACACTTTATCCCGTGAAACCTCCGGGGCGCTCGGCCGTTCGACTGGCGCGTAGCAGACGACAAGACAAGCACCGGCAAAAATGGACCCAGTAGCTACTCTACGTGTAAACCGAACTTGCTGGACACGTGCTAATGTGTATGCTTTCATAAGTAGAAAAAAAATTTTACCCGGACCTCACAGTAGCGCGATAAATGCAACACGCGCGAAGCGAAAAAGCACGCGCCGAAGCGACGGCAGCCACCGCGTACTCCCGCTGAGGGTAAGGTCCCTGAAATAATTTTAGGGACCTTAGCTGAGGGTAGGGTGCCTCGATGCGCGCCCGCTCCGCGGAGAGAGAGAGAGATAACACTTTATTTAACAAAGGGTTAGCGCAGCTTGGTGACCAAAGACCGTAGAGCTTCGGCGACTGTGGCTGCCCGACCCGTTAGTAACTTCTGGAGATCCAGGCTTGAGCATCCCAGTGCTGCTTCCCACTGGTCGAGGGAGGTTATGAGAGGGAAGGGGTCGTACTTGCAGGCCCACATATGGTGATGTAATGTGGCCCGTTCTCCGCAGTGCTGGCAGAGTGTTGTGGGGTACAGCGAGGGGTGAATGTGATGAAGGACGGCTAAACAGGGGAGGGATTCAGTTTGAAGCTGACGCCAAAGGCGTTCCTCTTCCACTGATAGGGATGGGTGGGCGGGAGGATATTTGCGGCGGGAGAGGCGGTGATGTTCCGTGATTTCTCTGTACGTGAGTAAACTATCACGGGTTGATCTGGCTCCATGAGAGGTAGTGTTGGCATCACAGGCCCGGGAGACGAGAGCTCGGGCTGCGGTGTGTGCCACTTCATTTCCTCCAATACCCGTGTGGGCAGGGAACCAGATCAATTCTAGAGGATCAGTAGGTGGTTTTTGATTAAGAATTTGGTGGGCCTGAGGCGAGATCTGGCCTCTGGCGTAGTTTACAATGGCCGTTTTCGAATCTGAGAATATGAATCGGGGTGTTGGCCTATGTGTGAGTGCAAGTGCTATCGCCGCCTCTTCCGCCACTTGAGGGTGACGGGTTCTGATAGTGAGGGTCGTGAGGGGGGGAGAATCGGGTGAGTTGATGACTGCCAGGGCAAAGGCGTCCACATGACGATACTCCGCTGCATCAACATACAGTGTGCTTGGGTCAATGGGGTATTTTGCTGTTAATGCACGGGCTCGTTGCGCCCTTCTTTGGGAATGATATTGGGGGTGCATGTTTCGAGGAAGGGGCCGAATAATGATGTTTTCTCTCGTAACGGTTTCGATGGGTGATTTTATCTCGGGCTCTTGTAGGTAGCCAATGCGCAGGCTGTCTAGGAGGGCTCTACCGGCTACACTGCACGTCAGGCGGCCAAGCTGCCCCGTGCGATGTCCTTCGATTAGCTCTGTGGCTGTATTGTACACGCCTGGGCTCTCCAGTCTGGCAGTGGAAGCTCCCGGCGGTATTTGTAGAGCGGCTCGATAAGCCTTCCGAATTAGGCAATCCACTTTTCGAATTTCCGCTTCCGTGAGGCTAAGATACGGGAGCGCATATGTAATCCTACTTATTAGGAATGCTTGTATTAGTTTTAGCCTATCGTTTTCTTTGAGGCCATGTCGTCGTGCTACAATTCGTCTAAGAAGCCCGATTATTTGCGCTACATGAGCCGATAATTTCCTGATGTACGCTGTGTTTCGTCGGTCCTGTTGTAGAGGCAGTCCAAGTATGTTTATTTGCATTACCCGTGGTACGGGTGTACCCCCCAGCTGTATCGCGATTGAGGGGTCTCGCGGAGCTCTAGATTTCTTGGGTGGGAAGACTAATAGTTCGGATTTGGCTGGTGAACAGTGAAGGCCAGCCAAGGCCGCGCCTTCTTCTACGGCTGTTGCTCCAGCCTGTAGGGTGGCTTCAAGTTGAGCATCACTACCTCCCTTTACCCAGAGCGTGATGTCGTCCGCGTAAAGGGTGTAATGCAATTCCGGTATCTGATCTAAGGTGGTTGGTATATGAGCCACTGCTAGGTTAAAGAGCAACGGGGAAATAACGGATCCCTGAGGAGTACCGCACGATGGAAGCTGTATATCGGGCAGTGCGAGATTTCCCAATCGGAGTGTGGCCGTTCTTTGTGTGAGGAACGCGCGCACGTAGTTATATACTCGAGCTCCTGGTCCTATGCGTTCCAGACCTCTCAGGATAGCATCGTGGGTAACTCTATCGAAGGCTTTGGTTAAATCCAGGGCTAAAAGAGCTGTGGCATCCGCTATGGGTGGGTTTTCCAGAATATCATGATGCATCCTCAAGTGTATATCATTTGTGGAAAGCCCTGCTCGAAAGCCGTACATATTGGGGGACAGAGATTGCGTGTTTTCGATGAAACGATTTAACCTAGCTAGAATTACCCGTTCTAGTAATTTGCCAATACATGAAGTTAGCGAGATGGGTCTCAAATGATCCAGAGATAGTGGCTTGCCCGGCTTTGGTATGAATGTTACGTTCGCATGGCGAAACTCTTTAGGGAGCGTGCTCTCCTTCCAATGGTAATTGAATACCCAAACTAAGTAGGCTATGGAGGCGTCATCTAAATTTCGTAAAATTTTATTAGTAACTCTGTCTTCACCCGGGGCTGAGGTTGTACAAAGTTCATGCAAGGTTTCCCGCACCTCCGCCTCAGTAATGTCCTCATCCAGAGTAGGGTTGGGGGAGCCGGCATAATCGGGATGCTGGACCTGCTCACCTTCAGGGATGTACATAGTTCTCAGCTTTTCCAGCACTGCGTTCGGGGTCTCTGCCGCTTTATGGATCAAGAGAGTGATTCTGTTTGCCTGTTCGGTTTTGGAGTGATTAGCGTCAAGCAAGTGCCTAAGGAGAGACCATGTACGTTTCATTCCAAGCGCTCCTCGCAGCCGGTCACATAGCTCCTCCCATCCTGCCCTGGCTAGTTTTTGAGCGTATAATGTCGTCTCTTTTGAGAGATTAGCGATGCGCTTTCTGAGGCTTCTATTGTGTTTTTGTGTCCGCCACCGTTTTTTAAGGCTTTTGAGAGCTTCCCACATGTGTTGTAGCTTTGAGTCTACAGTTAGTGATGGGATTTCCGGGTCTATGACTTCTTGATGCTGCTGGACATCGGTGAGAAGCTGCCTGGTCCAGTCAGAAAGGTTAGGCCGGTCCGTCTGCTGACTGGTTGCCTCCTGTCTTATCTCTCGGAGTACGTGCCAATTTGTAATGGTTCTTTGTGTGCGCTTGGGTGGTGATGGGTGTTGTAGTGTTGTGGTGAGCTGCACTATATGATGATCACTACCAAGTGTATGTTCTAACCTGTCCCATAACGTTTCCCCGACTCTGTGGATGAGAGTGAGGTCCGGGGTTGTGTCCCGCTGGGTACTCGTTCCCACCCGAGTGGGTAGGTCCGGCGGGGTTTCTAGTGTGAGGTGTTGTGTCTGGACCAACTCCCATAGCAGCCTTCCTTTTTTTGTGTCTTTGTGATACCCCCATGCTGTGTGGGGCGCATTAAAATCGCCAACGATAATGAGTGGTTCCCCTGAAGCTGCTTGCTTGGCTGCCATGATAAGTGATTTGAAGTTGTGATTGTGTTCCTTAGGGCTACTATAGGTATTAACAATGTGTATTCTACGATGGGCGGGGTTTTTTGGGTATAGTGTAGTAAAATCGTGGGGGATGTTAATATCATAAAGCTGTTTGTGTTGTGCTGGTATGTTTCGGTGGACGCATTACCACTTTGATGTCCGTCGGTGGTAGCGGTTCTAGCGGTACTATTCGCCTGTGGGGCTTCTTCTGAGTCGAGGCTTTCCTTAGATGGATGTCTTGCGGTGTCATCGTACTTGCCTGTATCGAGGCATTGGTGTCGGCGTGGAAAGCTTGCTGCTGCCGACGTATGAGTTTCCATCCCGGCAGCAACAACTGGTCTGGAGAGATGGGTTCTCCTTCTACTTCGCTCTCCATCGCGGTGAGATTACTGATGGTGCCACGTGGTTACGGCAGAAAGGTGCAACTGCTGCGGCGCCCGGCCTGCGCCGAGCTCGAGCGAGGCCTAGGTTAGGCTTAGCTCTGGCGGCGGCGTGGTCGGCACTTCGAACGTCCGTTGAGTAGAACAGTTCACAGATGAGGCACGAAACGACTATCCGCGATGTTCGGGTCCGCGGGGGGTGGCGCCACTCTTTGAAGGGGTCGCCGCCGCCAAGACCGGTTCTCGGGAGGCGCCGCCGCCATTTTTTTGCATCCCGCCCCCGCCGACTGCCGCGCTAGGCGCGCGAAAAGCGGCGCTCTTCACAAAATCTCTTTGCAGAATGCCTGGGTGCTGCGTTCCCTTGTGTTCTAGCAGCGCTAAAAATCTCTGGAGCATGTTTCGTTTCCTAGAGACCCAAAAAGGCGGCTTCTGTTGGCGGTGAAGATCAAGCGGGATAAGTGGCAGCCGACGAAGCATTCCTGCATATGCAGTGCAAGTACCCGGCTTCTCAGCAGTGCCAAATCCATTTGGGGCTATTGTAAGCTTGTCTGTGTGGCTGCTTCTTGATACCAGACGCAAGGTTTTACGTGTTTATGTTGGAGGTTTCATCATGCTTTGGCGGCCTTTTTATATTTTGATTGATGCAAACGGACGTGGCCTCTTAAAGCGGGGGGCCGATATAAAACGTGTGGCGCTTTGCATCTTCAGTCATTTCACTTTGTATCACGAAATAAGGCGCTCGTTGTAAAAAGGTGTGCGACCTTTCTCAGTCCCGAAGCGTCACCCCGGCGCATCACGCTTACTTCACCAAAAGCCCATTTTTTGGCAGTGTGAATGATATATCCCAAAGCGTAAAACTGCATGCGACGTGTTATGCTCGTGTTTCTCCGTGTTGTCTCAACTTAAGGTATGTTATAAATCTTGTGCGAAAAATTATATTTAAGACATTTATTTCGCTTATCATGCCATAAAAGTAGCGCATGGAGGTGAAAAGAAATGTGTCAATTACACCTCTATTTTGTGAATCATGTGCGGATGTGAGCCGATACGCGTGGATGCCGGTTTGTTCGATTTGCTTGATTTCACGCCATTTATTCTTATTTCTCTGGAGAAAAAGGCACCTATATTGACAATTTATCGTGCAGGCTCACTTTGGAGGATCTTGTTTTGAACAAAACCGTGCAGATGGATGAAAGGAGCTGAAGCCAAATGCTTTGCCAACGCCTTTCCCAATCAGAGGTCGGCATTTACCATTTTATTCACTGCGTGTTTTCGTATAAGTGCGTACATTACTTAAGAAATCGGTCCAAAGCAGCGAAAGCCAACCGGAGACAGAACGCAGCCTTAGCCCACATCCAACAATGACGAGGTGGACAACCCCGCTGAAGAACTTCACGCATCATCAGACAGCGGAAATCCTCCCCGAGTCAACTCACAAGAGACGTCATCGGTATCACAAGAGACGGTATCACAAGAGACGTCATCGGAAAACCTCCAACTCAACAGCCCAGGTGTCGAAGCTTTGAATGTCGGAATTCCAAACTCGGCAAATGAAACTCTCACAGCTAGTGAGACACAAAGGGATTGTGCTGAGTTGAAAAAGCAGTTGGCAGACCTGGAAAGAAGATACACCGTACTTCAAGAACATCACACACATGCTAAGAACGCAATTCAAAACCGCAAAAAGCAAGTTCGAAAACATTCCAGTGTAATCATCATTACTTGTATTATAACTGCAGTGAAGTGTGTTTGTATCATTTTGTACATAATGTATTATGTATCAGCAGTGGAGGATGTCGTTCATCACTTTGTACATAGTGTATTTTTGCTTCAAGGTATTAAATTATTATTCCTACATCCGTGTAAGCCTTCATGTTTAGATTGCAGCCCAAGGACGCTGGTTCGATTCTCGGCCGCGGTGGCCGCTTTTCTGATGGAGACGAAAATACAAATCACCCGTTTGTTCGAGATTTCGGCGCAGGTTAAAGATTCCTAGGTGGTCGAAATTAATCCGTAGCCCTCCACTACGGCACCTCATCGCCTATGTAGCGTAGGCGCTTTAAACCTCACCAATCAATCAATCACGTTCAGATTGCACAGTGCATGCATGACACACTTTGCCGCGAGGGAATCCTATATATGTAAGTACCGAATAATAGTTTCAGTGGCTGTAAGCGTGCCGCACATTCGCACTTGAATATGCAGCAGTTCCCTTCCTTCGTGTACTCCGCCTACGTTCTGATATGTTTATATGTAAACGCAACGACAGCAAGTTCACGGCGCCGGTATGACACGACGGCGAGAAGTTTCCCGCCATGTCACCTATCGTAAAAAAAGAAAGGCATTCACCATACCTTCGCTAATCACCTCAAAATAGAGAATACTTCACCAAAACCTTACTCTTCTGTTCATCTACCCTAAAAAAAGAATGTATATCAAAAGTAAAGCCAAATCAAGCCCACACTGTTAGCGAGACCAGCACTATCAAGGCGCGTCACGCAGCAAACGCGCGCCCCGCGCCTAGCGGATGCAAGAAAATGGCGGTCGCGCTAGCAGACGACGCGGTTGTCCTCACCCTCAGCGGAGCGGGCGCGCATCGAGCGGGCGCGCATCGAGGCACCCTAGCTGAGGGTAAGGTCCCTGAAAGAACTAAGGTAGCGCCAACTGCTCCCTCCTTCTCCGCTGCCCTCCTCTTTTTTCTCTCCCCTCACCCGCGGCGCCGCCGTCCCTTTAACTCCGCGGCGGGGCCGCCATATTTGTTGGCCACTTGAGAGCAGACGCCCTTGCAGCGTCTGCTGCAAGGTTGCAGCGTCTGCTGCAGCGTCTGCTGCAGCGAGCGCTTCAGGGCGCTCGCTGCAGTTTGCTCTTGTTTTCGCGCCGAAATCGCTCTTTGGTAGCATTTATAGGATTTCTAGAGCCCCGTTTTACCAACAGGCACTGAGTGATAGTGTTTTGTTTTACATTTTTGTCTACAAGGGGATATTTGCGAGGCGGATGCCGCTGGCGCATACGCACAGCGCGGTTTTTGTTTACGTGTGCGGCATTCTGTAACACCTCAGGATAGCTCGTGAATGCGAAAGGATCGAGCGTGGACATTTCAAACTGCTCTGTTACGGTAGTTCCGTTCTTGCATTCGCGTGACTGTGGTCGTGCAATCACTGCACAGAGGTCTTGCGCACGGTTCGCGGCAGTATACAGTGCGCTTCATTCGCAAATGCCGTAGTTCGAGCGCTGCGCTGGCGTCCTTGCACTCGCCTTTCTTGCGATAATTGTGTATCCTCAGCAGCGTTCACTCTGCGCCCGCTTTTACTAACGACCTACAGCCTACCTTAATTACGCGCAGTTTAGAGTGCTTTGCCGTTTTTGTAGAAATGTTTCCTTCACCTTCATGTCGTTATAGGCTGCTGTGAGTATACTAAAAACATACACATGCTGTTGTGCGTGTGTGCACGTACAGCGACGTGAAAAGCCCCTGCTTCCCCGACTTCGCAGCCGGATACACTAAACTACACTCGCGGCCGTACGTTCATGTGCGAACCTAGTGAAAAACGCAGACTTGTAATTCTGGGAATACGCGCCAGAGAAGACTGCGATCAATCGATCGGGTAAACTGAAATTACAGTCCCTCTAGGTACAAATTATGTAACTAGTTACTGCAGTTAATTAATCATGCAATACGTTTTTTCACCGGGCGCGGTCGTTTACAGCCGTTATTAATGGAGGCGCCTGGACAGAATTGTTTTGTGCTGGCATATATTCTGGCAGATTTGTACATTGCACTAACACAGGGATACACCCGAAAGAAATTCGAAAGATGACCAATGTCACGATGATTATCAAGAGAAAACAATAAATCACAAAAATGAATTGGTGCCAGCAAATAGATATTTTATTGGAACAAACGTCCGTAATGACGTCGTGCAGGTGGCTTGTGCTGCTGACGTGGCTTCCCGTGAGAAAAAATGTTGGGAGTGGCATTTGGGTTTAGTTTTTTTAACGCCAAGCTTCTCCAATATCCGTTGCTCAAATTGATCCGTGAAATAATCCTATTGAGAAGGGAAAAGAAATGTCGCCACCGAGTTTGAGATGCGCCACAAACACTCCGCAAATATAGGCAATAATGCATTGCAGAAGGGAGTTAGTGACTGTTCTACCATAGCATGGTCAAATTCGTGTTCGCGCATCTGCTCAGTGCCGCGTCCGCTCAACTCGCTACACTAAACCCGTTTAGCATGCGCTTTGCTGGACAAAAATACGTCTGCTGAAAATAATATAGTCGCCCAGTGTGTTTTGGTTCAAATCGCAATGACTGGATACGCTGCGCCCTTGACTACTAAGATGAAGTAAGCGCGCACACTGCAAATGTACGGCATCACGTGTAATGCAAACGTAAGTCGTAATTAACGTTCCTCTGTGCATACACGGAAGAAAGGGCGTACAGCCGTTACGGTGCGAATATGCATTTGAAGTGCTCATTCAAACGTGCGCGAATTTAATAAAGCGATAACAGAAATTGCGCATCAAACGTACGTCAACGGCGCGGTCACTATATTAGCTGACCTTAAATTGTTTTACCTAGCCGCAATTTTTTTTTCTCGCAACAGCCTCAATTTGCGCCGCACCGACCAAGCCCATATTACGCAGCAAATCACTCCGATGTCATAACAACGGGATTATAATACCACCCGGGTAGCTAACACACAAAACATGACTTCACGCCAAAAAGAGCGTACACGCACTCGGAACGCACACGATACATGGTCAGACGCAAGCTGCCGTCGGCCAAAACAAGCATGAATTCAGGTGAACAATTCTCGCGTCACGAAACCTTTACGACAACTGACTGAACATGCTACGCCGCTGATATTGATGCTGGAAGTTAAGCGCGCACATGACAAATACACGGCCTCTTATCCAAACCAAAGCTTACGACGGGACGAACTCGGCGCTGCGCGCAATGCCTACTCAGAACAAAGCGTGGACGACGGTCGCGAAGGGAATACGCATTTCTTCGTAAGTGACCGCTCAAGCTCGCGCAGAATTTAACAGAGCAAGAACAAGCATTCAGAAACTTACCTCGCAAAAGAGTGATGGTAGCGTCGGCCTGAAGTATGCCCGTTCAAATCTATGCAACCAAACTTTTCTCCTTTCTGCGTCGCGTTTCCCGGACGGAATAACGAAGTCTTGTGCCCCGCCTGACGATATTCGCGCTTCCTAAGGCACAACACATCGACACCGAGAAGCAACCTAAAACGACACCGGTGCGACATTTTTTCGAAGCGAGCAGCTAATTCCGGTACTGAAGCACGGTGGCGACGGTGGCTCGGAAGCCAGCAATGGCGTCGCAGCGGCGGCGTTGCGCAATGTCCCAGCCGGCGAGGCATCGGCGAGGCGACCCGGCGGCGGAGCAAAAAAAACAAAACCACGTGACTTTTCCCTTGGCCAATGGCGCGCGCCGTTCGCCGGCGAAAAAGAAAATGGCAAAAAACGAAGTAAGAGAGGAGCGCGGGCGAGGGCGAAAGGCGGCGAGATCTAAAGATGGCGCTACCTTAGTAATTTTAGGGACCTTAGCTGAGGGGAGAGTGCATCGCCACCCGGCGATCGTTCCGGAGCCTATAGCTGCAATCCTAGCTAAAATGAAGCCATTATCAGGTTCTATGAGTCGCTTAGCATCCATGACATTATAGGTATGCTTTCTTTTTATTGCGATACGAAGAGCGAAAGTTGACGAAACGCCATTTCGAGGACCGCTGCAGCACACACGGCTTTCGTTTCAACCATTAGAGTTCCTGTATATGCTCCCTACGGGAGCTCCCGTAGGAACTCTATCAACCATCGGCTCTGCGCGCCGCGGTGCGGCGAAAGACGCGGCCACGCCCCCTTTTCAACTTACGCTCTGTCCGGGCGATTGGGACGGCCGGAGCAACTCAGCAACGGCGCGCCGCCGGCAGCCGATCGCGGAGGCCGTGCCGCCGAACACGGCGCGGCCAGTGGCGCGGCCGAGCCGATGCTGACACCTCCGTTGCGCGAGTACAGTCTTTTGTCAAAATTTTGTGGGCCGCGGCGACCGTGGCCGGAGCAGGCGCGCGGCCGAGCAGGGGCGCTGCGCTTGCCGCTGTCGGCTGGTTGCGCGGCTAAGGAGAGCGAGGGGAACTATCACGCTTCCTTTCCCAGTAGGGCTGGCCCATGGGGCTGGCGCGGTAAGTGCAGCGGGGCCGGTTTCTCAGAGCAGGCGGACTTCGCTTCAGCGCAGGCACTTTGCGCAGCACTTGTTGCTCCTGGCACACTACAAAAGCAAGAGCAAAATTTTCCCTCTCTCTCTTTAGCCGCGCAACCAGCCGACAGCGGCAAGCGCAGCGCCCCTGCTTGGCCGCACGCCTGCTCCGGCCACGTTCGCCGCGGCCCACAAAATTTTGAGAAAGACTGTACGTTGGTTTTACACGTGCATGTGGTTGGGCTATAGTGCCTAGAATATACTAGGCACTATAGTTGGGCCTAACGAAATTGGCGCGTAAGCACCCGGGTTGCCCTGATTTATAGTGCCTAGAATATACTGGGATATTCTAGTCACTATACGCCTCGAGCGCGGCCTGTAGGGGCGCCACTGAAATCCCCCTAGCGGCCCGTTTCGAAAGCAGGCGCGGGAGTCCCCGGCCCGCTCCCCCCTGTCGCCGTTGCTTTTGGGGCTCGTTCAAGACAGCGATTTACCGTTTGTCCGCGTTCGAAATACCGAAAAACGTGGAGCAGGCACTCTGTTTGCAAGCCTGGTGTGTTCACGAGAGTATAAACGTTTATGACGCGATCTTAGAAAGATCTATATGAGCGCCGGGCGTGTGTCACAGGCCGGCGTCCCGAAGCGAGCATTTGCATGTAGCTGATTGCAATCTGCTGCCCTGAAATTTAATTGCAGTGTCTCCGTAATCAGTGTTTCCTCCGATGGTCCTGTTGCGGCCATACACACTATGATGTAAATCGACTTTGTGCACTACAAAATGCAGCGGAGCACTCATACCTGACAGCACGCAAGTTACGCTTGCCAATATCATATATAAGATATTGATTAGTACCCTGAAAAAGCCAATGCGGCATAAATTTAGCAAACATCGTACCAAAGAAGTACGATGGATAATGCAAAATTACACTCCGGAGTCAGCACACGACGACAAATTTAATGCTGGGTCGTCTTGTCCCGAGGTGAGCGCTCGCAAAGATTCATCTGTTACATTGATCCTCCACGAGAAGCGCGAATATGGGCTTATAGAGTAATCCGCGTCCGCGACCAAACTCTTCTTCGAAACATCGTCGTATGACACAGAGAGACTGCAGAATCTAGCATAAACCTAAATCAGAGACCCTTATCAGATACGACACTCTTCCAACGAGCCCATGTGTACGAGATTTGGGCGCACGTTAAGGATCTCCAGGTGATCAAAATTAATCCGGAGCCCTCCACTACGGCGTGCCTCGTCGTCTCCGTTATGTCAGTGCGATAAACCCTGCAATCGATCAATCAACTCTTTCAACGACACCTCGTATTTCTTGTGAACAAAATGCGTCCGCCGAGTGATATCAGCCATTCGTTGAAGTCGAAAAACAAACGAAAAGTGAACATGGAGCTTGTGTGTGATTACTAAAACGTTCATTCGTTGATTTCGCTCCGCATTTGTAAACAACGATAGTTGAGCGTCCTCCTCCTTACCCCCCCCCCTCCCCCATTGTCTAGCGAAATATCAGTGCATTTCGCATCTAGTTGGTCTCGTGAATACTACCTTGCTCAAACAAACGTCTTTAGCATTTCAGAAGCTGCTCTCGGTTTTTTTTTTTCATTCCCGTACGACTATTCTATTTATTCCTGACTTGCAGACCATTCATTTTCCCGTGGTTTCATTACCATTTACCTTGGTTCTTACTATAAGACATGAGTGGGCACATATCTGACAATGCACAGCCTTTGAGTGTACTTAACATTTTCGCGTGGCTTATATTCCAATAAAAGGCACAAGTTTTTGTCAGCTATTGGGTTATCACACCCCCGAAACATATTTTTCTACGACGTACATATTCGAAGCAAAGCCGCATTTGTTTTCTGCGCTGCAAAACGAACCAACCTCTTACAGTGCCAATGTCAGGTCTAAACGAGGTGACAATAAATAGAATTCACTTGTGCTGACGTGTTCGAAGGTGACAGCGGTGAGATGCTGCTGCCGTCGCCGACGACCGCAAGAGCGGCCAAGAAGAGCGCAGAACCGCCTCCCCGAGTAGCTCTTGTTGGCGTTAGAGCGCTCTACCAAGACGCAGCTGTTTATTTAAGCACCCTAAACGTGCAGTTAGCTTAGAGACGTCACCATAACAAGTTGTTTAGTGCGCGGAAAGGCAAAGAGAAGCGAAAGAGAACCAAAACACTGCTTGACCACCTATCAGCCACGCAGCGCTAATCCCGCAAACGCCGCGGAGAAGCGGCGGCAGGCGGCGCAGCGATCGCGAATCTCGAGGCGTATACCTGGGGAGCGGTTTGTCGCACTTGATCTCACCCCCACTGCTCTCTGCGCATGCGCCGTGTTGCTATGGCAACGGAGGCGCGTCGCCTGCGTCGTCTGCTTCCTCTCCGTTGCGGCTGCGCTCCGCAGCGCCGAAGTCAAACGGGAGCGCGCGGCCTCCATGGCGCGCGGCACGCCGCTCGTCGATGCGCGCCGTCGGCAACGAGAAGCGTGTAGCCGCGTATGCGATCGCGATGGAAACAAAAACAAAAACAAACAAAAAAAAACCAGAAAGAAAATAAGAAGATTCCAACGCGGAGATCTAGGCATTGGGCACATTTTGCTCAGCCCAGCGATGAACAGCTGATCTCACGATTCGTGTCGTATTTCGAAATGCGCTGGTTGTGACTAAGCTAAATCGGCGCTAGCATGGGGTTTCATTGCGATGGTCACTTGATACAATCGGCGCCCTTGTCTGTGCATCCCATCCTTGTAGCGCCTGTTTCAGAACTTCTTACGCAAATTATCAACTTTTCTAAGCTGTGTATTTGATGTGCTTCCTTTGCCCGGGACGATGCTAGTCTCGTACGTGTTGATCAGTCTTTTTGTTGTTGTCGAAGTTGTTCTGTTCACCCTACTGTGCTGGGCCTAAATAGAGGCTTGCTGCACAAACAAACAAACAAACAAACAAACAAACAAACAAACAAACAAACAAACAAACAAACAAACAAACAAACAAACAAACAAACAAACAAACAAACATATATACAAATAAATAAATAAATAAATAAATGCGGATTTGCGGATATTTGCTTTCCTGTTCGTCTTCGTGTCAAACACTTTTACTTCGCTGCAGATGTGGCGAAAAGGGCGCAGCCACACGCCGGATTCTGGGTTCGGACTCCAAAATGCGCCCACGTGCGTTTAGGGGCGGGTCGCAGCGTTATTTATGGCCTGGGAGAGAGCGACATCGCGCTGCTGAGGAAAAGACTGCACATTGCACGTCGAAACTGTGTACTTCCAGACATCAAACGCCCCATATCGAGACTGAAAACTAAGCGCTTATCCTCCGACTCGCAACCTGTTGACAGCACTGGGAAAGGTAGCGGCGCCCCAAGTCAATCATTAAATTCAATTCAATTCAGTTTATTTCAACATCAAGGATGTTTGGAGGCACAGACAAAAAGCCATACAAAGGCTTGACAGAGGTCCGTGCCCCCTACATGGCACACAGTGGAGAGTAACGGGAGGCCGTGTTCATATGTGCAACAAAGCAATTATACATGTTTTTCGCGTACAGAAGCAGAGCGCCACTTTTGTAAAACAAAAAAAAAACTACAACAAAGAACAGAGACCGTACTATAGTGACTAGATAAGGCAAAGGATTTTTGTGTGCACCAGGAGGTCAGTAAGGCATTCCATAATGTGTGACGCTAAGAACAATAGTTAATCCGGGATTGCAGCAACATATAAATGTCATTGATAACAAAGGAGAAACAGAATACAATGGAAAAAAACAAAATATACAGGAGGTCTATGAGACAACTACAAAAACGCATTACGCAGATCTTTAAAAGAGACTGTAAAAATATCAGTTCCATGTTCGCAATAAAGTCGATTGAGCATTGAAGGGAGGCAAAATTTCAGCATTTGCTTTCCATAATTTGTGCGGCACGTGTCAACTTGCCATTGCTCTAGGACTGCGGGTTGCATAAGAAATGACGTTTTTTCGTAGTTTCGCAAGTTCGGCCATTGTGCCAACGTTTCTGGCTGTTTCTGAATTAAAGTTCTGAGATAACTTAAATGGATTTTACATTGATAATTTTAAGGTCATGAAACAGACTACTTGTATGGGATAGCGGAGCTGCTTTATTTACAATTCGGATAACTCGTTTCTGCATAAGGAGTAGTTTTCCTATGTTTTGAAGCTTTGGTAGTGCCCCACACTAATACGCCATAATTCAATAGAGGTGAAAAGAGACCATTGCATAAAATGATATTAACAGATATGGGAAAATAAAAGTACTGTTTCCGCATACAGCCAGTCACAACCGATAATTTCCCGTTTAGGTAACTGATGTGCTTATCCCAGGACATATGCTCTGAAAAGTATACACCTAGTTTGGAAATGCGCTACTATTTCGATTTCGGTATTATCTATATGAATGGGAAGCAATGTGAAATTTTTATGTCGGGGGTGAAATAGAATTGCCTTTGTTTTGTCGGTGTTGATCCTGAGATCATTACTAAAGATCATTCATGATAGATCATAGAACGCACTACATAATTGTGCTCCTACGCGCCTGTCGCCTCCGTAAATGTGACAGGTGTCTTTCTGACCTGTTGTTTTTTGAAAGATCTGCAAACGACGAAGGTTTCTGCTGTGGAAGTCTAACGGGCAACAATGTCGTTGTCCGAGCAGTCTTCAAAACGCAAAGTGGAAGACGAGAAGAGGTGCTTTCAGGAGCGATGGGAACTTTCTTGTTTCTCCACGGAATCAAGAGACAAGGTGTTGTGCTTAGTCTGCCACCAGACTGTGGCTGTGCCGAAGGAGTACAATGTTCGACGCCACTTCATGTCTTGCCATCACGAGAAGTATGGTGCTCTTACTGGCAACGTTCGCGAGCACACCGTGACTCAACTGAAGGCGGCGTTGGGAAAGCAGCAAAACCTGTTCAAAAAGGCTGCCAAAGCAAGCGACGAAACTGTAAGGGCAAGCTTCGTCATTTCTGAGCTTATCGCCAAATCATCCAAGCACTTCACTGAAGGCCTGTTCGTGAAGCAGTGCCTGCTCGGAGTCGCTGATGCTACCTGTCCCAGCATGAAAAAGACATTCGAGAAAATAAGCCTCTCTCCAAACATAGTCGCCCAGAGAATTAACGAGATCAGTGGAGACATTGAAAAAGGATTAATCAACCGATGCCACGAGTTTGAAGCATTCTCTATTGCAGTTGACGAAAGCATCGAGATCGTGAGATCAGCTGTTCATTGCTAGGCTGAGAAAAATGTGCCCAATGCCTCGATCTCCGCGTTCGAATCTTCTTCTTTGCTTTCTTTGTTTTGCTTTTGTTTCCATCGTGATCGCATACGCGGCTACACGCTCTCGTTGCCGACGGCGCGCATCGACGAGCGGCGTGCCGCGCGCTCCCGTTTGATTTCGGCGCCGCGGAGCGCAGCCGCGGCGGAGAGGAAGCAGACGACGCAGGCGACGCGCCTCCATTGCCATACCAACGCGGCGCATGCGCAGAGAGCAGTGGGGGTGGGGTGAGTGCGAAAAACCGCTCTTTGGTTGCTATCGTTGTTGTAAGTTGTAACAACCACCGTCTTTTATGAGTGTAAAGTTGCGACCTAGAAGTTAAAAATAATAAAAAACGTACGCAAGCTCACAAAGATATTCTTAAGGCTTTAACATGCCATCCTTTCTGCAGATAAGTTTGTCCAAATTTTGTCCAATCAAACGTTTCGTTTTCACTCTTGCCGTGGAAATAGCAGCCATATCGCTCGCCCTTGTTTATATTCACGGTGGCTCATGGCGGACAGTACGGAGTCAAACGCTTGCATTTCGTTCAAGGCTGGAGTGAAAAAGCGCAAGTGCTTTAGAAAGCGGACGTCGTCTAACGAAGATGGATCAGCAAGCGACGGAGAAGACGGCATTTCGAGGTAAGTCGGTAGGTGTGCCTCAACGTGCAGGAGCTGCAGACGGCTGCTTGCGCGACGACTGAACCCGAGTCCCCGCAGGGAGATCTTGGACGACACGAAGGCGATACAGAAGCTTCGAAAACGCCCCAACGGGGTCAGCGTCCTGGGACTCAACCTCGGCAAGAAGCTCACGCCAAAGGAGGAGCTGGTGACTGTGAGTAGTGGCCTGTTTTGCCTCTAGTTCCTACTGTACTGCCCACTGCGCCTCAGCGGTGGGACGGAGGGCAGTGGCGCATGACAACAAACGCGAAAGCTGCTGGGTTGCTCGGTTTGCTAGCATTCTTGACTAAACAACGTGAGGTGGACGGGATAACACTTCTCGTTTGTCGTCCCGTCCACCTAGCGATGGCTGTCAAGGTGGTAGTGGTAACACGGATTTTTGATAGCCTATGACAGTGCGTGATTATCGGTCTAGCCGATCGGTTACGCTACCTACGAGGAACACCTCTAGGACCATAAACATTAGAAATTTGATGCTTGCAACTGTCACACTTAAAGCATGCTTTTTTGGCGGTAAACGGGAGCCGTGGCACACGTCACGAAAAATAAGGCCTTAATATACCGAATGACATTATTTGGGCGGACTGTGGTACACGCGAAAACACAAAGGTAGGGTGGCTAGAATGGGAAGGTGTGAAGACCGGCCAGGAAAAGCTGGCCCCCGTTCGCGTGAATGCCGCGCGGCGGCGCCGTCGTCAGGGGCGCCGTCAGCTCGCGCGGCCGTTCTTCGTGCTAGGCGTCTCTGCCCACGGCCTCCGCGATCGGCTGCCGGCGGCGCGCCGTTGCTCCGGCCGTCCCAATCGCCCGGAGAGAGCGTAATTCCGAAGAGGCCGTTTCGCCGTTTTCCGCCGCACGGCGGCGCGCGGAGCCGATGGTTGAAACGAAAGGCGTGTATGCTGCAGCGCTCCACGAAATGGCGTTTCGTCAGCTTTCGCGCTTTGTATCGCAATAAAAACAAAGCATACCTGATGTCATGGATGCAAAGCGACTCATAGAACCTGATAATGCATTTATTTTAGCTAGGATTGCAGCTATGCGACTTCTTTAATATGTGCCGCATGACGCCCTCGACACACGGACAATATTCCCTACTACCAATGGAAAATTTCTGGCGCTTAAATAACGTTCAGTTCGCTTTATAACGTACTTAACGCGTTATAACGTACTTTATATAATCTGCATGGTCAACGCAGTTCATTAGAGCGTCATACACGTGACTAATGGCTGTGCTTTTATCTAGCCTTTAAATTAATGGCTGTTGGGTAGAAGGACCCATCCTATTTTTAGGATTAACACGTTTAAGTAGTGTTACCCTGAGCGATAGCCTCAAGGTCGAAGCACATGTCCATGTGTTAAGCAATGATGACAGCTTTCATGTTTGCTTTGGACAATATCCACTTATATGTACACACTAAAAGTTAGGAACCAAATCTGTACTTAACGCTCGTCCAAGAGCTGCATAGTTTATTGAACGTCTATTTACAAACTACACTGCACTTAAATTCACAAATGTACGCTTTCAAGGCATCGATGCCTTGAAAGCGTACATTTCTGATCTGCTTGTCTTGACAAACAATAATTCACACATGAAGCACTTTGCGATGCAGGGGCTTGGAAACCAGTTTTTTTTTTTTTTTTTGTCGAATACAGCGTTGTTCGTGACAGTTGCACCAACATTGGCAAGCAGTGACCTCACAATAAATATGGAAAGTGTGGTGGTAGCATATGTTCATCATCCCTTGCTGCGCACGTGAACACAGGACAACGTTTTAGATGAGGCAAAGTCATTGCTTTGTACTCAAAGCAGCACGTGCTTTATCAGCATTTAGGATAAAAATAAGCTGGAGCTGTTTTCAAAGAGGCCCGTTCTTCCTCCATGACAATATCTTAGACTTGATTGATTGTAGGGTTTAACGCGCCGACGCAACGCAGGCGATGAGGCGCGCCGTAGTGGAGGGCTCCGGATTAATTTTGACCACCTGGGGATCTTTAACGTGCGCCGAAATCTCGTACACACGGGCGTTTTAGCTTTTCGCCTCCATCAGAAAAGCGGCCGCCGCGGCCGGGAATCGAACCCGCGACCTCGTGCTCAGCAGCGCAACGCCTTAGCCACTGAGCCACCGCGGCGGGTAATATCTTAGACTTGTCCATAGGAAAAAAAATTGCTGGCGGCAACAGTGTTTGCAAAATCATTTTAGTTTGACAGCACAACCTACATAAAACTCCTCATCAGATTTTCTGCGTTGTGGGGTGCAACCGAATGCCTGTAAAGCTGCTTTATTTGGATAGTGACAGTGCGCTTTTATTTACAGAAAGCTGAATAAAGAATTTTGGATCATACCATCGTAAACGGCGGCTAATTGTCTTAGCTGAGTCGGATGCCGCAAGAAAACTAATATAAATTAAAATCTTGTAGTAAATTTAAAAAAAAGCATAAGCGCAAGAACATAATCAGTAGGCTGCATAGCAGGTGTACCCTGAACGAGGTATTAAACAAAAATATAGAAATGGTCAATTTCTAAATATAACTGGCAAAAATCAAACACGGCGTCAATATAAAAATGCAATGACTGCTCTCGATTGTTGTCCATAACCCACCCTATGCGAAGAAAAAATATAATGGCTGTTCCAACAAGCAAGCACCCCATAAATCTGTCGCCGAAAAGTTTCCGCACATATGTCCGCGCACAGGAATGTCCGCACCGAAACGTCCTGCTACGAAATGTCCTGCACCGACCAAATCAAGCACAACAAGCAAAACGCGATTAACTTTTCGCCGTACAGTGACATATCTTGGTTTCCGTGCCATTCCTCGAAGCTTCTGAGACAAGCGGACTTCATGACCTGATCGTTTGGTTGGTGAGCTCAGAAAAAATAAAGCTTCAACACAGTTACGCGAATTCCGGCAGCGAAGACACGCAGCAACTCCGGCCCCGCAAAGCCGTGGAGAGGAGCGGGTGCAAGCGGCCGAACCATCGGCTAACACTGCCACCTCGCGCCGCGTTGCGGAGTTAGCCAAATTACAGGTTTTTGCTGGGGGACGCGCCGAATGGGACGGCCGGAGCAACGGCGCGCCGCCGGCAGCCGATCACGGAGGCCGTGCTCTGCCACGACCTTGCGGGGCCGCATTACTGAGCTGTAGAAATTTTAGCTGATACCGCAGTTCCACAGACAAGGCAAGGCTTGTGTTCATCATCATCATCACCAGCCTGTCTACGCCCACTGCAGGGCAAAGGCCTCTCCCATTATTCTCCAATTACCTCGGTCCTGTGCCAACTGTGACCAATTTATCCCCGCAAACTTCTTGATCTCATCTGCCCATCTAACTTTCTGCCGCCCCCTGCAGCGCTTGCCTTCTCTAGGGATCCACTCTGTTACCCTTAATGACCAGCGGTTATCTTGCCTTCGCATTACATGCCCTGCCCAAGTCCATTTCTTCTTCTTAATTTCTACTAATATGTCTTTAACACCAGTTTTCTCCCTGACCCACTCCGCTCTCTTCTTGTCCCTTAATGTTACACCTATCATTTTCCGCTCCATTGCCCGCTGAGTCGTTCTCAATTTAAGTTGAACCCTCTTAGTGAGCCTCCAAGTTTCTGCCCCGTAGGTGAGTACCGGTAAGATGCAGCTGTCATACACTTTCTTCTTCAACGACAATGGTAGGCTGCTATTCATTATCTGATAATGTCTGCCATATGCACCCCACCCCATTCTGATCCTTCTAATTATCTCTGCCTCATGGTTGGGATCTGGGGTCACAACTTGGCCTAAGTATATATATTCGCTTACCACTTCCACTGCCTCGCCATCTATCTCAAACTGCTGTGCTGTCCCGAGGTTATTGATCATTACTTTAGTTTTCTGCATATTAATTTTCAGGCCCACGGTTCTACTCTGTTCGCCCAGTGCGGAAAGCATGCTTTGCAATTCGTCCCCCGAGTTACTTAGCAAGGCAACGTCATCAGCAAATCTGAGGTTACTGAGGTATTCTCCATTAACCCTTACTCCCATCTGTTCCCAATCCAACGTTCTGAATACTTCTTGTAAGCATGCTGTGAATAACATTGGAGAGATTGCGTCTCCTTGTCTGACACCCTTCCTTATAGGTATTTTACTGCTCTCCTTATGGAGGATGATGGTAGCTGTAGACCCATTATAGATATCCTCTAGTATTCTTACATAATGCTCATCTACCCCCTGGTTCCGTAATGCCTGAATGACTGCTAGGGTTTCGACCGAGTCAAATGCTTTCTCATAATCTATGAAGGCTATATATAGGGGTTGAGTATACTCAGCGCACTTCTCTATCACCTGACTGATCGTGTGAATATGGTCCATTGTTGAATAACCTTTACGGAACCCTGCTTGTTCTTTAGGTTGACTGAAATCTAAGGTTGCAGAGATTCGGTTAGCGATTACCTTGGTAAATACCTTGTAGACGACTGACAGTAAGCTGATCGGCCTGTAGTTTTTCAAGTCCTTCATGTCGCCTTTCTTATGGATTAGGATGATGTTCGCGTTCTTCCAAGATTCCGGTACCATTGCGGTCATTAGGCATTGCGTATACAGGTTTGCCAGTTTTTCAAGTACAATTTCTCCGCCATCCTTCAAGAGGTCTGCTGTTATCTGATCCTCACCAGGTGCTTTGCCCCCTTTCATTTCTTTCAAAGCCTTCCTTACTTCTTCGGTCGTTACTGGTGGGATGTCTATCTCCTCTGAACTACTGTCTCGTTCGGCATTATCCTGTATGTCCCGGCTACTGTACAGATCCCTATAGAACTCCTCGGCCACTGTGACTATTTTATCCCTATTTGTGATGACATTGCTTTGCTTATCCTTAAGTGCATACATCTGATTTTTCCCCACGCCAAGACGTCTCTTTACTGCTTTCAGGCTACCTCCGTTCTTTACAGCGTATTCGATCCTCTCCATATTATACTTCCGTATGTCAGCTTCTTGCGCTTATTGATTAACTTCGAGAGCTCTGCTAGTTCTATTCTGTCAGCTGCGGTAGAGATTCTCATGGTTTGCCGTTTCCTGATTAGATCTTTCGTCTCCTGTGAAAGTTTACCAGTATCCTGTCTAGCCATAGTGCCCCCGACTTCTACTGCACACTCCGTGAGAATGCGTGTAAGGTTGTCGCTGGCTTCCTGTGTCGTAAGCTCGGCTTCCTCGTTAAGGGCGGAATATCGGTTCTGCAGCGCGATCCTGAATTCTTCTACTTTACGTCTTACTGTTTGCTCATTTATCGGCTTCTTTCGTACTAGCTTGTTGCGGTCCCTCCTCAACTCTAGCCTAATTCGAGATCTTACCATACGGTGGTCACTACACCTTACCCTTCCGAGCACTTCCACATCCTGCACGACGCCAGGGTTATCGCATAATATGAAGTCTATTTCATTTTTGTGCTCCCCATTCGGGCTCCTCCAGGTCCACTTCCGACTCGCCCGTTTACAGAAGACGGTATTCATTATGCGTAGGTTATTCCGTTCTGCAAACTCAACTAGTAGGTCCCCCCTGCTATTTCTACAGCCCAGACCATAGTTCCCAACTGCCTTGTCTCCAGCCTGATTCTTGCCTACTTTAGCATTGAAGTCCCCCATAACTACAGTATACTGCGTTTTTACTTTAGCCATTGCCGATTCCACATCTTCATAGAAGCGTTCCACTACTTGGTCGTCGTGGCTGGATGTGGGCGCGTAGCCCTGCACCACCTTGAGCTTGTACCTCTTATTGAGCCTAATTACAAGAGCTGCTGCCCTTTCGTTAATGCTGTAGTATTCGTCTATGTTGCCAGCTATGCTTTTATTGACTAGAAATCCCACTCCCAGTTCTCTTCTGTCCTCTAGACCACGGTAACATAAGACGTGTCCATTTTTCAGCACCGTAAAGGCTTCGCCTGCCCTCCTAACCTCGCTAAGCCCTATTACATCCCATTTGATGCCCTCTAATTCCTCGAACAACACCTCGAGACTTGCTTCGCTAGATAAGGTTCGCACGTTAAACGTTGCCAGGTTCAGATTCCATTGGCGGCCTGTCCGGATCCAGTGATTCTTAGCACCCTCTGCTGCGTCACAGGTCTGACCGCCGCCGTGGTCAGTTGCTTCGCAGCCGCTGGGGACTGAGGGCCGAGGGTTAGTTGGCGTATTCATGGGAGGTTGTGGCCGTTACTACACCAGGGTGGCCAATCCTGCTCTGGTGAGGGAGTGCATTACCGGCAATGGTCGCCGGGGTCAGGCCGCACCCCAAGCCCCTTTGTGCAATTCCATCAATACGCGGATTTTTTTTTTTTTAATCCGGTGGGAATTGTCCGGCACCGGGATTCGAGCCACGGTCCTTCTGCACGCGAGGCGGGTGTTCTACCTCTACGCCATCGCTGCACCAGGCTTGTGTTATGCTACCGCTAACTGGGGTTTGCGACACGGCTAAACACAGCCGAGTTTTACGCTGCCAGAAAGCAAGCAGGCGTTTGAGAAATACCGCATTAAAGCAGAGCGGGAGCTTATCTATGGTACAAGGCTCTTTTTGTAGGGTTTATGTGAAATATTGTTTTTTTTTTTCTTCGAGGTGAGCGCTATTTTAACTGCTGCGATCGCGCGGCATGTGTATTCTTGCCACTCGTATTTTTGTTGTTTCTGTTGGTAGTGGTGGTGGGCGTAATTACGCACGAAAATCGACAACTTCGTTTATACCTGCCAAATTCACATGAAATTATGGCATACGTGTTAGTGCAACGTCTGGAGTCATTTCATTCTCAATGTAGTTCGAAAACCGAACAAACAGATGCAACATGTTCCTGGGCGTGCAAACTTTATTGCGTGAAGCAGAATGCAGTTAAGTTCTGCTGCTTCTTTCACGTTACGCCTTTATTTTTATTTTTGCCTTTGCTCTCGGTCGTTCTATAACCGAAATTCAAATAAAAATGAAAGATGTGTAGCACGCATTAAGCGGTGTTCAGCTGTAGAGCATTGTTTGTAGTTGTACCACGTACTAGATTTAGTCGCGGTAAGATACTACAGTCAAAACTCGATCTAACGAAACCCGATCTAACGAACAAGTTCTTTTCCCCCGCAGGTGCCTACATGGCGTAATGTTTTTGTGAACTCGAACTAACGAAATAGATTCCCCCACTCCCGATTTAACGAAGTATTTCGAGCAACAGAAATTTTCGATCTATAAGTGTTTCTATCTCTAAGGAGAAATTGCTAGTGGGTCCGGACAGAACACCTCGAAGATGATTGCGCCACATCACAAAAAAGGAGGCATATATAATATATTTTTGTTCTCACGGAACTTTACAAATTACTCGAGAATCCCGTGGTGCATGGCGTCCTGTCCAGCACGCTTCCCACAATCTTGAAGGCAAATGACGCCATCATCCATGCCACTTCTTCTGGAAATGCCTCGAAGAAAAATAATCTCAAGGGCACGTATATCCGGCACGAGAAACTCGATCGAGGAAGCCCTGTTTACGTGGTTCAAGGATGTGACAGCCAAGAACGGTCCCATCAGCGGGGAGGTGGTACAGTCGAAAGCGCTGTGTTTCGCGTGACTTCTGGGGTGCGATGACTTCAAGGCAAGCCCCATCTGGCTCATTATTTTCACCGCCACTTTTAGTGCAACGCTTAATTATTGCCAGGCAAGCGCGCCACAATATTACGATCTGATGGTAGCTGCTGGGAAGCGACTCCCTTTAGAGATGGAATTTATGAAATGAACTGCTTGTAAAATTGCAGTGCCGATTTTAGGAAGTTCTCGATTTAACGAAATAATTCGCGGTTCTCGGTGACTGCGTTAGATGGGGTTTTAACTGAATGACCTACTAGAACTATACTCATCAAGCCAAAGTGTTTTGCACAAACAGCCAAATTGTCCTGAAGCGTCTTGTCGGCCCTTGGAATAGCACGCGACCACTTAAAAAACAGGCATCGATGAGCCGGCGCATGGAAGATGGACACTTTTACGGAAGAAGGCTTGTATCCGGAATCGCATTCTAGCACGAAACACCTTCTCGGAGTTTTTTTTTTTTTTGAAAAAGAAGACATAATCGCCACCGCGCAGCAGTGCAGTCATACACGAAACAAATATATGCAGTAATCTGCAGCAAAACACACAGCGACAGTCCGCGACCAGGCGCTGACGCAGACGACTGGCTTTCCCCCGCGGAAACGCCGACGGCGCCCCGGACGACAGCGCTCTGTTTTGCCCTAGCGGCAGGCACGCGCCGGGAGAACACCTGCTCTGCGGGGAAAGCGCCGCGGTCATCACACCTTCCCATTCTAGCCACCCTAACAAAGGTATTAAATGTGTTAGGCATGATGGTGGTAATAACCAAAAAGAGAAATGCGCTCATATTTTAGAAGCTTTTAACGCAGTGAAAAACATCTCACAAGGGTTAAAAATGTTTTTTGGGGTAGAAAACGTGCGAAGTAGTGATGGTGTGAGCCGTTTCTAAAGTGGCTTCAGCAGCTGCCGTCGGCCGCCAGTGGTAGCCAAATCCGAAAAATTCAAAATGACAAGTAACACTATGTTTTGCCTTTTGCTGCTGTTTTAGTGAACTTTGTCTTCTTCAGAACTTCGCCACCAAGAGTGCACAACAAATCGTCTTATTTCGAAGTTCAGCTACGTTTCTGCGTCAACACTCTGGTGCTGCGAGTTTCGTTGGTTTTATTTTGTGCTCATCGCATTTGACAGTAGGCAGATTTAGGGCATTTGTAAAGGCGAATGAGTTGTTCGGAACTCCTAATATGAAAAATGACAGAGTGAATGGCATTATATTTTTGTGTGTAGCAGCGAATTCATGTTATTAAAACTTATGGCATTAAAGAAGCCATGAAGAGAAAACACAAGTTTGGTTAATTCGAAAGATTGCCTCGTTAGAACCATACTGACACCACTTTTAACGCAAACGTTGCTCAAATAAGCTACATAATTAAGAAAAAAGGGAATGACCATGCGACCCGCTAGCTCATTTCCCGCAACAGAACCTACGTCATACTAGAGAATGCTCTGCGATTGGCGGAGGCCGGCAAAAGCAAACGCAAGTTAGGCAGGGCTTACCAGTTTGCATAATGAGCTATATGCCCGTGAAACATACTGCACATTCCTTTTATGACACTAAGAACGGTGGAGTAAACGGTTGAAGTTCCGAACGAACACGCAAACATGTACGCCAACGCGTACGAAACTACCGCCGGCTGAGCTGGACATCTCCCCGTCGTGCAGATGAATTTTCGGGTTCGAGGGTCTTTGGGGCCAACGAACCATTCTAGGATGCACAGCCGCGACCTTGCTTGGTATCTTAATCTTCAGAAAAGGGGAAACTACCGAGCAGAACGCAGGACAAGAAGAGGAGGCACACACACAACACCGCTGGACTAACAACTGGTTTATTCGGCAGAAACACATCACATTTATACGCCAAAACCTGCGTGCGCGCACACTTTTGAACAACGTGAAGATCTGAACTAAAAAGAAAAGAATTCAAATTCCTTTTCCGTGATAACAACCGAAGGATCACTAACGCATCTGTGTTTATTTTTTCTTATAAAAAACGCTTCTAGCAGTTCGCGCTCACGTCTCGTTTTCCCACGACCGATAGTGCTAGTGAGGTGAAACCGTGGGGCACAATTCTGGCAATCTGGCAAGTACTAAAAAATCATCAGGGTTTTTAGGGTTAGGGTTAGGGTTTTTAGGTATGTGGATGATTTTTTAGTACTTTTAAATTTAACTGAAACTGACCAGCTCATGCTTGTGGCAGGCCAGATTTTAACTGTTTTTAGTACATTTTCCAAGAACCTGGATTTTACAAAAGAGGTGTCTTGTGACAAGACCATTAGGTTCTTAGATTTAGAAATTTCTTTTTTACCCGACCGACACGTGTGTTGGAAATATGCCCCTCGGTCTAAAAAGGCGCTTTTGCCGTATCATTCGGCACACTCGAAGTTGGTGAAGCGCAGCATAGTAAATTTGTGTTTCATGAATGCTGTGAAGAAAAGTTGCCCGCATGTGATGCACCAAAGTCTGGCAGAACAGGTTGACCGGTGTAAGGCGTCTGGGTTTCCCGCTGAGGTTTTGCTGGCGGTGGGTGAATCCTTGGGTCAGAAAATGAAGAAAAAACTTACTGCAAAGCCTGGTAGCCCAGCGTAAGAAGGGAGAAATAAGTTTGTAGTCATCCCTTACTTCCACAAGACTTCCCATGGGCTGAAAAAAGCGGCCCAAAAATATGGTGTCAACATGGTCTTCTCTGCTCCCCGCAAACTTTCTGGTCTGTGCCCCCAAATCTCTGGTTGGAAGAGGCAAGCTTACACTTGCAAAACTAACCACCAGACGAGGTTCACCATGTGCGCAGTGGGGGTGGTTTATTCTATCCCGTTGTCCTGTGGAAAAATATACATTGGGCAGACTGGCGGGTGCCTAAATGAACGCCTGAGGCAGCACCGAGGAACCTTAGGCTTGGGCACGGGAAGCAATTTAGCTTTGCATGTAAAAGATTGCCAGAATTGTGCCCCACGGTTTCACCTCGCTAGCACTATCGGTCGTGGGAAAACGAGGCGTGAGCGCGAACTGGCTAGAAGCCTGTTTAATAAGAAAAAATAAACAGAGTTGTGTTAGTAATCCTTCGGTTGTTATCACGGAAAAGGAATTTGAATTCTTATCTTTTTAGTTCAGTTCTTCACGTTGTTCAAAAGTGTGCGCGCGCGCAGGTTTTGGCGTATAAATGTGATGTGTTTCTGCCGAATAAACCAGTTGTTAGTCCAGCGGTGTTGTGTGTGTGCCTCCTCTTCTTGTCCTGCGTTCTGCTCGCTGGTTTCCCCTTTTCTGAAGGTTATGAACCAACTAGCCCAGCAATTCACTCTCTTGAGGTATCTTAATCCCTTGATGGGAAGTTGGCGTCATATCGCCAACCAGCAAAGATAAAAATAGAAGCAAGGGGAGTGAGAAACAGCAAGCAGGGATGAGATGGTGCCACTCGTCACAGAAGTTTCGAATGGTGTTGGCTTGCTGCTGTCGTTACGAGCTCGTTTTCAGTTTACAACCACTGGAAACTTCAGTTTGTTCGAGTACTTTACAATAAAATTTTGTTGCTGCGTCCTGAAATGCCCATGTAGTACGGGCGAACCGTCGAGGGAGAGCGACATCCCCACCGGTGAAGACATCTCCTTTCATGCGCTGCCCAACGACGAACGACGAACCTCGGCGAAGCAAGTGGCTACGTTTTGTGAACTTTGCAAACAGAGGAAAAGGGAGCTAAAGGAAGTACGAGTGTGCTCGCTTCATTTCCGACCAAGTGATTATCGCAGGGACCCTTACGTTAGCTCACTCCTGGGACATGCTGGCGCGCGTCGCCGACTTCGTCAAATCGCCGTCAAAGCGCTCTTAGCTTGTAAAAAAAACACCGCGCATTGACGCTTGTATCTTTCTGGCCGGAGGAGAGAGCTCGCGAACGGCTTTCCATAAACGACACCGGCCAACTGGCATAAGCGATACTGCTACTGAAATTGAACTATTAATAACCGTAATAAAATACGGCACATGCGTATCGGCCCTCATTCACACAGCCGTTTTTCACCCCGTCACGTCACCCTCTTCCATCATGGGCGACGGTTTTTCGGGCGATTTCTGGTTGAAAACGGTGCGGCGGTGACTGGAGGCCGAGCTCGACCATGCCCCGCGGTAAACTAGCTAATCAGAAAACAAATTTTTACGGCTAAATTTAGCGAAAAGTGAGCACAAGCCAATTTTCTTTACTTTCCTGATTAAGCATGCTCAATTCCAGGCTAAACTGATCACTAGGCAGACGACCCTGTACTCTGACGGAGAGCTCCAGTACGAACGCTACTCCGTTTACGTCTCCGTCGCGGTTTCTTGACGTGGCGGTGCCGTGACGGAAGAGAAGGTGATGGCTGTGTGAATGAGGGCTCAGTCTGTGTTCGTCCGTCGCGACGGGGCTGACGAGGCAGCGGTGCCAACGACTGGGCTTTCGTCTGTTGTGTGTATCGCGGAACGGTCGCTTTCCAGTCCATCCCTGCATCCCACAACTCCTGCCACTCATGCACTTAGAAGCTCCTCGGCGAGAGCTTTGTTGTCCAGATCAAATGATTCCATGAGTAGGGCTGCGGGTGCACTAGGGCGATTCCACGAGAGAACGAACATGCGTGTGCACGACCATTTTTTGTTCATTCTTGTTTTTTTATTATAAATGCGCGCAATATGGAAACCCCCCAAGATCAAGTTTGTTTTCTCCTGAGGTGCGTAGTTCGGGAGAAAAAAATGTTTGAACGTGCCCGGAGCGCAGCAGTGGTTCCGGCAACTGCCGATTTTTTCAAGTTTGCGTCTCTGTGTACGTCAAGGACTACAAGGGGTGTGTATAAAATGTTTCGGGCCATAAACTAGACCAGAATGCTAATCAGTGTAACGCAAAATCGGCGTCCAGCAGTGAACAAAACAAAAAAAAAAAATTGTGAAATCGGCCCAGACGATAGTTTGTTACTGTTTTTGACGCCCCCCTATCTACATTTCTTCTTTTCTGAAAAACGTGTAAGTCAGCCATTTTGTTGGCCATACGTATCTGAACGCATCAGCAAAAGATGGTGTTTGTAGAAAATTTATAAGTACTAGAAAAAATTGAATAACTTCGGCTCTTTTTCAGAAATTGCGCAAATTCAAAACTCAATATAAAAAAAACCCCATACTCGATTTTCTTCAAAATTGCGGAAACCAGACTCCTTTACTTGGACAGCAAAACTGTGGAAAAACATGTTGCATCATTTTGTTCAGAACAATGTTATAAGGGGCCAAACTTGGGGCTTGAGCGACGCGTCTTGGCGCGCCGCGGTAAGTTCCGGCCGCGGTTGCCAGATGTTGCGCGGTTGTACACAGGCGGTAATTCACATTCCACTGCCACATGCCGGCACGGTCAATCTCTTTCCAATATTCCCAAACAAAAAAAAAATATTCCGGAGGGTTTTTTTTTTTTTTTTGCCCGCCTCTGTTTCCCTAATGTGTTCTTTAACGAGCTAACTTTCTGGCCGATACCAGCTCGAAAGTGCTCCTTTGCGAACGCCACTCTTCTTATAGGGAAAGGAAAGAAGGATTCGAAACAACAAGAAAAGTTTTTCCAGTGGTTATACCGGGTTTAAGTGGTAGGAGTGGTCGAAATTTTCTATTATTATGGAGCTTCGGTCACAGCACGAGTAAATTACTGAAGGGATTTCAGATTTTCTTCACAAGAATATTTATTCAAGTAAAAAGACACAAGTTTGGAAATTGGCTGTCAGACTACCGTGATTAATTATTAACAGTCAGGAACACAGCAAAAGGCATACGTGTGGGAATACAACTCAAGTAAAATCTTTATAATATCTGCAGCACAGCTTCCTCGGACGCTCATACAGTCAAGCACAGGAAACCGAAAACGGGCAAATGGCAGTGGGCTCACTTTCAGCAGTTCTGGCGACAGTTAAACGCTGTTTGTTTGGGTATTCCTTCGTGACAGGTCACATGTGACAGGACTGGATGCCTGGGATGCATGGCAGACGCTTCCATTCTTCGCGCTTTTCCATGCGAAACTCTTCGATGCCTGCAGCAGAGGCGTGAATGATGCTCACCTTCTTTAGCTTGCTTTGCAACTTGGCAATCATTTCAGCTTCTGACCGAATGACGTTGGTGCTGCCTGCCCTCAAGTTGTGTAACGAAGCGTGATGTTTTACAATACCACCAACTCCATCACACGAGTTTTTTCCGTGTCTGGTAGCAGAGAACAGCCACTTCGCAGACGTGTAGTATGCTCTGGAAAGTTCGTACAGCTGATATTTGTTCTTTAAATGGCTGGCTGCACCGTCACTAACGCAAACAACGTGGCTGTACACAAGGGCACTTTCTTCCAGGTATTCGTGCACCTTGTGGAGCGCATAGCATGCATGTGCGGTATCGTGTTGCATGTGATCGCTGACTACTGCGAAGCTATGAACTGATTTTCTTGTAGTTACAACGCACGTAAACAGTGAAACCTGTGTTTTGTGCTAGTGGTACGACTGGACTTCATTTGGCAGAATAACTGTCCAATTTTCAGCGAAGTCGAAGTGCAGTACAATGCTTGATCGCCGTTCGCATCTTTTCGCTTCGTTTATGGCAATGGCCTGGCTCCGCCTAATATAGTCATGGGAAATCCACTTGGTGACCCATTTGCCTAGCTCCTTCATGAATGCAGCTGGCGGTACACTCTTTTTTATCAGAGAACCATTTTTTCACACAGCGTACGTGACGTCTTCTTCGTCCGTAACGCCCAAAGTGGACATGATAAGGTTGTCGGCCATTGGGCATTGCCGGCACTCGCCCAAAAAACACTGCGTCAATGGTGAGGTGCAAAGACAAAGCTCCTTTAAGTTGCTCATTCTTCGGTCATCCCCTGTAACGTTTTGCAGGGCCAAAGCAGACAGGTCGGCATTTGCACAATAAACGCAGACGCACACTTCATGCTGGGGTGAGTGCAAGACCCATTTCGGGCGCAAAGAATAAAACTGAAGGTCAGTCCATTCCCTCCCTTGTAACTGCCCGTGCGCCATCTGTTTCGGTTGCCTGCGCATCGGAGAAACCTTTGTTTTTTTGTTTTGCATCCCGCAAAACACTGGCGCCGCAAAGGAGCGCTTCCGAGCTGGTATCGGCCAGAAAGTTAGCTCGTTAAAGAACACATTAGGGAAACAGAGGTAGGCAAAAAAAAAAAAATCTCCAGAATAGTTTTTTTCGTTTGGGAATATTGGAAAGGGATTGACCGTGCCGGCATGTGGCAGTGGAATGTGAATTACCGCCTGTGTACAACCGCGCAACGTCTGGCAACCGCGGCCGGAACTTACCGCGGCGCGCCAAGACGCGTCGCGCGAGCCCCAAGTTTGGCCCCTTATAACTTTGTTTTAAACAAAATGATGCAACATGTTTTCCACAGTTTCGTTGTCCAAGTAAAGGAGTCTGGTTTCCGCAATTTTGAAGAAAATCGAGTGTGGGTTTTTTTTTATATTGAGTTTTGAATTTGCGCAATTCCTGAAAAAGAGCCGAAGTTATTCAATTTTTTCTAGTACTTATAAATTTTCTACAAACACCATCTTTTGCTGATGCGTTCAGATACGTATGGCCAACAAAATGGCTGACTTACACGTTTTTCAGAAAAGAAGAAATGTAGATAGGGGGGCGTCAAAAACAGTAACAAACTATCGTCTGGGCCGATTTCACAATTTTTTTTTTTATTTTTGTTCACTGCTGGACGCCGATTTTGCGTTACACTGATTAGCATTCTGGTCTAGTTTATGGCCCGAAACATTTTATACACACCCCTTGTACTCCTTGACGTACACAGAGATGCAAACTTGAAAAAATCGGCAGTTGCCGGAACCACTGCTGCGCTCCCGGCACATTCAAACATTTTTTTCTCCCGAACTACGCATCTCAGGAGAAAACAAACTTGATCTTCGGGGGTTTCCATATTGCGCGCATTTATAATAAAAAAACAAGAATGAACAAAAAATGGTCGTGCACACGCATGTTCATTCTCTCGTGGAATCGCCCACTAGGTTTTACTAGTATTTTTAAAAAGGCCGCCATCTCAGTTTTTGCATGAGTTCCCGCGTGTGGGTGCTATATTGAGTCGACATACTAAGTATCTGTTTCATGTACTGGCTCATATGACGCCATTGTTTACGTCATGAAATGTACAATTTAGTGGGAGATTTAAAAATTTGGCTTAAATTGCCCTATTTCTCAGTGAATAAAGCATCGTTTGCTTCCGGGAAAGCGCTAGGGGTACTATGAAACTCCTAATCTTTCGAATAAAACTAACTTTTGTTTTGTCTTCATGGCTCCTTTAAGCAGTTAATGTTTTTTTTTTTTTCGTGTACTTACGGCACGGGTATTAAACGCGTTACTATTGTGCAGATCAAACGTCGACTTAAATTGCATTGCAATCCGTGTTGTACAACGTTAGAAAGCCGACGTTGAATCTGCTGCATTGGTGGTAGAGGTACAGCCACGCTTCACAAAGTGTGTGCACGCACAAAACAAGTTGTCCACGCATCTCAAGCTCCTGTCCGCTGCACAGGACTTTACCATCAAGGTGGACTCTGAGTTCTATCGCTGATTTCAGGTTACCGCAGACGGGAAAGCAGCCAAATCATCATCTCATTTACCGCTCGCAGCATTTCAAAGCTGTCAATCCAATTTGAATTTTGGGGGTTTGGCCTGCCGAAGTTCAGCCCGGGCAAGGAGGCGTGGATTAGTTTTGACCAGGTGGGGATCTTTAACGGTTGCTTAAATCTCGGCACAGAGGCGTTTTGGCTTTTCACTACCACCTGAAAAGCCGCCACTGCAGCCGGTTCCGCGTCCTTGGGCTCGCAGCAGCACTGCGGCCACTGAGCCACCACGGCGGGTAGTGCACAACTGTCGCGTTTGCTAAATGGGTTGTTTGTTGCAAGTCCCCGTTCTCAGTGCGGGATGGACGTCTTGCAGGAGGACCCATTCAAGTTGAAGACGGGAGGCATGATCGACATGAAGGCCCTCAAAGGGAAAAGGCGAGTGCGGCTCACGTCTCCTCCCACTGCCGCCATTGCGTTCTCAGGCCACGCCTGCCCACTGCACTTGGGCAATAGTGGGATGCTCTGGCCATGTTGAGAGGCCCTTGCCAAAACCAGCAAGCCAGTGCAAGGAGGGTGAGTGAGCGTCGCGTGTGTAAGAAAAGCGCAGGGAACGAGTCAGCGGTAGAAGAAAGGCACATTGTAAGCGGTCCAATATTCTTCAGGCTTGAATATCCACACAGCAAAATACCGTGGTAAAAGTTGATATTAACCATGGCGCGGGTAAAGATCTAAATTCTGAGCTAGCATAAAACTGAGCTGAGCTAGCATAAAACTAGCATAAAAAACATCTGAGCTAGCATAAAACTACGGACGAAATTCTCTTAACGAAGTTTGAAGTGGCGGTCAATGATTTGAAATTATGTTGTGTTGGCATGGGTCTGCTCAACAGGCAAAAGACTGCAGAATTTTCTCTCAAGTGCTGCTTGAAGCACAGGTTGGAGCGGCGCTTAAATCGGCTCACTTTGATTATATTTATGGTGGAATGTCAAGCAGCACTTGTGTGTAAATTGTGTGCTGCTGACAACTCACAAACACAGGAAAACATCCGTTCCTCACTCCACCATGGTCATTTCGAAGCGAAGGCTGTCGTTTCACACATTTTTAGAGAACTTGGCCCCACATTGCGGGTATTGGTGGGGTTCCCACAAATGGTGCGCGCTGTTTTTCGTCCTGCCACACATTACAGATAAATAGGGGCCCTGGACATTGGCTAAAAGATACAGCAGCTAAGTGGACTATGTGGGCTGAGTAGCAGTGGGCAGTGACAAAGTTGCCTCAGTGTCCCTTCAGGTGCTCCAAGGCCTGTGCAGATGGGTGCGCAGAAAAATGTGCTCCTCTGGAGGAAGAATGGCTTGTTGGTGGGCTTCACCTAACAAGCAGTGCTTTCTTCAAAGGACGATTGTGTGGTGGCAATGTATTGTTTTTTTCTTTCTTTTTCACTTCCTATGTACAGAGAGAAGGAGCAGGTGGTATTTACTTTTTTCATTCGCTGCTGTACAACCGTGCTTTGCACTGTGGTTAGACAGTGCGTGTATGTGTCAGCGTGTAGGATGAGTGTTTTATGATTGATACCCTGGGACCCAGGGGTCTGTGAAAACGGGAGAGAAGTGTTCAGTGGGGCGGAGTGGTGTACGGTCATTACCACGGCAGCGTTGCTACTGGTGCAGATGGGGGGAGGTTAGGCATGCCTGCAGTTGCTACAGCAAAGGTGTTCCCTCCCCCCCTTGTGGTGGACGCAGGGTGACCATGGACGAGCTGGACGCGGTGAACTTGGGCAACACCTTCTCCGTGGAGACCAACCAGCGAGACGAGGACGCGGACATGTGAGTCGGCTCTGCTGCACCCGTTTCCGGCTGCTCCACCCCTGCTTCTGGCTCGAGTGAAACTGTGAAATGAAACAGAAACTATGTGGCACATAGTGTTACAATGCGACGGTATCCATCCAAATCTACATGAGGGAAATATTCGGCTTGGGGGGTGTCACAGGGCGAGTTAGCGTCGAGGCTGTCGAGGCGACGAAAAGAACATTAGAATGCTGCTGGACGAAAGGCAGAGGAGGAGAATACTGCGTAGGACAGCTACCACCTGTAACAGAAAAAATTAGTATTCTGTGCCTAATGAATTTTGTGGCTGCCCTAAGAGCAGTGCTAGTATTAAATGAAGAGTGTAAAGCATATTGGTTTCTTTTTAGTTTTTTTGGTAAGATGACGCGTCATCACCCCACTACAAAGGGGATACCACTAGCAATCATCATCATCATCATGGGACCTATTGAGGCACCGCACTTCGGGTTTGGACCGTGGAAATGAAGCACAGCTGCGGGGCTACGTTTGGCAGCGAGTGCACAGTGTTACTGCAATGGCCATTTTTTGGCTGCATCAGCCAGTTCAAAACAGGCCATGCTGTGGCACAGTTTGGTTTCCCACTTTTCGTGAGGAAGCATCGTCGTGGCATATTGGCGAGAAGCTTGTGGTCAGAATGTGGTGTCGTGAACACCGGAAAGTCCTGTCCAGGGCCTTGAACTCGTGCATTTGTCCGCGACAACCAAGCGATATCGCACCAGGCACTTTTCAGTGTTCTCATCGGTTCCATTCACTGAATGAGAACACTGTTCAAGCGATATGCTGCCACATGTGGCACCTTGGTTCACCCAGATGTTCCTCATTGAAAGCCTTGTGAAGCGTTACAGCAGTTTCCGGGGCCGCTTTGTGTACAGGAAAGAGAGTGCACACTTTCCTCCCTAAAGTCTGCATGACAAAAATGGGAGGCAGCACTGTTCCATGGCTCCAGAGAAGGAAACGGTGCCGTTTAGTCGACATACGCGCATGATAGAGCTTAACTTGTCCCACAGGCTAGGTGCAGCACTGTGGAGGCTACATTGTCGTCAACAGCCCGCCCCCTCAGGGCGCCTAACCCGCCGCGAAGGAAACGACAAAAGGTGCCGGGGCCCTGCAGTTCCACTTGCCGAGAGGGGAGAAGGGAGTGTCCTTTCAGGCCCCACTTCATGGCGAGTTGGCGCACTGTTGCAAACAATGTAGCCTCCACAGTGCTGCACCTACCTTGTGGAATGAACTGTAGGTGCTCGCTTAGCTCTACAAAAAGAAAAAAAAAAGAAGCGTATTTTTCGTTACTCCTTCACTTGGAAAAATGTTCAGATCATTCGCTGCAAATTATGTTCAGCTTTCCTTTCATGGTGCAGTTGTGGGGATAGTAATTAAGTTGTTTAGTCACATCTGTTGCATGCAGAGAACCACTTTCAAGAGGCTTGAAGGAGAGAGAGAGAGTGCGTGTGTGCGCCGTGCCGGGTGGGGTGGAATTGCTCTGTGTAAGGAGAAGCAGTGATACTAGAGGGGTAACCATGATAACATGATGATGGAACACTGTTATTGCAATGATTACCATATCACTTGTGACTTAGTATCGTTGCAGTGACCGCCGAATATATTAGTGTAACGTCCCATTATGTAGTCAGCATTTCGCGCATGCAGTGGCCTCACTGCCTGTCACTTCACCTCTGACAGCGTCTTGCTGGATGTACCCCCTGATGAAACTGTGCATACCTTGTAAGAAGGTTTTTGTTTCCTCTTCAAGCATGCACTTGGGCAGGTGTGTGTTTCTTTTTTTTTTTTAGGTCAACCAGCTCTCGCCAACTGTACCTTGTTTTCTCTGCTTGAGGTTGTAACAGTTACGACGTCTTACCATCGACAGTGCCTCGTCAACTTCTCGGCAATTATTTTATGAAGTGTTTCTTTGCGCTCGCGCTGCATAGATGTGGTGTTGCGGCATAGCTGCCTGCGTTCACAGCTTGTCTTGTCTTGCCTTGGCTGCGTCCAGGATGAAGTACATTGAAGAGGAACTTGCCAAGCGGCGAGGGCAGCAGACAGATGCGGAGCAGACGACGTCGTAAGTACTGACAACAAGCCTTTGCCCAAGGTCGCTTTTGCAGAGAAGGACCGGGAAAAGCAGCAATTTCTGGTTTGTTTGCCTTAGCTCGGACAACTCTCTGGCAAATCCAAAGGTTAAGCTTGGCAAAACCAGCCAAAAAGAAGATGGAGACATGAGGCAAAAAAACGGCAACGCAAAACTTGGAGTTTTTGCTGGTTTTTCCAAGTTACAGCATGAGCCAGCTGGCCCAGCAAGCCACACTTCCCCTATCCCCAAAGGCCCAGGTATAGCAACTTTCCAGAATGTTCACCCACAAATAGCCAAAAAACAGGTGAAAATTTAAATTTGAAGGCTGAGCGGATATGAAAAACATTGCAATCCAGTGGAATGTCACTGAAGAAGTACGGAACTTTGTGTTTTGACTTATGCTGCCTATTGCATATAAACCTCAGCTTTACACGTCATCTGAATGATCAAATTAAACGGGCCAAAGTGAGCGTTGCAGTAACAAACACGGTTTGCACCACTTTCTTTCACTTTTCCTTTAAAAGAGCCCTGGTTGCTCTTCAATCAGTGCTGTGCAGAGCTTTCAAAACTTGATGGGTGAGGGCAGTATTTTGTCCCCTGTGCTTAAGCTGAAATCGAAGGCTACTTGGTTGGAGCAGTTCCAAACCAGAAGGGCCACTTTTTTTTAATGGTAGCATGAGTGGGAAGCCAAGAGTTTTCAAGTTGTTTTGTTGTTGCAGTGAAATAGTATTGTTGTTATAAAATTGTCTATTTGGCACTTAGTCAATTTGTCTCCACAAGCAAAACATGGAGGTACTAAGAGTATTTATAATAAGACCCACTGTGTTTTCTTGTTGTGCTGCTTTAGCCTATCCTGCTAATGTTTTACATAGTGTTCGCTACTGATCTCCATCTTCATCTGTTTTTTTTTTTTTTTTTCTCTAAACGTTCTCTGACTTTTTTTAATGAGGGAGAACTACATAAAAACTCAGGCCAAAGGAAGTGGTCTTAACCTGCCGGAACTATGTCTCTTCGTGGCCATTCATGCAAGGAAAACGTTCATTGTCATTGCCAGTGGTTTAGTAAAACGATGAAAATGATTTATATAAGCTCAGAGTAATTTGTTCAAGTCTCAGTTCATTTTTAGCATTGGTGTTCAAAAACAAAGCAGCCAGAAATTCGGCATTCCGACACCCCTTAATCGAACTGCACTTCACTGGTAGGGGGGGCCTCACCGGCCAACAGTGTGAGTAAATGAGAGATAATACGAAAGATTAAGTTTTAGGGCACAGCATATAACACAGAGGGATAAGTTTGAAATTTGCCTTGAATGTATCCTCAAGTGCAAATTCAGATTTGTTTCAAACTTTCAAGGTGTATGGCGAGTTGGAGGGGGCCCTCGGATAGACTTTTCTTTTCTTTTCCTCTTTTTTTTAAACGGCTGCTTAGTCCCCTCCATGTTTGAGACATTGGACAGCGACCACGCATGAGTGTGCGCGTATGTAAAATGGACCAGGGGCATCCCCATAACCCCAGTGATGACAAACAGCTTCAGGGGTACCCAGCTGCATATTTACAGCTTCAAAATGAACAGGGGGGACGAGTTCCCACCGGTTTGACAGCCTTTGCTGTTTCCTCAGTTCCTGCCTTTGTGAGAAGTATTAGTAAGAAGTGTTGAAAAGCTATGCGCTGGCAACTGCATTATCTCTGAAAAGATTGCATGTCTGCGAGACCAATTAAGGCTCAATAACGTCTTCCAGGAGATAATTGCTTGGTAACGAGCAGCTAATGTCCATCAACTCTGACAAAATTGTCTTTGCAAGTAACATGCGAAAAATCCCCCCTCCAGCACCAATGCACCGCTGATGTGAAGGAGAACGGCGCTTAAACGGGGACAGAGAAAGCAATTCATCGCACGCCCCTATGAACGCTTGTTTGCAGAACTAGAGCATTACAAGTGCCTTGGCCTTTGTATATCAAGCATGTTTTCATGGGGAAAACACATATACAGTATCACGGCTAAATGAGTAGTTAAGTTGTCCTTTCTATGGCATTCTTTGAAACCCTCCACACTGAACTCACATACAACACAATCATCCGACCTGTACATAGTGATAATCTGAGGCCCGTTTACAAAGACATTAGATTACATTAGATTGGAAGACATTGCAAATACACTAGAAAGCTGGGAAAAAATGGTTGTAAGATTCGTTTGCAATTCATATGGTTGCACTCAATATCAACCCCCCTTCCTCGAAGGGGATGTTGTCGGTCTCGCCGCCTGGCATTCTTATTCCATTTAGAAGACATTGCTTCGTTGACACCTTTTCGTATTTTAACCTAATCATCGGGTTACAACACAAGGCACTGCCATGCGTTTTTTTCCTGATCTCTTCGCCCTATTGTTGAGTGGAATGATCGTACCAAAGAAGCAGTTAACACAGCAGTCAATATCTTCAACAAAAAAAAGTGCTTGTAGTAAGCAGAGCTTTATTTGTGGTCAACTTTTATTTATTTATTTATTTGTTCATTTATTTGAAATACCCTCAGGGCCACAAGGCATTAAAGAGGGGATTGGTTACAAAACAAACACAGCAGTTTTACAAAATGCAGCTCTAAGTATTACATCGAGTAGAAGTGCATAATTATACAATTTTACCTAACAGGCTTTATAGCAAACAAGGCACGGGAATTATGAAAGGAAAATTACGAGAAAAGAAAGATGAAGAGAAGACGAACAGTGTGCAGGAACATAATGGGATGTAGTACAATACTTTGGTGACTGACATTATAGCTGGCACACTTTTGAAATGTAGCTGATTTTCAATGATGTGGGAAGGCGCTTCCAGTCCTCAGAGGTGCGTGGTATGAAAGACTGAGAGAAAGCGCGAGTCCTGCAGAAGGCAAGCCACCTGATGGGAATGGTCCAAGCGAGCTGAGATACAACTAGGAGGCAAGGCAAGACTATCCCGCAGCGATGGGTGATGAAAGCAGTGCAGACAAAACATTTTACGGTGGGATGAAAGTGAAGGCAAGTTAAGGTTGGATTTCATGACACGAGCTGAGAATTTTTCTGGACAGCTCTTTCGTGGCTGACTTGAGAAGAGTGTCGTGCCCTTGGTGGGGATGTGGTGACCCCCGTGCTTGCTGCAGGGCCTCGGGCGGGACGGGCGTGGACGAGAAGGACGTGCTGTTCCACGTGCCGGAGCACCTGCGCAAGTCCAGCTCCAAGAAGTCCGAGGAGATGCTCTCCAACCAGATGCTCTCGGGCATCCCAGAGGTCGACCTCGGCATCGAGTGGGTCTTGCACCTCACTTGGGGGATAGAAGGGCACTGGGGCACGTCGCTGGGACGGTCGGTAATGCGGATTGCAAGCCTGGTCGCCATGCCTGCCTGCACCATGCAAGCTCGGTCAGAACAAATGGGCGGTTGCAGTATGCACCAGAGGCATTATGTTTCGGTATCAGTGTAGACCACTCATAGCGTATGTCTCTGGACCTGCAAAAATGATAAGCGATACCACGCTATAAGCAAAACATGCGCCAACCCAACCATATAGTATCGCAGCCTACCTTTCAATCATTTAGTGTTTATGACATCACTCAGATGAACACAAAGAGAGGCGCGGACTTCATCTCTTTTTTTTTTACATGTCAGCCACTGCTGCAGGGTGTTATGCACAAGCTGCTGCATGCTCTTACAAACCGCGAGGACAGCTTGCTTTGTGTTTGTTTTAAAAGGGAGCCCGGCTGCGTTTCTTAGGTTCTGTGACCTCTGGGTGCTGCGGGACACCGTAATAAGAATGCAAGGGGGATTTTTTTTCTTTTCACAGCATATAGGTCGTGGAAACCTGCAGCATTACAGCTTGCTATCTCCAGATGTTCGAAAAGGGGAAGGGCGGATTGCTTATCTGCACAATGTTCTAATAGGAGCGACTTACTATGTGCGAGGGGAGTGTCAAGCAAGGGCAGTTGGGGTGATCACGCGAGTACAAACGAAACATGCGAACTAAAGCGCGCCTCTGTTCTGTTTTTTGTCAGAGGAGAGCAACGAGCGCGTGCTGCATCATATGGTTGATTCACTCTGGTTTTTTTTCTTTCATTGAGGCCCTAAACCCCAGCCGCACCAGTTGATTAGCGAGCCTGCCGGAAAACTGCACTATAAATGCTATTGTGCTTCCGCCAACCATGCTTTAAGCAGCATGCTTATGCAGGTCACAAAAGCCATGTGATATCTGGTCCCGCACTATATGTGATGATGATGATGATGATTTATATTGGTTTCCCCTTTGTAGCGGGGTGATGACGCGTCATCTTACCATATACCTATGTTTTGCCCTCTTGGTTTAATACTAGCTCTGCTTAGGGCAGGCACAAAAAGCTTATTAGGCACAAAATACTTATTTTTTTGCCATCACCGGTGGTAACGGTCCTAGGCAATGTTCCCTTCTCTGCTTTTCGTCGACCGGCATTCTAATCTTTTTGTCGCCTCGACAGCCTTGAAGTTAACTCATTCTGTGCTACCCTTAAATCCTAGGGCTTCTGGATGCCGAATATTTATCTCATGTAGATTTGGATGGATACCCTCGCATTATAGCACCATGTGCCACATAGTTTCTGTTTCTTTTCCGCAGACCACACATACCCCATCATTTTGTGAATACTTCCCCACAAAGCTCTTAGTTCGCAGGCAACCTGCTCTAGCCTCAAAAAGCAAAGCACTACCCTGGGAATTATCGTAGAAATTTTCCTTTCTGATGTCCAATTTCTCAGCCCTGTACATCTCGAACGACGTTTTAGCTTCCATTTTTTTCTCTCCATTTATTTGTTTCTGTCTGCCTTGCCTCTTTTTTTTTTTTTGGTTACCTTGGCTGTTTGGATTCTCCACTGTTCTTTCCGTATTTCATTGTTAGCCTTCCAGTCTTCTTTAGCCACTGCGTGTCCACGCTTTTCATGTATAGGTACCCAAAAACCTTAGCTGTCCACCTACGTTGATCCATTGCTCTCAACCTCCTCTCAAAACATATTTTACTCTGCGCTTCTCGAACTTCAAACGACGCCCAGCCCATATCTCCCTGCACTGCTTCGTCAGCTGTTTTTCCATCCACGCCTGAGGGTTTGTGGGTTTATGTGAGATTTGAACTCGGACTACCACAGCAGGCTCCATTCGGGCGACCTGACACCCTGACACGGGGGGGGCCCGAGAAGTCGCCTGGTGCGTGCCACGTGACACGTGCGCAGGTGGGCTCTGACTGTGGGCCGCGTCAATTGCAGCAAGCCTGCCTGTCCGAGTGGTTTGCATTAAAGCATGAAGAAATGAAAGCAGAGGGAGGAGGAGTGTCTGATCCACCTTCAAACAAAGTGAGCAGACTTGACTGCCTCTCCTGGCTCTATTAATTTGCGGTGCATCTAAACAAGCTTTTGAAGTTTGAAGGGCACTGAAAACACTGTCTGATCGCGGCCACTGGATCAGGTGAAAGTCTAGAGCAGGTAGGTGATTTTTTTTTCTTGCTGAACTTGCACGAAATTTGTGCTCTAAAATTATGTCCACTGCATCACTGCCAAGATTTTCAAGATTGTGGTAGTGTTGGAATTATGCTGCTGACCAAGGTGATGTGGCGGCGATTGATCGTTAAAGCGTCTGTGGTTTTGTCTTTCACCGAGCAACGGGAGGTGACTAAGGCTCCACTAAATCGTGAGAGTAAGGGTCTTGAGTTGCAAACAAGAGTCCATGAAATTCACTTCAGTTTCTCTCTTAAGTGGAATATCAAGCGAGTGGGCTGCAGCTTTTAATGTTTGACAGAAAGACCTTGAAGGACTCGAAAGCCACTGGTGTATAGTGTCCATGCACTGACAATTGGCTGTGCAGTGGCGTCACTGAGCTGCTCTGTGCTATTGGTGGCTCAGGGTGGCAGCCAACATAGTGGTCGACGCAGTTTCTGTAGGACTACAGCCATTGTTATTCCCGTCTTCTGCATCCACCCATGGGTGAAAACCTCTCGGTGACCAGCAGAGGTGTTCATGTTGCAGTGGGCATGTGGTGATGGCAATCTAAAACGTTCTCAACAGGCAAGGTCGGGCTTCTTCTTGCATGTATTGCAGTGGTAAACTGATTCAGGTGCTGCCTTTTAGCAAGTGGAAGAAATGAAAAAGCACTGCTCTGATGTGTCACCAGACTTTCTGCTTGACGGGGCCCATTTCTTGCCTCGTTCATTAACTAGGCGGGAGAGATGTCTGTTGGCCTGTGTTGAAGAGCAAACCGGGAGTTGGGGGCTCTGTTGTCAGGTGACGTTCGACTGGATGTCGGAAGGGGTTTAAGCAGCTTGAAGCACTGGTGACACTTTTGGAGGAAATGTTGGCTGGCGAGAGTTGTGCGGGGTATGTTTCGGAGTGGTGTAAATGCAGCACAAACAAAGCACTTGCGAAAACAAAACAAAACAAAAAGAAAACACGTGTCCTGTCGCTTTCTTGTGCATGCCCAGTTTTGCACAGAGTCTGTGCTTGTGCAAAAGTTTGGCCAAAGTGCAAAAATGCTTGTATGACAGACGTTTTGGGGCCCATTAGAGTTCCTCAAGGTGGTCTTAAGTTACCCCTGTGTAGCCCTGATGTGTTGAATGCAAGTCTGCTGTCGACCTTTGTGTTACACCAGTGGACAGTGCTGTACTAGTGGCCAGATAGTTTGCCTCGTGTGCGAGACGTTGCAAAGCGAGGTGCTTGATGTGCTGAGCTGGGCGGGGCAGAGGCAAGGAATGTGTGTGGGGCTGATGGGCGGTGACGCTGTCTGTGCAGCGAGCGGATCCGCAACATTGAGGCGACGGAGGAGGCCAAGCTGAAGCTGATCCGGGACCGGCTGGCTCGCAAGGAGCGCCAGACGTCCTTCGTGCCCACCAACATGGCCGTCAACTTCGTCCAGCACAACCGATGTGCGTCTCCCTTCCTCCCCTGTCAGCTTGGGACGGAGCTCTCCTCCCTTTTTCCGCACTGGATTCTTGCGGGCCTGGAAATTTCTGCGTTCAGTGCTTGGGCCTGTCTGGCAGTGGGGTGCACTGGAGACGAGCATGGGCAACAGGGTCTCAAAGGCCAACCTGCACTCAAATGTTCGGCAGCATGAAAATAACGTCATTTAGGGGTACTCATAACGGGGCAGTAGATGCAAAGCAATGCGTTCAAAACGGCTCGTGAGAACTGGCGTTTTTGGAACCGAACCTGCAAAAAGGCGGCCATTACCAGCAGCTGGATGTGATGTAGGGGATGGATCACGCACGCCAGTGCCAGCAGCCGCTTGCAGTAGCCTCCAAATGCACTTGGTGACGTCACGTCTCGCATCAGCTGAAGTGAATTAGACCGCTCGGCAGTTATTTTTGCATCAGAATGCCTGCTTGTGTAGTAATCCTCGACATTGCAAGTAAAAAGCTTCTAGGTTGAGATTTGTAAAGCTGTTTGCTCGTGCTCGTGCTATATACAAAAGGAGGTTTGTTTAGCCGGCACCTTTCTCTTTCTTTTCTTGATGGCAACAAACTGCGCACTGGCAGGAATCAGTCACAAACTGCCACGTGCTTGCGTGCGAACAGGTTTCTGAATATCCACCGAGTAACTTTCCACTTGCTGCACGTCAGGGGTTGAATTGCAAAATCAATCTGAAACTGTATGTCAGCTTTCAAAGCTAGGTGATGCACTAAAACGCAAAGCAGTTGCCTATCGTCCACTGTTTGCTCATTTCACCATGGACAAGTCTATTGGGGTAAACTAAATCTAACACTCTACAAAAGCAAGCACTTTATTTTGAAATCAAAAAAAGTAATCTTGTTTATCGTTTAGGAGAGGACCAGTTTCGTTAGCTTATTTTTGTACTTCGCGAATATGACAGCTGATCTTTGTGCGGATGTGTTTGTTGCTATGAGCGAGGCTGATTTTGGTTCACATAGTGAGTCAGGAAAAAGTCACACAAATGTTTTTGCCCGTGTCTAGAAGAACTCTAGGAAAGTCGCCAAACTTTGGGAGAGGTGTGAGGGATGGAGGTGGTGTTGGGCCAGCCCAAATGCAGCAAACGTGGCTTGCGGAAGTGCAAGTGGTCAAGGATTCACAAACGATCCTTTTTTCTGTGAAAGATGCAATAGGAATGATAAATTTACAGGCAAATGCACGTTTGGCACTATATTTTCACGAGTAAAAATGTGTATTTTTAAGTGAAAAAAGTTTTGCTAACTCCAGAGGCGCTGGAAGCATGCGTGTTGTTAAACATCGAGGCTTCGAATCTCTCTTATGTCTTTGAAAAAGTGTTGGATATTGCTACCTATGCGGCTAGCTTTAATATGTGATGCTGGCGGCAGTATAGTATTGTGATGGTGTCTCAAAAAAAAAATTCCGGCAAACACTTCCCTGCACCCGTCAGAGTGCCATGCCAAATGAGACAGAAGCGCAATCTCCACGGACAGGTTCCTCTTCTCTGCCACAAGCCGCTTGGAATTTGTTTTGGCGACCCTCATCCTGGTGCAAACGTTGTCAGCTACAGAGCTACCTTAAATGACGGTAGTTCATGGGCTCTGTGCGTATGGGGCTTAGGATTTCGCCATGATGATTTCACACGCATCAAATTTGGGCAAGGAAATACTATTTGAGTGCAGTTGTCCTTTAACACTTAGCTGGCAACCTTGAAAGATGAATCGCACAGCATCTTTCGGTTAAGTATGAGGCCCCCTACTAGCACTGGCAGCCAATGACATTGCGTCTGGGTGTGTCTGGCATGTTCCTGTCTGCAGTTGTTTTATTTCGGAGGAGAACTGTGAGATTACAGTACAGCCCAGTTTATGTGCTACTCGATGTACGAGTTGGGCCATTTTGCCCCTAGTGATACATTCAGGCTTAACTATTTCGGACGATGTGGTAATTCACAGTAATGACTGCACAGATGATTCCACTCGAAGTTTGGATTTGTATTTCAATTTACGGGGAATATTTTTCTATACATCGAGAGAGCTTTAGTACTGCTCTTAACTACCCTCGTTTGTAAAAACTACAGTGCCTACTGTGTTTTTGTTTTCTTTTCGACCTCTTGGGCACGTGTAACCCTTTGGCAGCTTCCATTAGGTCAGCCAAAGCAAGCCTTGCAGTTTACGGCGCTGCCACATTTCGAAACACCTAGAAGGCAGCCACTGCTAAGCTGTGAGCTTGTTGCCCGATTAATGTCACCCAGGAATTGGAAACAATTTCCCCACATGTGGGTGGGTCATTAAGGCAACTGGATAAATTCTTTGCTGCCAGCACTTGCTGCTTAAAGGTGGTACTGCAATGGCATTGCCTCCTTGGTGCAGTCACGTCACTAGCAAACTTGCACAAATGGTGCACTGCTGCAAAGCTGGTACAGTCTATGCCCATTACAACGAACCCTCTTAATCAGGGAAAAAATGTCCACTGTATCCGAAGTGTGCAGTATCCGATTGGGAGGGGGGGGAAAGAAGGGTATATGAGGGTGGCATGGGAACTTTGACCATTATTGTATGTACTACATGCTACAGACAATTTGTTCTTTATACATGCCTGCAGTATCTCAGCACAATGTTCATGCGGGGGGAAAGAATCGCCGAACGCTATTGGCAGCGGCTTGGCTTGGCCACAACAATGACCCGTTCTACAGCGGCAATTTTGCCAGAAATAATTGTTTTCTCACCAAAATAAACAAAGAAAAACCATATTGGGTGCCAGCACCATGGAAGTCCGCTATTAGCATATTTCCACCTGAAATTTAGTCTGTTGTGGCTGATAGTCTGCTGTAGCCGGGTCCGTTATGAGCGGACTGGATTCCACTTAAAATACATGGGGACCAAACAAACCAACAGAAATAAATGGTCGGTTGTAAGTGAAAGTCTGTTGTTGCCGGGTTCTCTCTAACGAGCGTAGACTGTACCAAACACTGAATGTGGTCAAAATGGCAGCCAGTGTTCTTTGCTTCGATTAGCTGCAGTTTCTGATACTACTTGCTAGATTTCTATGTTCACTACGGAGCCTTGACATGGTGCCAACGGTGTGTCGCTTCTGCAGTTTAGACGAGTGCTCACTGCACCTCATTGCAACTGCTTTTGATCTGAGCTAGATGCCTCACGACTCTGAAACAGCTCACAGCCTTAGATAGGAATGAATGCAGCATTTTGTTCAAGCTGGGATGATGTACGAGGGCGAAAAGAGAAGTGGCAAACAAACCTGGTGCGCTGACACGCGTCCGGACGGTGTCAGCACCGAGTGTGTGCAGCCCTTGTGTGCTTGTTGGCTGAGCTGCCTTGCCCTGGGCACGCAGTCAACATCGACGACGGCAGCCGTTCGCGCTACGCCCGGCGCATGGCAGCAGCGCGGGAGAAGGACAAGGAGCCCCCGCCCCCCAAGCACGTGGTGGTCATCGCCGAAGCCGAGGGGGTCACCGCCGACCTCATGCCGGGCCGCCAGGGCAGAGGTGAGGGCTGTCTTCCTTGCGGGGCTGGGCTGGCGCAGCACGTGGCCGGGATATTGTGCCTTTTGTGAGGCTGACGTATGCACTGCCAGAGGTGGCCTCCCATGCTCCACCACGCTGCTCGGCAGCCCATGAAAGGCAGGCTGTTTCACACTGGCTTAGCCTCCCGCGATCACATAGACGTGCTTTCAAGAGTCGTGACTCGTGCATTTCGTGCAGGCTTGTCCTTCCAGTGACCATGAAAGGCTGCAGCCACCCCCGCGTGTCTCAAAACATTGTGCTGGAGTAAACTTGTAATGTGGTCGGCTTTTGTTTCTGCCTAAATTGAAAACTTGCTCCACAAGGGAGCCTTTTCTGCATTTTCAGAATTAGCAACTCGGTTTCTGGTTTTCAGGAAATGCTTTCCTTTGTTCGGGTAATTGTCGCCCACTTGAGTAGAAGGCAAGCGTGGCAGGGGGCGGCAGGAAGTTGGATGGGCAGATGAGATCAAGGAGTCTGCACAGTTAGCACAGGAGCGAGATGATTGGACATCCATGGGAGAAGCCTTTGCCCTGCAGTGGCCGTACACACGCTGGTGATGAGTAGATGCAAGCAACTGGGCGGCATTTTCTTCTCATCAGCTGAGCTGCTTTATTTGCCGGGCTTTGTTTTCCATATTTTAAAGCCTTCTCTTGTTGCTTCTTTTAAAGTAACGCCTTAGTGGGCAGTGATAAGTATTGTGTAAAAGGAGCCAGTCTCATTTCCGTAACCATTTATTGCAATACTAATGAATGAAAACGAGTTTCAAAGATAACACCAGCAGAGCCCAGTAAATTCCCCAGACTCTGTTGTCCAACCCCAACCGGGTGCCTGCTCAGAGCCTGAGCAGACTTCGACCACCCCCGTTGATGGGGAGGGCACAGGTGAGTCTCTGCATCCGCATCAACCAGATGATTAAACGTAACAATTAATTGCAGAGCTGACGAGTTGGGAGCAAAGTGCAATGGGGTATTTGCAATAAGATACAATATATGTATTGTAATTTGTAATACAGTTAAACCTCGGTGTAGCGAACTTCAATGTAACGAAACCCTCGATGTAACAAACCACGGAATTTTTCGTAACTTCAAGTGTATGCACACCATGTATTTTCACCCTCTGTGTAACGAAGGCCCGTCTGCCGCAATTTCAATGTAACGAAATTTCATGAAGAACTAACCACGGAATTTAAGTAGTACAGGTATACTTTGGGACACGCAAGCGCCGAAATGGGGTCTCAATAAAACACTAACGGCAACACGGGCCGCCCAAGCTGCGGATGCAGCGAGCCACTTGCCTACAAACTGCTTGGAGTGCATACACGGCTGGCGCACTGTTTCTATCGGAGCTTAATCGTCTACGCGGGCATCAGCGTGAACCGGATGGAGCGTTTTCTCCCCGCAAAAACGCAAAACGCGCCCTGCAAGCCACAGGCGCGCTGACGCAGCCGCGGAGACCACCCGCGTGATGTGGGTAGTTCCAGCGATCGCTTCTAACCGCTCGCTGAAATGCAACTCGAGGGGCAAACGAGAGGTGCACGTGAGAAAGAAAACGCGGATAACATGGGCGAAATATTTCACAGTAAAACGTCGTATGCGTCGCTTATGAAAGCGCCCATCAACTATCCTCCGGTGGTACGCCTAATCACCTCTGGCAGGGCTGCCACTGCTTTGCTGTTAATTCGAGTTCACTCATGCTTTTTGGGTTTCATCGTTCCAGCAAGCATTTGTGAATCTTTACAAGCCTTGCGCGCGAGTTCTTCTCTCTTTTTTTTTTTCCCACACGTGTCCGCGATTGCGCGCAGGCGGCGGCTTCCGCCTGCCTCAGCCAGGAAGTGGCTCGTGCTGCGCGCGGCAGTGGGAGGAGCCTGACCAGTATCACCAATGGGGAGGCACGCACCACCCTATGGCGGGAGCTTCGAAATGCTCGGGGATGCTGGCTGGCCAGAGGATTAGGCTTACCGCCGTGGAGGATATTTGATGGGTGCTTTCGTAAGCGTTGCCAGAGTCCTTCAATGTTTTACTGGTCACGAAAGTGCTCCGTAACTCAATGGGAGAGCTTCATATGCTGCGTTTGGCCGCCGCGCGGTGGCGCCACCCTCTCACTGAGGTCACTCTTTGGTCGGCGTTGCGCTGGCTCGAACGGCGGAGCCGCGGCGAGTTGTGTTTGTTTTGTGCGGAAAAAAAAATGTAACGTGCATCTCGCGCTCTTGTGATGCGACTTAAGTAGTGCAACAATGGTGCCGAACATGTGTTGCATCCTGGGATGTCGTTCCTTGTACAACGATACCACAGAAAATGTTTACTTGTTCTGTTGACCAAGCAACAGGGAGCTGCGTGAGAAATGGAGGCACAGCATTCCAAGGCAAGAAACGGGGGATATTAGCTTCAATTATAAGTGTGTGACAGTGTGTGGAAATGCACTGTGTGTGAGAATGGAAAAAGCAATGTACCCTTTTGAGAGCATCGTGGACCTAGAATTATACAAAAGTAACTTAAAGCCAGATTTTTGTCATATCAGTCAGGTTGTAGCGGTGCTTCATAACCTGTTTGCAAACTTGTATTACCTTGCGCTCAGGCTCGCGTGTAAAAACGCTTTGGAACATGCTTGTGCTTTTACTTTTCATATTTCCACGAATTATCCCTTAGGGTTCGTTTTGTTTGTTTTGTAACCGCGCGTGGCCAATTCCGGTTTCTTATCTGGCATTTCCACCGGAGCGCCCGTTTGCTCTTTTTGTCGTACGTCCCGTAGGGCAATATTGTTTGATATGAAAAGGGTGCCACCTTGTCGCTAACTTGATTGTTTGTTTCTTCGACAATGTTCTCGATCCTATTTCCATGGATCTGAAATTAATAACGTTCGGAGAGTAATGCATGCATACAAACGCCACGCAACTCACTTTATCGACGTTCATCTGTGCATATCACACTGCGGACTCCTTCTTCGACGTTTGTGTTTCATTCTAGTCTTTTGTAGAGCAGGAGCTCGCTAGCTCGCTGCATTCAGAAAAGCTTTGCGACTTTTTGCTTGAAGAAAAGAAGCAATAGAGATTTAAAAATCCGTAAACACGACGGCACAGCGCTTGTGCCAGAGCACACAGAAGCCGTTGCCGTTCGCGGCCGAAGTCTACGGTAATTTACTTCGAAAAATACAACCCCGTTGAAGGCAGGTGATATACACAATGAGTGGACTATTCATCGCTAACTACTATGAAAAAAAAAACACTCTTAATCAGCGCGCTGACACGAAAAGCAGAGAGCGTTTGCACGCCAAGAGCTGGCCAATACGCCGCACACGCGGCGGCTGGATGCCCTTCGTGCGGCGGTGGCGCCTGTAGTGGCGTGCGCAGTCCCTATATGAAACGAGCGCCGAAGTGTCGTGACCAGTAAAGCATTGAAGTACTCTGGCGTTCCGTGTGACGTTTTACGGTGAAAATTTTGCCCACGTTATCCACTTTAGTTCTCGCATGCCCCTCTTGCTTGCCCCTCGAATTGCGTTTCAGTGAGCGGTCGCTGGAGCTACCCGCATCGCGCGGGCGGTCTCCGCGGCTGCGTCAGCGTGCCTGTGTCTTGCGGGGTGCGTTTTTGCGGGGAGAAAACGCTCTATGCGGTTCACGCTGGTGCCCGCATAGATGATTAAGGGGGCAGACTGGTCTTAGAGCTATTTTTTTTATTTACCGACCAATTTTAATGAAACTGCACTGCGTTATAGAGTTTTTTGTGCTGATTTCAAATCTGCCATTAGATTTTTTGTGAGTTGATTATATTTTGAGTTAATTAATGATTAATTGCCATTATTTTGGGTCACAGTTACAAAATAACCACTCCATACAGAATGGCAATTACCACGTGGCTAGGCACACAAATGACTAAAGAATACAACATAGGAAGAACTTTTTTTGATTCAGTTATTTTTGGTCGTTTTACAACACAGAGAACTTCGCTTCTCCAGCACTCTGCCAGAAATGGCTCGCAGGTGGTGCCAATTGAACACAATAATAGTTTTCCAAAGCCTTCATTTGAAAAATTTGTTTCCAACATTGTATTCTCCACACATTTCGGTATCAGAAGCAAAAAGAATTAATGTTGTACCTGCTCTGGGTGCCAAGATATCTGAGGATGAAATGCTAGCTTTGCATTGCAAGAAAAGTGCCGTTTCACCATTGAATTCTGCACTAACTGAGCTGTAGAGTGCACTTTAAAATGCTATTATATTATAATAATAACAAAATATGATGCCTTTTGATGAGGATATATACTGACTGATAGAAAAATGGCCGTGTAGGCTAAAAATGCCATTTTTGAGAAAACGCTTTTTTTGACCGTTTTTCGGCCCCAAAGACCCAACTGCCCCCTTCAGCTTCGACAGAAACAGAAACAGTGCGCCAGCCATGTATGCGCGCCACGTTTTCTTTAGCAGGAAACGCTTCACGGGATGAATACTTCATTATAACCGCGAATTTTAATGTAGCAAAATTTCAGTGTAACGAAGTAAATTGCGAATTTTACCGACTTTGTTCCGTCGAGGTTTAACTGTATGTACATCTATATTTGCATGGTATACGGCACGCATGCATCGAGGATAGAGCCAGGCACTGTGAGAACTTAAGTAGAACACATTCTTGGGTGCATACGAGTTCTAAAAATTACCGTAAAATTCCGAGCAAGCGCCCCCACCCGTGCAAGCACTTCCCCACCACTTCAGTGCTAATTTCAAATTTCCGCGCCATTCCGGGGAAGCGCCCCCCCTCCCTCCGCTCAGTTATCGCGCACCACGTGCAGGCAACCCTGGTTTGCTGGAGCCAGTCTAAGAATCCAATCCAACCTGCTTCACCCGAACGCTGCACGCCATTTGTTTCTTTGTTTTGGCAGTAGTAGGTCATGCATTCCTACACAGTTGCAAAGAAAATCGAGGTGATCCGATGGCACTGAGAGCACGGGAAAAACGTGCACCCGACCTCTCGACAGTTCAAGCTCGACCGAAAGCGCATACGGGAATAGGTGAAGAGCTTCGACAATCTCCTGCAGCAAAACTTCGGAAAAGCAAAACTTCGACGGAAGCTAGCAACGGCGCCCCAGTGTTCAGCGAGTACGTGGACGATGCGCTGTTCAAGTTCTTAGAGCGCGAAAGAAGCGTTGGACGCGCCATTAGCAACCGGCTGCTGTCTGAAGAGGCTGTGAAAATAGCAAACAGCATGCAGTTAGGTAACTTTGTAGCTTCCAGCCACTACATAAGCAGGTTTGGAAGCAGCGGTTCGGCGTTGCAATGCGCCGCGCCATGAACGAGAGCCAGAGGACGCCCGAGGAATCTGCAGAGGCATTAAGCGCCTTCCGGACTTCCGCGAACTTCCTGTGATGGCGAAATGACGTCAAAAGGCAACTTTAAGAAGCCGTCGTGGCAGCAGGTCCTTGTGGCGCGCTGCTTCAAGGGGTGCGGCATTGCAAACGCAATCGATGGCTCCGAGGACGGCGACCTGCACGGCGGGTTGGCAGATGTCGGAGCCGTGGTGCCAGAAGACCGGGGCGGACTGGAATACGAGTGCGCCGAACTGTTTTTTGCTACAGACTCTGAGGAGCCTTTCGATGGTTTTGAAAGTGACGAACAGCAGTAAGATCAAGCCGTGGCACCCGAAGACTGAGGCAGCAGAGTGCTGTGAACTTTTTTTTTTGCTGCTAAGTTTTCCACTGGTTTCCAAAGTAACTAACAGTAACATCTCTTGCGTAATAAAGTTCGTCTTCCTAATGAAAGTTTAAAACCGCGCGCACTGCGTTTTTTTTTTTTTCCCGTAAAAACAATTGTCGCCGCCATCTTGAATTTCGGTGCCGTTCCGGGATAGCGCCCCCCCCTTCACATTGCTGGCAATTCCGCCTTGCTGAGGGGGGGCGCTTGCTCGGAATTTCACGTTAGTGCTGCCTGCTGTCACAGAACTAGAACTGTTGACTGACAACTTGGTGCAACATACGAACGGCTGTTCCCCCACCCCCAGGACCTTTTGTCAGCCCATCCCCCCTTCCCCGAGTCCCTTCTTTGGTTGCCCCATTCACTTCAAGTGCACTTAACCTGTTTTGGGCCAACCCTAGCACTGGGCTGACCAGTACTGGTAGCCTCGATAGACTGTTGGAAAAAGAATACCTATATCAGTCATCAGATTAAACTCCGCAGGCCTTGTCATCTTGAAGTGAAGGCACTGCGAACTGGGCAACAGCGGTGGCTCTGTTTCAGCCCTGGAACCTTACTAGAGGTTCCAGGGCTGAAGTAACTGCAAACGGGCTGTTCACCTTTCGGGGGATCTTGGGGCAAAAACTCAGCAATGGAGGTGTTGCACGTGAACACAGGGGTGTCGCCAGTCGGTGCAGTGGTCCTCTTCTGAGCCAGAAGCAAGGATTTTGAAAAGCAAGGATTCCACCAGTTCTCAATGGGGAACATGCGCAAAACAAAACAGTGACGGCTGTGTCCTATCCGGACGTCAACAAAGCGGTGCTCACTTAGTTTTCTAAACAGTATTGGTGCAACGAGGTGCCACTCCTCGAGGTGCAGGTAGCCTCGAGGCGAGGCTACCTGCAATGGCGCCTTGAGCGTCTGCGACCGATCCTCGAACAAAGCATGCTGCTCCAGATTTCACTGAACGCTAACCCGATTTCTGCGATAAGAACTTCAGATGCAAGTCAAAAGATCACGCCCAGTCACTATATTTCTGTTCTGACGAGGACAGCGCTTCAAACCGGCCTTACACACTGCCAGCTGTTCGCCTTCCAGTTTCGTTTCCATACGAGGGTACCTCCGAGGGTGTAGTGTTGCTGCTTAGTTGAACTATGGAGTCTCCGATAAATTTTTATACTGTTCCATTTCAAAAATGTTAGGTGGCGCTGCAATAGAGGAGGCTCATTGTGCTGTTCTTTTTATCGCGCAACAGCTACTCTGCCAAAGTTTGCAGGGCACGATTCTAGCGCATCGCACCTCATTCCTGCAAGCAAGGCTACAGTTGCGATTCAGAAGATTATAATAAAGCTCAACTTTATGTTTTGAGAGCTAACTGACTGTGATAGTCAACAAGCATCAACCACAGAGTTTCGTTTTCAACTTTATGCTTGTTTTTCCGCATGGCGTGCTTGTCCCAAATATTGTGCTGGCTGTAAACGCAAAGTCAGTCATCGACAAGATGTTTTTACGTTATGTGGGGGCAAATTGGTGCCTCTGATAATGTGAAACCGCCAGATTTCTTCCATGGAACCACCCGAAATTGCACGTTTTAATTGGAGGTTGGGCTTCACCGCATGACGCGAGCACCGCACGTGCTAACAGTTTTTTTTATATCTGAAAAACTGTTTCACGCACGTCGACATTTTTTCTAGGGCGTGTTTTTGAAATGTTTCCCTACAAAATGTATGCTTGAATTTTTTTTTACTACCGGTGGTGTGTTATTACACAACTCCTTTTTTATCATTTTTTTTTTACATTTTGACAAAAATTTTGATTTTGATATTTTTTTCGCAACTATGAAATATGGAAACATTTTATGAATGGTGTTATTGGAAAGGCCGTTAAATAATCTGCATTTTGTGGTCCTGTAATTAGTGCATAATCAATTTTTCTAGCAGAAAAAAAAAAGTTTTCTTGGACCCCTAAAAATCGGCTAATTTCCCCGCTGCAACGAAAGAGTTAATGAAAGTGGAGGTTGGTCTGGTGTTCCCCTCCCTCACTGTGCTCCATGGGCAGTCACTGTTGAACCACGACTGGACAACTGCAGATTGCCTCCTCACAAGAAGCCCAGGCACATTTCTACGTTTAAATGCCTAGCATGAAACCGCTTTGCTGTGAGGCTGGAGTGCTAAGAGAGCCTTTTTTCTACGATGTTAAACTATAGTGTGGAGATTAGGCATCTTTCTCTTGCGTGTTTTTGAAAGTTGTGTCTGTGAAACCTACATTATTAACTTTTTCCTAAGACATATCAAATTTTTTGTTCCTCCTTGGAAAGTTGTTGCTGGCATTTCAACTAGAATATTTCTTTTATTCATTATTTGTTAGCACCCAATTGGGGCGTCAGTATTGTTATTTCAAAAGCAGCTTCTTTCAATGCAGACATGGGTGGGCGTGCAGTGGTGGCTGCCAGTTGACCTCGTGCTGCGCTGCCCTTCGCATCAGGCGCTTGTTGCGTGTTTTAATCGCCAGAGGCAAAAGTGTCATGCGACTGTAGACAGTCTCTTCTAGGTGTGGTGAACAAGGTGGGAAAGTTTTGTTGAAGGGACGTGGTTGGAAAGTCCAAGGAGCAGTGTCCCTCTCGTTGGCTAGGCCTGGTTGCCCTTGGCAGCAGCTGTTTTCACAGCCCTGTCGGCTGAAGCGTTTTTGAGTATGCCTGTGCCCATTGCTGATGCTGTTTCCCTCACTGTCTTTCCCCTCTGCACCCTGAAGGAGGCAAGGGGTCGTCGAGGTCCCGGGGCAATGACGACGAGAAGGCCACGGACGACTTCCACTTTGAGAAGTTCAAGAAGCAGTTCCGGCGCTACTAGGGAGCCTCCACCTGGCGGCGGCATCATCATCCTCTGTTCGTGCCGTGCCCGTCATCATCAGGTGTACATAAATAAATGCATTCCTAATCATTCCCCTACATTTGTGCCTACGATGCATTCCGTTCCATTCTTGTCAGGTGTTACAACATGAGTGTTGTTTAAATAAGGAAAAAAGCAACTGACTGTTACAGTTGTACCTTGCATTTCAGTGCTTTCAGTGCAAACTTTTATAACGAAACTGAAGCTAAGAGAGCCGCACGCAGTATCAGATATAACGAAGAAATATTTGACCAGGAGGTGGAGAAGCTACTTGGAACAACCCCCGTAGCCGAAAACTGCAGAAGTACGAAGGCCCCTTTGTTCGTTGACCCTGTGGTAAACCTTCATCCTGCTCAGAGATTCATCAAATAGATTAGGACGCAGGCCTGTATCGTCAAGGAACTTTGTTCTGTTGTAATTTCGCGTACTCATGTTCCTGTTCGTTCAGGTTGAAATGCAACTAGGACAAAAGTAAGGGTAACCTTGTTTATAATTAATTCGAAGCCTAAAAAACTCATTTTTGTATTAATTATTTTTCTACAAGCCAGACTTTTAAATTTTTACTCCTACTGTTACAACAAATATCAGATAACTAATTTGCTGTCCCGTTACTAATTCAATATTACGAGGTTCGACTGTACTATACACCATTTTCCTTGCTAAAGGTGGGCGCCGCCATTTGCTTTTTCTGACCGGACGCTAGCGCCGTCTATGAAGCGACCGCCGAAACCTCCGTGCTGGGCTGTTAAAGTGCTCCGTTCTTTCCGTGCGTCTCCTCGCTACCCGTGCATTACCGAGTGAACCGTAGTGGTTTGGCGTTAATTTAGCGGTTGCAGTGCTTGTGTGTGTGTGTGTTCTGTTTTGTTTTCATCATCTGTGTACGGATTTTAGGTCCTAAATTGCTGTCAGAGCGGAAAACGCCGACCCCGGCTGTTGTGAGCAGCAGTAGCAGTGTGGCGGTGGTGGTGGCGGTGGTGCTCCGCAGTTCCGCGATGCAAACGCTACCGGTATGGCACCGACTGACATAGAAATCGATATCGGGGAGTAAATACGTGTTTTCAGTTCCACCGCGCTTGTTATGTTCAACGATTAGTCATGTTTACGGAAGAGCGGACGTCGAATGCGGAGCGCGCGCAGCATATGTGGGTCAGGGTGATGCGTGCTCGCGATGGACCTTCGATGAGGCGATTGCTACGCTGTTGACATTGCAATGCAATATAATCTTTCTTAACTAGACTTATGATGGTTACTGACGAAACGAAATTACCTTGGCGGAAAAATAACACGACTGCACAACCAGTCAAAAAAAGGTTGAGGAGAAGGGTCGACGTTCGGCCGAATTAATATTGGTTGATCATGATCATGGTTGACCTAACTCTGCGCAGCGCATGTGGCCTGTCGCTCGGAGCCCACCTTTGTGAAACCGCTGCTTGCACCACAAATGCTTTACGCGACCAGCAGTAACTGTTTTGTAATTGTAATACTTTAGATTCCGTGACAACGTAAAAGGATTAGAAGCTTTTCTTTTGACCGCGTTGTGAACGGGTTGAGCTATTTTCCAAATGCAGCGTTCACGCGTTTTTCGAGCTGCGTTTCCACATTGGGCTGCCTGCTTATCCTGCTATCGACCAGCAGTGTGCGATGGAGAAAGTTATCCTTTCATATCGTTAGGCAGTGTAATGCGTTGGCCTGAAAAAAAGTAAACAAAACGCCGTGATTTTAAAGGTTAGGTTAGATGAAAGGGGGATTGTTTAATGTAAATCGGCTATAATGACCAAACAATACATGATATTTTAAATTGACTACAAGGAACCAGAAGTTATTGTAATGTTGTATGGTATCGGCGCTCGTGAAAGATCCCCAGGTGGTCAAAATTAACCCGGAGCCCTCAACTACGGCGCGCCTCATCACCCATGAAGCGTCGGGGCGTTAAACAACATAATGAATCAATTGATCAATCAATCAATCAATCAACGAATCAATCAATGCTGTATTGTAAAGGATAAAGTTGCTTCTAGCATTTCAGGGGGTTCCGTTCCCTGTCGCAGCTTTGCGTGTGATAAATGGATTTTGCTCCGTCTGCTTGCCTTCAAAGTGCACCCAAAAAACCACGGAGTTGGTCGTTGGTACAAAGTCGTTGCGATTTATCAATGGCATCCACCGATATCTCAATTCGGTATGCGTCGGGAAGCGATGCAGCAAAAACACGCCGCAACCGCACTGCATTTTCTCCAGGCAGTGCCGTGCACATGCGTGCTGTTAGTGACTGTTTCTCGCTTTCTCTGGTTGTTCAATAACCCACCAGCGCGCAGTGCTGACCAAGTGACGTTTGCGCCTTGAACGGCATTGGCTAAAACAGTTGAAAGTTCCGCAAAAACTAAGCACACGGTGCGAAATACTCCTGAACTACGCAGCGGAGCACACCGCGCCGAGCGATGTTAGCAGCCCAGCGCGCACAGGCAACGCTGGTCGGCCGCCGAGAGAACTGGTTTGAGAGTATTTTCCTCCTTTCCCTGCTGCTTATGGAAAATGGTGTATACTCGTGCGAAATTTGTGCGCAGCACGAACTGCAGTCTTCTCTGTCACGTCGCATAGCTGCTGCGTATTGGGAAATGATTGCGTGATCAGCGAACTGCAGCACGTGCTACTCTGCCGTTATCTTGCAGTGCGGTGGCACCGCCGAGCATGCTGTGCAAATGTCACGTAGATCAGTTGAGTGACACGAGGAGGGGGACGCAGAGCACATCTACCGGTTGCTTCGCTTGTTCAGCACTCACTCGTGGGTTGTCTTGACAGCAGCACTGGCAAGCCTATGCGTTGGCGATGCAAACTGTGCCTTGGGAAGTGAACGCATCATCACCGAGCACATGGCGGCACGCGCTGCTATGGCATCATCGCCCCGCGCGTCGCCACAGCCCAGGATGTCTCACTGCCTCTCTGTCCCACTTTTGCCAGAAGCTCCTGCTCTGTTTTTCTCTCAGCCTTTGGTGTCTCGCTCGCTCGCATCAGTTGCGAGGACATCACTGCCTCCAAACTACAGTAGCAGGCGCCAAAGTTCTGAGCACTGAAAAAAATGTATTTTTGCGTAACTGCTGGCTTATTTGCTCTCACTATTTGCACATATGCAAAATTTAGAGTATTGTACGAAAACAACCACAACTGGCAGTGGAAGTCCACAGACCAAAAATTACGCCCACCTCCCCTCGTGGGAACCCTGGTGTGATGCGACGCTGAGGGGGGTTCAAGCGCAAGCGGAGAGCAACTGTCGACCGAAAGGCCGCCGGAGAGCGGCGCACCGGTTATATGCGCAGTGCGCCCGAAGGAAAGGAGACCGCGGAGAGAGAGAGTACTGCACATGCGCAGCACCGCGCGCAGCGCCGCCCACCGGCGGAGTGAGAGCACGCTGGGCCGCACACCCGCAGATGTTGAGAGAGAGTGTTCGCTCTCACTTGGGCACGCGCCGGCGCCAGTGCGTCTGCCGCGGCTATGACGCAACACAATCCAACACAATCCACTTTAATCCAATCCAAATCCAATCGAATCCAATCCAATGCCCCTCGCGAGCGAGTGTTCACTATCGGAGAGGAGAGGGGGTGAGCAGAGAAGAGTGCGGACGCCGACGACGACGACGGACGCACGCAGGAAGGACAGGGCCGCCGACAAGAGATGCTCTCAGCGTCGCATCTAAAAATGGCCGCGTATCTGCTCCTTTCGTTGCAAATGTCGACGAAAGACAATAGTCGGCTGGTGCCCCTGCCAAGTTTTCTCTTTCTCGCTCACTTCTCATGCAGTTCCTCTCCCGTCTCGCTCCTCCCAAGACAACACACTAGACATTTGCTCAAGCCAATTTAAACTTGCCACGTTCCACTGCTCCAGCTCGAGTGCCTCAATGCCAGCGCTGCCGTACGGCGGAGACTCGCAAGAATCAAGGCAAAAACCACACTGCCCTACTCCACAAGCGTGCCAAGCAGAATGTGGAACCTATTTAGTGGAATCTTTCGTTGCGTTTGCCGTTTGATTTTTGAGGTGCCGTTAGGAGCAATAGTAGCTGGCAACAGCAGGCGACGGTTTTCTGCACTTGATGTAGTATTTCATTTGCTATCGCAAAAACCAAGCATCCACGAATTTTTTAATAAAGGAACACTGCGAATAGCACCTATGTATTGATTTTCGGCCTTATGTTTGTGTAATGTCTTTTTCTTGTTCAACTGTGTTGACAAGTATGAGCATTGACACCGGACTTAGACCTTTAGATTTGGCTGTTAGTATATAAGACTATTGCGCAGCTTCTGATTCACTTTGGCAGGGTGCCTGAATCGTGTCACAGACAGACAGACATAGTGGCAGACCAAAGTTTCTGCGGTTAAGTAACCCAAGAAAGACTATCGTCTTTGAACGACAATGCTGTTGTCTAGTGGAGGCTTCATGTGAGCACTGCGCATTAGTTACCCCCAGTGGCTTGATACGTTCTGTACATTCACCTATTGTCAGGTTCGGGTGACAATAATAACTAGAATAAGAAGCTTTATGAACGAGACTAGTTTTTATAACACTCGAGACCCAAACAATATACAAGCAATGTAGTAAAGAGCAAAGCGGAACTAATAACAAATGTGGAACAATAGAGAGACTATCGGAAAAGCGGTATAAAAAACCAAAACGGGTTCGAACAAACAAGAAAAAGTCACGGTCCGGGAATTAGAGTAAAGGACGCAGAACGTGGATACTACCAGCACAGGTCCATGGCAGCGTTGAAATGTTCACGTAGTGTGTCGCTGCCGTGGTAGTGCAGCGCGCTGCGAGCTCCCGGCACCGTTGTGGCGAACGCATCTGTCTTCGGGGCGGCTATTTTTCACCATTCTCCGGCAACACGTCTCGCTTGTGGAGAAGATGTCTCGGAGGTTGTGCGGGTGGAGGAGCTCCTGGGGCACGGCACGGTCACGCTCCACTCTTCTCACCCTCTGGGTGTTCTTCTTCGGCCCCTTCTGCCGCCAGCTGCTGTCGCTGGCTGCTTTTGATTGGCCGGCTTCTGAGTGAGGGACGAACGACCCCGAAAGACGCTGATGATGATGGTGACCTTTAAAGGAGCCATTAAGAGAAAATACAACTTCGTTTAATGTGAAAGAACTAGGATTCAGTATCTCACTCAGCTGCATTACAGCCACAAAAGACGTTTTTTAACGAAAAAAAAAAGCAAGAAGTATTTAAAAACTTTCAAATTTTGCGCCACAGTGACGTGCTATGAGCAAGAATGACGTCATATGGGCCAACAATAAAACAATTTTCAGTGTGTTAACTGCATATTAGCATTCAAGTGATGCGGTCAAATGGAACTAGAGGCCCCATTACAGACGACCAGTCATGTGTCGTCGCGACAGGTCAGTTAGGCGGCCACTAATTGCACAAACAAGGTCCGTGACGTCATAGAAAAGTTGCGCGAAATTGGCTAGGTGGTCGGGACTGCTTCAGACGTTTTCTTTCATATCTCCGTTATTTGTTCGAAGATTGCGATGATATTGGTATCATTGTTATCGGGACTAAGCAGTCTTTCTAAGAAAAACAACCTAACTTGTGTTTTGTTGTCATGGCTCCTTTAAAACATACCCCGTAGATCGCGTCATTGTCATCGTCGTTGTCTTCGTTTTCACTCATGACACCTGTGTACTGCCATGACAAATGTGGGGCCATTGGTATCTTACTGGAGCAAAAGAGTGCGAGCTGAAATTCAGAAACCCAAGAATACCCCCGGGCAACAGGAGCAAGCCTGCCAACCAACAGAAGCAACCCAGGTGGTTCGACGACGAATGGCCCGAGCTCCAAGGACGCCAGGTGCAAGAGGAAACACAACCAGCTGACCGCACCCCCCAAACGAGGAAGGAGGATGCCCTACAGAAGAAGAGAAGCAAAGAAGCCGTCAAACGGGGGTGAGCTGGACAGGTGTAGCCTCCCAGGACCTCAGGCAGACTTTCCAGAATTCAATTAAAACAGATGAAATAAACGAACTGAGGAAACTCATCCTAGACATCAAAGCAGAAAATGCTATGCTAAGAGAGAAACTAGAAAAATACGAACGCGCACAACATGACACAGACTCTACCACTGCAGGCTTTCAGAATCCCAGAGAACAGCCGAGTGCAGACACGTCAATGTGGCAACAACTTCAAGACTTTAGAAAAGAAATGAGAGCCGAAATCAGAAGGTTGATAGCGGAAATGGTAGTCTCCAGGACAAGTCCCAAAAAATCTAGCAAGAGGAAACTATCGAACACACAAGGTAGTAAGACCGTCAAGCACATCGCAATGCAGGAAAATTCAAACATGAGTACGGAGGAATCGGAAAGCGACGACGATATAGTCGCAGTGTACGGCACTAACCATGACGCCTAAATTGAAAAACACGCAAGAACAATTAGTGATATGGCAGTGGAACTGTAGGAGCATTAACAAGAAAACAAATCTCCTGGAAGCCTACATAGACAAGAAGGACGTCAAGCCCGACATTATATGTATTCAAGAGGCAGACTGTCTTAGCAACCTAAGAGGCTACAATAGAATTGATACATCTAAAGACACCAGGGTGTCTACGTACGCTAAAAAAAACGTAACATGCAATAGATACGATCTTTCTACGAAATCCCCGTCTGCCGTTCTCGTCGAAGTACTAATACCTATGCAAAAGAAATGTAAGAGCTTCTTTGTTCTCAACGTATACAGCCCACCGTCCACCAACAAGGAGAACTTCGAACCGCTCTTTAGAGAAACAATGAATATAGTCGCCAAAAATAACGTAATCCTTCTCGGGGATATGAACGCCCCGCACAAAGAATGGAATTATAACTTTGACTCTGCCAAAGGAAAAAATCTTGTCAATGCAATGGAGGCACTTAACCTGCACACGATAAACGACACATCCTTCCCCACTAGAACGGGTAACAACCGCAGTGTGGATACGTGCCCCGACCTAACAATAGTTCCCGACATGGATGGCCTCACCACCTGGCTTAATACTAAAGAAAATCTCGGAAGCGATCATGACATCATCGGAGTGAAGACATGCTCAGGCAACTACAGAAGAAGGCCCAGAAAACAAAAGATGACCGATTGGAACGCTTTTCGCGAAAAGCTAGGGGCCCTCGGTGACATACAAGAAATAGGCGCCTGGTCTGGCAACATCAAGGAAGCCTTTCATAAAGCAACAAAAGAGTACGGACAGGAGAACGAATACTTGTGCGTTGACAGCTACCTGATCAGTCTGTGGGACAAGAAACAGAAACTGTACAAACGATGGAAGAAGAAAAGACACAATAAGAAGCTCAAGCTTTGCATCAGAAACTTAGACAAACGGGCCAGAGATCATGCCAGCAAGCTCGCAAACTAAGACTGGAACGATTTTTGCGAATCGCTTAAAGGCACCCTGAACACCTCCAAAACATGGGCTATTATCAAGGGCATGTTGAACCCCGAAACAAGAAGGAGAGAAACGAGTCACCAACTCATCAAAGTGGCTCACAACTTCAAAGGTACTAACAACGAATTGATTTTGGCTATTAAAGAGCGATTTGAACTGGATCGAAACATCCCGCCGGTACGCAGGAACTATCAAGGTAGCCCCAATGACTTACTTGATAGAGAAATCTCGAAGGAAGAGCTACAGCAGGCTATATTGGCCAGCAATAAAAAAAGCGCCCCTGGTGCAGATGGAATAACAAACAATATGCTAAGAAACTTAAACGATGCTCAGATGGAGGCCCTGGCCAAATACATAAACGATTTGTGGCTCGAAGATCGACTACACCCTCAATGGAAACACTCCACGATAACAACTATACCCAAGCCGGGGAAACCCCTTGAAATAAAAAATGTAAGACCAATTTCTCTTACCTAATGTGTCGGCAAAATCTACGAAAGAATAATTACGACAAGACTTCAAAAGTACATAGAAGAACACCAACTTTTTCCGGACTGCATGATCGGTTTCAGGCAAGGACTGTCCACCCAGGACGCTTTTCTACAGTTAAAACACGATATCATAGACAACGATAACGACCAAGATCAAATCATCCTCGCACTGGACCTCAAAGGCGCCTTCGACAATGTATCGCACGAGTCTATCCTTAAGGCCGCCGAGGAGACACAGTGCGGGGAAAGAACATACAATTACATCAGAAATTTCCTATCAGACAGAACAGCAACAATCGGCATAGGCAACACTCGATCCGACCCCTTTAAGGCACCAAACAGAGGCACACCCCAGGGATCAATTATCTCGCCTCTTCTGTTCAACTTAACAATGATCACAATTGCTAAGAAACTGGAAGAACGTGAAGAAATTGGAAAAGTCATATATGCCGACGAAATTACTATCTGGACGAGACGCGGAACATTGCAATCTAAATTAGATCTGCTACAGGATGTTATCAACGACCTCCAAGATCCGATCATAAAAAATGGCTTGAAATGCGCCCCTGAAAAATCCGAACTCATCAGGCTAAGGTCGACGAGAAACAACATCCCTTCAGGCAGCATTATACTGGATGGGCAGAACATCCCCTTCCGCCCCGCAATAAGAATACTAGGCATGGTCATTCAGGAAGACAATAAAGCCACAAATACTCTCGGCAAAGCTTGGCAAGACGGTTCAACAGCTGGCCAGAGTAGTAAGAAGGATTACAAGAGCTAGGAAGGGCATAAGAGAGGAGGACACCCTCCGCCTTGTTCAAGCCCTCATAATGAGCCGCATTGCATATAGCCTCCCCTTCCACCGGATGGATAACAAACAAGAGGAAAGGGCCGATGCCATAATAAGAACAGCTCACAAGACCGCTCTAGGCCTACCAATTTACACATCCAACGAAAAATTCATGAAGCTTGGCGTACACAACACCTTCAGAGAAATCAAGACTACTCTATTAGATGCCCAGAAAGAACGCCTCCTCAAAACCACAAAGGGCAGAGAAATTCTCAGAAGATGAGGACAAGAGGTTCATGCAGCCTTCATTAATAGGTTGGTCGATTTAACACCCGCTCAAAGACACTGTATCAAGACCTCTCCAATTCCCAAGAAAATGGACCCCACTCACAATAAGGGCAAAGATTGGCAAGAACTCGCTACATCCGAAAAACATATCAGGACAATCCAAACGCAATCTACACCGATGCGGCCGTAAACAAGCAAGGCAATGCATCAGCCGTAGCTACCAATGAACATGGGAAGATGCTGGATTTCATCATTACCAAACAACTAAATATTCAAGAAGCAGAAACTGCTGCCGTCATACTAGCAATCAGATGGGCTGAATTCAAGAATAAGGATTCAATAATTATCACTGACTCGACCAGGGTCATAAGGAACTTCATCTGCGGCATCGTCCCAAGGAATGCTGAAAGACTTCTCCCAAAAATTCTAAAACAGAACCACACACTTGTCTGGACTCCCGCCCATCAGGGGCTAGAGGGTAACGAGGCGGCCGATTCTCTTGCGAGGACTACCATACACCGCAGAGACCCGGAACATTCGTACTCCCTCCCTGCTTACTGTCAAGGCACAGACAAATTAGCATCCTACAGGCTTCACCGGAGATCAATGCCTACGCCACACCCCAGCCTAACTGCTGAATAAGCGAGAAATCTTAGAAAAATACAGACGAACACCTACTTACATAAGTCCAGACTATCACTTATGTTCCCAGAAAAGTATAATGAGGACTGTAAGCAGTGTCACGAGAAGGCCGATCTATTTCATACAGTCTGGAATTGCCCAATTACTTGGGACAAAAATACCCACCAAACCTCATTAGAGTCCTGGGAGGAAGCCCTGTCCAGCCCGGACCCTGCACAGCAGCTTGCGCTGCTTAGTAGGGCCAGGGATGGCCAAATAGCTTCTGGGGTCCTGGAATTTGGATCCCACCCTTGATCTCTCCCCCTTTTCCCTCACCCCTTTTCACCAAATAAAGTTTACCACTACTACTACTACTGGGGCCATTGGCGGTTCAAGTGTGAGTGAGCCAGCAGTGTCCCCTCTTTCCACCCTCCTTTTTTTTTAGGGTTCTGGAATGCCTGGTTGATTGCAGCAGCTGCAGTCATACAAGTCGCAACTTCCAGCAACTTCCAGCATTTAACCTGTGGTAGTTAACCATCTGTTTTTGGCGCTCTTTGCCCCAGTTGGCCTTGCGAATGCAACCATCATCATCATTCCAGCGTGCATGAAATGTTAAGTTAATATGAGAGAACAACGCCTAACAAAGAAAGGCGCAGCACTGACAGCCGTAGTGGTGAAGGTGTCCTGGAAAAAAGAAATGCAGGTTGAGTGAAAAACAGGAAAACTCTTTGTGGCAAAAGTTGCAGACCACTTTGAGTGGGTTCTTTACTCCGCTTGAAAGTTTGGAAGGGAAAGGGAGAAGAACTTCACTGTAGCAGAGAATGAGAGCTCGCTCTATTTAGATGCAGAGCATCTGATTCACTCGCCTTGTCCCTCCGGCGTCGTCGTCGTCGGCGTTGTCCACCCCTCCCCCATTCTCCTCGCCGCGCCAGCTGCGCTCTCCACCGCTCACCCCCTCTCCTCTCCGATAGCGAACACACTCTCGCGAGGGGCATTAGATTGGATTGGATTGGATTGGATTAAAGTGGATTGTGTTGGATTGTGTTGCGTCATAGCCGCAGCAGACGCGCTGGGGCCGGCGCATGTTCAGTAGTCTCTCTTCCGCGGTTTCCTCTCCTTCGGGCGCGCTGCGCATATAACCAGGCCTCTCAAGCTTGGACGTTCCCTGTCTTCCCTATAGGCGGCGTAAAAATCGACGCCCCACGTGACCAACCTAAAGCGCTGTTTTCGACCATCAAGCCCACCAGACGGCGCAGGCAAAATGTTACTTTTGGTATAGAATACAAAACATTCATTCCGTGACTCAAAGAGCCCACACAGTTCGCTTACAATGTGTTATTTAAAAATACTATTAACAAGTTCCGCATCAAACATCCGTTGAGCAAAAATGTACGCAACTTTTTACGAACAGCCGACTGGTGCACCACCTCGTTTCTGAATTCGCAACCACAAAGCCGCCAATTCAAATTGAAACCGCTGCAACGGCCGACCGTTTCAATGTGCGCGGAGCACCGGTTTCGTGACTGTTATTGCTGTTATGTGCTTTTGCGTCCATCAGTTGTTGAGAGGACTGGCAAAACACGGGAATTGAGTGCTTGTGGAATGACAAATGGGGGAAATTCCGCATCGGAAGGCAGCTGTCGAGGCCAGAATATTCGATTCTTCCAACAGAAGGTGAGTGTTATGCACTCCGCTAGAAAGACGGTGCAAAGGAAACCGTTGTCGCCGTCAATACTTCATTTGTGCCCTTCGTTCGAAATCTTAGCGCAAGTGAACGAGTTGTTATGGCAAAAAAAAAAATGTTGTCACGAAAGCGACGTACAATTGCAGCGATCGAAATGAAATGATGTCCTGGCCTCTGTAAACTTGCGGATGTCAATAAACGATTTGTTCTCACTTGCTGCTCACTGTGGTCTGTGCCAGTCGAGGCCATCTGGTCACCTGGCGTAACATCACTTCACTAGCGCGGCGCAAGTAAACACGCGACCAGCGTGCCAGCCAGGAGCCAGCAGGAGCAGCCACGGCCGGACTCGACGCCCCTTTCGCGCGCGGGAGGAGGAGAGTCGAGTCCGGCCGTGGAGCAGCGAGCCGGCGGCCGCCGTGCGAGGGCAGCCATGTTATTAAGGAGCTCAAGCGGCCTGTGCAAAAAGCATCCGCCATGTTTACAAAGCCGTGTTTACAGCGCCATCAAGCGGGCGTACTGGGTAGTTCACGACGCCGCCACTACGCTTTTTCTGGCACTACAGGCAAAGCTAGACCTTTGCTTCTCTAAAATCCTCCCTGTTCTGTGATATAACCGGTGTGCCGTTCTCCGGCGAAGCAACATCCACGCTTGGCTCAAACACCTAGAGTCCACGCCGCTTTACAAGTACGCCAACGTCGTCATCGACTGGGACCGGCTTACGCAGTCCCCTCAACGTTATGCGCGCTATAAAACGCGGTCCCTTCGCCGCTCCGCCTATGCGTCGCATCTACACAGGGGTTCCTGCGAGGGGAGGTGGGAGTTTTTGCTTGCTGGTTTGCCACGTGCAGCCTTAGCTTCATCTATAGGGGAGATACGCCTCTTCTGTTTTGTGGGGAAAATCTTAGTTGTGGAATTGTCATCCACTTCCATGACGTAGGAGTCGTCGATATCTACAGCCGGGGTGGCTTTTCCAACCTCGTCATTACTAACAACCTGAACTCCCTTCGGAGCGACCGGCTCATCGCTATCCCAATCTGAATGTGATAGTGCTGTATTCCTTGAGGAGCAGCCTGCAATAGCCTGGCTATCATGTGCTTCAGAGTGCGTTACAAGCTGAGGTTCAGAAGCAGGACATTTGGCCTGGTGGTTGACAGGAACAACCGGTAGTGAGCATCCTAACTTTGTCGCCAAAAGGCTTGTGATATGCGTCAGCGTGACAAGAGTCTCAGTAAGCGGAGCGACCACTTGCAGCAGTACCTGCGTGATGGATGATGGAGTAATGTGGTTTGAAACGCGGCATCAGCAGCGGCACTTGTTTTGTGAATTGCTGCCGCATAACTCTGGGTACGATGAGGAGGAGGAGGAATGCCTTTAATGATGAAGGGAAGTCAGCCTGGCAGCGAGCTTGGCTTGCTACTCCACATGAACAGATGTGCGAAAGTGAAAGGAAACGAAGACACAAAAACTCATACAGACACTACAAAAGCAATTAAGCACACAAACTGACAGACGCAGGATCACGCACACAGCACAAAAACAGAATTAAGGTTAAGGCAAACATTCACAGTTTCGTTCAGGCCGGAATCACGGAGAAATGACACCAAGGCCCGTGTACTCCGTGTTGCCGCGGCAGTTGAGTGCCATGGACCAATGGCGTCGCAAAGCTTCAATGGTGCATCAGCACGCAGTCCCAAAGTTGTCTTCAAGGTTAGCCGCGGGGTGTCATAACGGGGACACACTCACAGTACATGTTCTATGTCCTCGCGTGCACTGCATACTTGACAGTGAGGGGAGGCAACTCGGCGCGTCTTGTGCAAGTAGTGGCTGGTAAAAGCGACGTTGAGGCGAATGCGGTGAACGACTGCTTCGTCGCGCTTTCCCAGGCCACAAGGCATTCGAAAAGTACAGGCGGGATCAATTCTGTATAATGGCTGATATTTTTTTGTTCCGTCCGTAACTGCCGCTCCACGGAGTACGCAAGTGTCGCGGCGTCACGTCGAGAGAAAGGAATCGGGATGATGACACTAGATTGGGTGTGGGCCGCGCAAGCTGTTTCGTCGGCCACCACATTCCAATTCACCCCACAATGTCCAGGTAGCCACTGTAACACTACCTCGTGAAGCATGCTGGCAGCCTGTGTATGCAGGGTGTGTATTTCGTGGGCCAGTTGTTCGCGCGGGAATGATAATAGTTGTTGAAGCGCCGCCCGTGAATCTGTGAAAATCACCCGCACAGAAGCTTCTTGCCCAAGAATGTGCTGCAAAGCGGAGCGCAAGGCCGCAAGTTCTGAGGTCGTCGACGTTGTTTTGTGGCTTAACCTGGCCGCAATTGTGGTCCTCGTCGATGGAACCCAGATTCCGACAGCGGATGACGTGGCCGTAACCGATGCATCAGTGTAGATATGCTTGTGGTTCGGGTAGCAATTCCACATGTGCTCTAGAGTAAAGTACTTTAGGGCTGGAATTGGCAACCGTGATTTACTGCTGATGCCCGGTATTGTGGTGACAATTCGTCAGGGGGAGTACAACCAGGGCGGGAGATGAAGCGGCGCAGGGCACTTCTGACACAAGGGTGGTAGAGTGTCTTGTACCTCTAAGGCGGAGCTAGAACTCAACGGATGTCCATGAGTCCTAGTCGCCAGCCGCAGATGTAGGCGAAGCTGCTCCTCTTTCACCAGTACACTGGGTAAGAAGCGCCTAGACTCTCGTATGGTCCCCAGCGTAGAAGTTGTCTTCGGAAGACCCAGACAAAACCGCAGAGCTCGGGCCTGCATACTTTCTAACAGCCTTGTGTTTGTCTTGGAAAGAGGACCGCGAGTACTGGGAGGCTGTATCGGAGCAGGCCTTTGCAGAGTGCTGCGTAGAGAGACGTATCTAAACTTTTTTTCCTCCCATATACGCCTCGAGATTCGCAATCACTGCGCCGCCTACCGCCGCTTCTCCGCGGCGTTGGCGGGATTTGCGCTGCGTGGCTGATAGGGGCTCGTGCAGTGTTTTGGTTCTGTTTTGCTTCTTTTCACCTTTCCGCGCCCTAAAAAAACTTGTTATGGTGTCGTCTATAAGCAAAGAGTACGTTTAGGTCACTTAAAAAGCAGCTGCGTCTTCGTAGAGTACGCGATCGCCTTCAAGAGCTACCCGGGGACGCGGTTCTGCGCACTTCATCGCCGCTCTTCCGGGCGTCGGCGACGGTAGCAGCATATCACCACTGTCACCTCCAAATACGTCAAGCACAAATTAATTCTAATGTCGCCTTGTTTAGACCTGATACTGGCGCAGTGAGAGGTTGGCTTCATTTTGCAGCGTGGACAAAGAATGCGGCTTCGTTCGAATATATACGTGGGCAGAAAAATATTTTTCGGAGATATGATTACCATATCCCGGGCAATAACTTATGCCTTTTTTTAAATATAAACCATGCGAAAATGCTCAGTATATTCCAAGCCTGTGCGTCGTTAAATATTTGCCCACACACGCCTTATAGCATGAACCAAGGCAAGTTAATGAAACCACGGAAAAATAAATGCTGTGCAAAAGCGGAAGAAACATAATAGCTCTAACGGAAATGAAAAAAAAAAAAAACAGTACAGCTTCTGACATGCTAAAGACGTTCGTCGAAACTTAAGCCAGGTAGGGTTCACCAGACCAACTATACGCGAAATGCACTGCTATTTCGCGAAACATAGGGGGCGGGGGGGGGGGGGGGTGAGGGGGACGCTGTGTACAAATGCGGAGCGGAATCAAGCAATGAACGTTTTAGTAATCACACACACAAATCTCGCGTTCACTGTCCTTTTGTTTTTCGCCTTCAACGATCATACGGCGGACGCATTTTTGGAAGTATACAGGATAGGTACAACAAGCGATGAAAGGGGTCGTTGGAAGAGTGTGGCATGTGATAAGGCCCTCTGATTTCTGTTTCTGCTTTATTCTACAGGATCCCTGTGCCATATGGCGATATTTCGAAGAAGCATTTAATAGCGGACGCGGATTATATTCTAAGCCCGTCTCCGCGCTGCTCTCAGAGGGTTATGTAGCAGACGAATGTTTGCGGGCGCTCACCTCACGACAAGACCACTCTGTCGTGTGCTGATCCCCGAGTATAATTATGCATTGTCCATCGTACTTTTGTTGAATATTCCCGGAACTACCTCAGACTGGCTTGTGAATGGTGGTGATCAATATCAGAGGTATAATATTGGCAAACGTAACTGGCGTGCTGTCAGGTATGAGTGCTCCGCTGATTATGTACGCGCACAAAACTGATTTTCATTGTATACCTGTAGCATGAATATCTGAGGAACCGGTGGTTACGGAGACACTACTAGTAAATTCAGGGCAGTGTAACTACAATCGGCTCCATCATACGCCGGTTCCGCGACGCTGGCCTGTGACACACACCTGGCGCTTATATAGACCGAATATGCCACACTAAGATCGTGTCAGAAACAGTTACACTCTCGTAAGCACACCACATTTGCGAACAGCTAGTGACTGCTCCACATAAACATGGATTTCAAACGCCCGCAAACGGTAAATATCGGTCGTGAACGTGCCGCAAAAGCAGTGGCGACAGTGGGGAGCGGGACGCGGACTCCCGCGGCTGCTTTCGAAACGGGCCGCTAGGGGGATTTCAGTGGCGCCCCTACAGGCCGCGCTCGAGGCGTATACTCCCTAGAGGTTCTTTTTCGCCTGTCCTCTAGTGGTCCTCCTTGAATGAGTTTTTTTACTACATGGAACAGGGAGATTTTGTTTACCTCCTCAAAACAGGGCGTTTTTAGGTTATAGAAAAGAGGTATTTAGGGAGTGTTAAGAAATGTTCAGATGTTCAGAAATGTTCAGGATGCAGCGATGGCGTAGAGGTAGAACACCCGTTTCGCGTGCAGAAGGACCGTGGTTCGAATCCCGGTGCCGGACAATTTCAACCGGATTAAAAAAAAAATCCGCGTATTGATGGAATTGCACAAAGGGGCTTGGGGTGCGGCCTGACCCCGGTGACCATTGCCGGTAATGCACTCCCTCACCAGAGCAGGATTGGCCACCCTGGTGTAGTAATGGCCACAACCTCCCATGAATACGCCAACTAACCCTCGGCCCTCAGTCCCCAGCGGCTGCGAAGCAACTGACCACGGCGGCGGTCAGACCTGTGACGCAGCAGAGGGTGCTAAGAATCCCTGGATCCGGACAGGCCGCCAATGGAATCTGAACCTGGCAACGTTTAACGCGCGAACCTTATCTAGCGAAGCAAGTCTCGAGGTGTTCTTCGAGGAATTAGAGGGAATTAAATGGGATGTAATAGGGCTTACCGAGGTTAGGAGGGCAGGCGAAGCCTTTACGGTGCTGAAAAATGGACACGTCCTATGTTACCGTGGTCTAGAGGACAGAAGAGAACTGGGAGTGGGATTTCTAGTAAATAAAAGCATAGCTGGCAACATAGACGAATATTATAGCATTAACGAAAGGGCAGCAGGTCTTGTAATTAGGCTAAATAAGAGGTACAAGCTCAAGGTGGTGCAGGGCTACGCGCCTACATCCAGCCACGACGACCAAGTAGTGGAACGCTTCTATGAAGATGTGGAATCGGCAATGGCTAAAGTAAAAACACAGTATACCGTAGTTATGGGGGACTTCAATGCTAAAGTAGGCAAGAATCAGGCTGGAGACAAGGCAGTTGGGAACTATGGTCTGGGCTGTAGAAATAGCAGGGGGGACCTACCAGTTGAGTTTGCAGAACGGAATAACCTACGCATAATGAATACCTTCTTCTGTAAACGGGAGAGTCGGAAGTGGACCTGGAGGAGCCCGAATGGGGAGCACAAAAATGAAATAGCCTTCATATTATGCGATAACCCTGGCGTCGTGCAGGATGTGGAAGTGCTCGGAAGGGTAAGGTGTAGTGACCACCGTATGGTAAGATCTCGAATTAGGCTAGATTTGAGGAGGGACCGCAACAAGCTAGTACGAAAGAAGCCGATAAATGAGCTAACAGGAAGACGTAAAGTAGAAGAATTCAGGATCGCGCTGCAGAACCGATATTCCGCTTTTAACGAGGAAGCCGAGTTTACGACACAAGAAGCCAGCGACAACCTTACACGCATTATCACGGAGTGTGCAGTAGAAGTCGGGGGCACTATGGCTAGACAGGATCCTGGCAAACTTTCCCAGGAGACGAAAGATCTAATCAGAAAACGGCAAACCATGAGAATCTCCACCGCAGCTGACAGAATAGAACTAGCGGAGCTCTCGAAGTTAATAAGCGTAAGACAGCTGACATACGGAAGTATAATATGGAGAGGATCGAATACGCTGTAATGAACGGAGGTAGCCTGAAAGCAGTAAAGAGACGTCTTGGCGTGGGGAAAAATCAGATGTATGCACTTAAGGATAAACAAGGCAATGTCATCACAAATAGGGATAAAATAGTCACAGTGGCCAAGGAGTTGTATAGGGATCTGTACAGTATCCAGGACATACAGGATAATGCCGAACGAGACAGTAGTTCACAGGAGATAGACATCCCACCAGTAACGACCGAAGAAGTAAGGAAGGCTTTGAAAGAAATGAAAGGGGGCAAAGCACCTGGTGAGGATCAGATAACAGCAGACCTCTTGAAGGATGGCGGAGAAATTGTCCTTGAAAAACAGGCAAACCTGTATACGCAATGCCTAATGACCGCAATGGTACAGGAATCTTGGAAGAACGCGAACATCATCCTAATCCATAAGAAAGGCGACATGAAGGACTTGAAAAATTACAGGCCGATCAGCTTACTGTCAGTCGTCTACAAGGTATTTACCAAGGTAATCGCTAACCGAATTTCTGCAACCTTAGATTTCAGTCAACCTAAAGAACAAGCAGGGTTCCGTACAGGTCATTCAACAATGGACCATATTCACACGATCAATCAGGTGATAGAGAAGTGCGCTGAGTATACTGAACCCCTATATATAGCCTTCATAGATTATGAGAAAGCATTTGACTCGGTGGAAACCCTAGCAGTCATTCAGGCATTACGGAACCAGGGGGTAGATGAGCATTATGTAAGAATACTAGAGGATATCTACAATGGGTCTACAGCTACGATCATCCTCCATAGGGAGAGCAGTAAAATACCTATAAGGAAGGGTGTCAGACAAGGAGACACAATCTCTCCAATGCTATTCACAGCATGTTTACAAGAAGTATTCAGAACGTTGGATTGGGAACAGGTGGGAGTAAGGGTGAATGGAGAATACCTCTGTAACCTCAGGTTTGCTGATGACGTTGCCTTGCTAAGCAATTTGGGGGACGAATTGCAAAGCATGCTTTCCGCACTGGGCGAACAGAGTAGAACCGTGGGAATGAAAATTAATATGCAGAAAACTAAAGTAACGATCAATAACCTCGGGACAGCACAGCGGTTTCAGATAGGTGGCGAGGCAGTGGAAGTGGTAAGCGAATATATCTACTTAGGCCAAGTTGTGACCCCAGATCCCAACCATGAGGCAGAGATAATTAGAAGGATCAGAATGGGGTGGGGTGCATATGGCAGACATTCTCAGATAATGAATAGCAGCCTACCATTGTCGCTGAAGAAGAAAGTGTATGACAGCTGCATCTTACCGGTAGTCACCTACGGGGCAGAAACTTGGAGGCTCACTAAGAGGGTTCAACTTAAATTGAGAACGACTCAGCGGGCAATGGAGCGGAAATTGATAGGTGTAACAGACAAGAGAGCGGAGTGGGTCAGGGAGCAAACTGGTGTTAAAGGAGCCATGAAGAGAAAACAAAAGTTTGTTTTATTCGAAAGATTAGGTGTTTCATAGTACCCCAAGCGCTTTCCCGGAAGCAAATGATGCTTTATTCACTGATAAATAAGGCAATTTAAGCCAAAATTTTAAATCTCCCGCTAAAATTGAACATTTCGTGACGTGTACAATGGCGTCATAGAGCCGGTCCATGAAACAGATACTTAGTATGTCGACTCCATATAGCACCCACACGCGGGAGTCGATCGAGACGGCGGCCATTTTAAAAATACTAGTAAAACCTAGTGCACCCGCAGCCCTAGTCATGGAATCGCCTGATCCGGAGAACAAAACTCTCGCCGAGGAGCTCGGGCTTGCATTTAACAACCTCAAACCACAAAAACGCTCAATGCTTCTAAGTGCACGAGCGGCAAGGGTTGTGGGATACGCGGTGGACGGGAAAGCGACCATTCCGCGATAGCCACAACAGACGAACGCCCAGCCGTCGGCACCGCTGCCTCGTCAGCCCCGTCGCGACGGACGAATATAGACTGGTACGTATGTGCCGTATTTTGATTACGGTTAATAATAGTTCAATTTCAGTAGCAGTATCACTTATGCCAGTTGGCCGGTGTCGTGTATGGAAAGCCGTTCGCGCGAGATCTCTGCTTCGACCAGAAAGATACGAGCGTCAATGCGCGGTGTTTACGGCATTTTTTTCCCCAAGGTCAGAGCAATTTGACGAAGTCGGCAACGAGCGCCAGCATGTTCCAGGAGTGAGCTAACGTAAGGGTCCCTGCCGTAACTGAACAAACTGAAGTTTTCAGTGGTTGTAAACTGGAAACGAGCTCGTAACGACAGCAGCAAACCAACACCATTCGAAACTTACGCGACGACTGGCACTATCTCGTCGCTTCTTGCTGTTCCTTACTCCCCTCGTTTCTATTTTTACCATTGCTGGTTGGCGATATGACGGCCAACCTCCTGTGAAGGGATTACGATACGAAGCAAGGTCGCGGCTGTGCGTGCTGGAACGGTTCGTTGGCCCCGAAGAGCCTCGAACCCGAAAATTCGTCTGCGCGACGGCGAGATGTCGAGCTCGGCCGACGCGCTAGTTTCGTACGCATTGGCGCACACGCTTGCGAGTTCGTTCGGACCTTCAACCGTTTACTCCACCGTTCTTTGTCATAAAAAGAATGTGCAGTATGTTTCACGGGCATTTAGCTCGCTATGCAAGCTGTAAGCCCTGCCTAACATGCGTTTGCTTTTGCCGGCCTCCGCCAATCGCAGAGCTTAGCCCATGTGACGGCATAGGTTCTGTTGCGGGAAATGAGCTGGTGGGTCGCATGACCATTCCCGTTTTTCCTAATTATGTAGCTTATTTGAGCGAAGTTTGCGTTATAAGTGGTGTCGTTATGGTTCTAACGAGGCAATCTTTCGAATGAACCAAACTTGTGTTTTCTCTTCATGGCTCCTTTAAAGACATATTAGTAGAAATTAAGAAGAAGAAATGGACGTGGGCAGGGCATGTAATGCGAAGGCAAGACAACCGCTGGTCATTAAGGGTAACAGAGTGGATCCCTAGAGAAGGCAAGCGTTGCAGGGGGCGGCAGAAAGATGGGCAGATGAGATCAAGACGTTTGCGGGGATAAATTGGTCACAGTTGGCACAGGACCGAGGCAATTGGAGAATAATGGGAGAGGCCTTTGCCCTGCAGTGGGCGTAGATAGGCTGGTGATGATGATGATGAAGAAATGTTCGGGAGAATTTAAGGAGGTCAAAATGGAGTATTCTTTACTTCCTGAAGGGCGTTTTTAGGTGATGTTTATGTAATTTTTAGGCGGTTGATTAGGAGCCTATTATGGCTCCCTTTGGAAGTACTTATGTTAGTTTAGGGGCGTTTTTAGGAGGTTCAAGGGAAGCATTTACTTCTTTTGCATGGAGTTTTACGAAAGCTTGGGGAGTTTTGTAGGCCTTCCGAAAGGAGGTTTTCAAAGCCACAAGAGAGAATTTCTGGTTCCCTGCGGGAGTACTGATTTCACAGGGTTTTTCTCGATTTCAGGTTTATTTCAAACGAACTTTCGTAGACAAGTTTACATGGTACATGGTGTACACAAGGAGGTTCCGAAATAAAAACTGAGGGCGACCTCCTATAAGAAATCACAAATGGTACATTGCTAAATAACACGTAAGTTAGGAATTGAAGACAGCAATACGATGCTAGTTGAACAAACCGTAGAAACAATATTACTACAAGAACTGGAAATATGCGAAAAACAAAGATAGGCACGAACACAACCGCATGGTAAGGGAAATCATTATATAATGCGGATCGAGAACGCGTCAGTACTTATCAGAACTTATCACTACGCATCAGCGCTCATTACACAAAGTGAAAAAAATGGTTGCAGTGGTTTACAAACCCCCCCCCCCCCAAAAAAAATTTCAGTCGGTGGTGAAATGAGCGAGAGCTGTGTGCTGGTTGAACAAATTGTAGAAACAATAACAATACAAGAACTGGAAATACTTCAAAAACAGATAGGCACAAACACAACCACATGGTAAGTGAAATCATTAAATAATACTAGAGGATCGAGAACGCGTCAGTATTTATCAGAACTTATCAAAAATGGTTGCAGTGGTTTACAACAACAAAACATTTTTTCAATTTGTGGTGAAATGAGCGAGAGCTGTGCAACGATTTGATATTGAAAGGTAACGAGCATTTTGTAGGTGGTAAAGGCACAAGAGATAAATGATGTAGGAGACAGACAGCAGTGAGATGGCTATGGATAAATGAGTAATATAAAGAACGAAAAATATGCTGCGGAAAATACCAGTGCGTTTTGATAAAGACACAAATGCGCCAAGAAAAGTGACCGAGTCTGACGGGTTAATTGCAAAGATATAGAACAGAATGGGTACAGCTTCTTTAGAGTGAGAACAAAAAGCCATGAAATTCGTGTTTTTCGGATAATTTTTAGTTGATTCATTTCGCACCAGTTGCCAATATTATTTAGATAATTGTTTCAAGTTAAATTAGTTTGTTAATATTATTGCTTCACTGAAAGATAGCTGTAGTATCAGCATACAGAACGGCCCATCAAATATCCCCTTTTCAGTAAAAAAGAAAAAGAAATAGTCAGAAATATAATAGGGAATTCTTTTTGACTACTATCCAATGATTACAGGATTGAAAACAAATATTAGTGAGCGATATTGATGCGATAAAAGTTAATTAGTTCTAAATCCTTCGCACGTGGTTTGGTGCTGGCAAGGTCCAAAAAGGCATGTTCCACAAACGTTAGAGCTCTGTGTGCCTTCTTGGGATATTGAATGTTGACAACCCGCAACGATGCAAACAGACTACACAGTCCTCCCAGTAAAGATGATGCAGTGAAGACACGCTGGCCATCGATGTGGAGGCTAACTTCCCCGTTCACGGAATGCAGGCAGGGAGTCAGAGGAACATCTGCCTGAAAAAGCAAAAAAGAAAAAAATGCCCCACACGTAAAATTCAACAGACACTATGGTTAAATGAACTTAATAACTCGGTACAGTAATAAAATTGTAAGGCCAGGTTCCCTGCGAATTCCAGTACCAAAATTAGGAATGCAAAGGCTTCCTAAAACCAAATGCCAGTACATTACCCGTCGTGGCTTTTGCAGCAATAAAAAAGATATTACTTCCGCACAATATACTCGAGCACAACTTTAAATGACAGTGAAGATAAAATGCAAGTCTCTCTAGGTTGATAGATTAGTTTTTGTTTTTGACTGAGAAACACTTTGGTATTGCATGATTTTGTTAACTGCTGTTTCTTGCTTAAGATGCCAGCTTGCATCTATTCAAGTAAGTGGGCACACAGTTAAAGATGCAAAACCTTACACTGCCTCTCCCCTACCATGGTGGCTCACTTTCATAGAAAAAGTGCAGCTTTTGCGAGCTGGACGGCTGTTGAGAGCCGTGACAATACTCACTTCTGCTGGAGGGGCCAACTTGGTTACCGAATGCAGCCTTGCCTTGTACAGCACAGCCTATCCTGCCTTAAGATCTATGAAGTCATTCAGCTCGATCATGTATCAGGATCTGCAGAAGAAAATCGTGTCAGAAAATAATGAATTCATGCCGGACAGGCACACACTGTTTCAGTTATATTTGCAGATACCTTCACCTATTTCCCTCCTGGTGTTACATCCAAAGCTAATTTGTTACGGCTTGTCTCATCAAGTATGGTCATCTGTCATAACACAGCTAGTCATACAGGAAAGTCAGCGCGATGGACCTAAGCCTAACGCGCAGAAAGAAAGGGATCCAAGATGGACAGGCCGCCGACCTCGACGGCGCCACGGGCGGCGTTCTACGTCAGCAAAGGACGCAGAAGAAGATACACAAAGGGAAATCGCTGAAGGCCGCGCGGCTGCCGGAGCTGCCGCGCGACGACACGAAGGTCATTATGCGGCCGCGCGGAGGGCTTCGTGTGAGCCAAGTGTCGCGGGCACAAGTCAGCAGAGCAGTAACGGCGGCGGCTCAGATCGGCGCAATGGAAGCAAGAGAAGACGTGATTTGCTTGAACAACCAGCAAAATATAATCGCGGGACAGGGCAGACAAGTACGTGGCCGTGGAGTGCATCGATGTTCGAGGCACGGCGCACGCGGTCAGCGCCTGTGAGTCGGCCCCACGAGGCACCGTCAAGGGTGTTATACTATACACGGCGTTCCCTTGGAGGACACGGCCGAAGAGATCCGAGACCTCATAGTGCATAAATACAATCCGACTGCACTTCAAGCCAATCGCATCGGCACCGTCGTGATCGCGTTTGAGGGCCACAAGGTCCCGAATTACCTGAAGTACGGCAACGTCTTGATGGAATGCACTTTACATCGGAAACAAATCGATGTTTGCTATCAATGTGGAAGAGTGGGTCACCGAATGGATGTGTGCCCGAACCCGCAAGATCGTATCTGCCGGGGCTGCGGACTGAGTAACCCGGACGAAGAACACGGGTGCGATCCCAAGTGCGCACTATGTAGCGGCAAGCACATGACGGGCGACCGCCGATGTAAAGCAAAATACAAGACGCCGCACGTGGTCAGACGCCGCCGTTGGGAACGCCAGCGCGCGGAGGAAGAGTCCGACGAAAGAGACCAAAAGAAGAGAGGTCATGCCAGGCGACCCCAACGGAGCTCCGCTTCGCGGAGCCGATCGAGGACGCCGGCCCGCGGGGGCGGGGGCGGGGGCAGACACCAAAGCCGCCGGCGCCGCCGCCGTCAGTCGCGCTCCTGCTCCCGCGGCCGCACACCATCAACCAGGCGGTTGCGTCGCCGGCAACCGCCGCACCAGTTCGGGGTTCCGGGCCAGCTCCAGGGCGAGTTCCAGATCGGGCACCGGGCCGAGCACACGCCGAGGGATCCTGCTCGCCAAGAAGAAGGTGGGCTGGACAGATGGATCTCCCGCAGCTCGAGCGGAAGAATTTCCGCCGCTCGTCCCTTTTGCGATAACTCCCCAAATCAGGCCTCCGCAACCCCAAACTTCTAACCAAGTAGCATCGGCTGCAAAGCCGAAGGACGAGAGTGCCGAACTCAGAAAAATCATAGAAAAACAGAACGCGCAGATTAAGTCTCTGATGAATAAGATCGCGAAATTGGCCAGCGAACATACAGCGACCAGAGTGGTTGCTCAGCAAACAGCGAGCGTACTGAGAAGCAGAGAAAGATGCCGCGGAGGGAGACGCCGCTGGCCCGCATAGTGCGGGAAGGGGCGTCGAAGACCGCACAGGAAGCATCGGGTATCCAAGAGGCGATGGACGCCGAGACGACCCCAGCCAGCGAGGCCGGCAAAGCCGCAGCCCCAGCTCCGGAGGTACAGAACCCAAGTTGGTGCAAGGTGATCGAGGAGAAGCTCGAAGCGATCCTCTCAGCAGTCAACCGAGTGAGCGTCAGGGTAGACAACCTCGAAGTAAAGGTTGAAACACTATCCGTAAAGCACGAACGACTGGCGGCGCGCGTGAACGCCATGGCCGCCAACAACAGAGCGCAGGGAAGGCTCGCCGCACTTCGCAAGAAGCGAAACGAAAGACTCAAAGCATCGGTCGCGAACAGACGTGGCCGCCTAGAAGCGGCCGAAGAAGATGAAGAGAACAAATAAAGGAAAGAATAATCGGGGGGGAGACACCACGATAGTGTACCAATGGAACTGCAGAGGAATTCGCAACAAAGACAGCGAACTATTACTTCAAATTTCAATTTGAAGTAATTTGAAGCCTAGACCAGAAACCAGACGTAATTGCGTTGCAAGAAACGCACGCCAGACTGCGCCTGCCGGGGTACGTGACCTACACGGACCCGACGGAGCGCGGCACGGCGGTGCTTGTACGAAACAACGTGGCCACAACGCAGCATGTAACTGCCCAGAGCGGCTGCGAGCACACGCTGGTGAAGGTACATTCGAGAACGATTGGCAATGCCGGAAACATGTTTATTATGAGCGCGTACTGCAGACCCTCGCAAAAACAGTACGATTTCGATAAGATGGTGCGAGAAGCGAAAAAGATTGCCGGGAACAGGACGCTCCTGATACTCGGCGAGTTTAACGCTCCTCATCCGAAATGGGGTACAAGCATCAAACCAAGAGAGGGACAAAATTAGCGCAAGTAATGGAAGACCAACACATGGTACTCCTGAACGAGCCGGGGACGGTCACCCGGAGAGGCAACAGCGCCTGCCGAGACACCGCGCCGGACGCGTGGCTCTGGGGAACGGCACCGGTGGCCTGGCAGTGCGAGGACCAAGACTTCGGGTCCGACCACTACCTTATCTACAATCAAATTCAAGGACCGAGTTACCGAGCAACGCTGGGCAAGGCCAGGGTAACGGACTGGGACCGGATGCGAAAGTACACCGAAGAGAAAGCAAATGAAGAAGAAGACTCGGACACCGAAGAAGGCCGAGACGAAAGAAGCAACCAAACGTATACGCCGAGTGGGCCCGCGAGCGAAAGACAACGCCCGACAAGTTCACTAAGGAAATTGTGACTGCGCAAACACCCTTCGTGAACGCCCGCCTCGCGCACATGTGGGCAGTGCGCCACTCGCTCACGCGAAGGTGGAAACGGCAGCGTCACAATAAGAAGTTAGTCAAAAGAATAGCGAGGTTGAATGAGGAAATAGCCGAGTACGCGAGCAAGCGATGCCGCGAAAACTGGCTCAGCGTGTGTGATGGCCTACAAGGCAAGCTGTCGGCGCGGAAGACGTGGTGTCTCCTGAGACATCTCATCGACCCGCTGAGCAGCAAGAAGGCCGGCTATAGAATTTGATCAAGACACTGAACGCCTACAACGGGGATGGACAGCGCCTGCTGAACGACCTGGAACGGACGTACTTCAAAACAGAGAAAGGCCAGTATCCGATCCCTGACGAGTATGCGGGGTCGGAGAACCCGGACCTCGACGAACCTTTCACCACGGCTGAGCTTTGGTCCGCAATAGACGAAGGTAACAAGAGGAGTGCCCCCGGTACGGACACGATTACCTACAAATTGCTCGGTAACATGAGCAATGCGGCGGCAAGAGAACTGCTGGGTCACATCAACAAGGCCTGGGAGGAGTCGCGGCTACCGCCTGAATGGAAAACGGCCGAAGTCAGGTTCATACCGAAGCCCGGCAAACCACTCAAGATCGAAAACATCCCCCTCGCGAGGGGCACGATCAAATGCAGAGCATTTCCGCGGGGGGCGTGCCTCCAAGTCTTATGGATTACGTATTGGTTGTTGTTGTTGTAATTGTTGTCTTCCAGCGTAGACATTGTCGATGAAGTCGATGGTGAAACGTGAAACGTGCCGTGAACCCCCTGCCGCGGCTATTACGCAACGTGGAGAGGCTACGACGCAACGTGGCGCGGCTATGACGCAACACAATCCAACACAATCCACTTTAATCCAACCCAATCCAAATCCAAGCCAAGCCAATCCAATCCAATCCAATCCAATCCAATGCCCTTCGCGAGAGAGTGTTATAGCGCCGAAATCGCGCCACCACATGAACGCGAACCGAACGCGGCGAGAGAGGGTGTTGCGAGCGGAGAGAAGGACAGGAGGACGCGGGGGAGAGGGCGCACCTGTGGCCGACGGTTGAATGAGTCAAGGATATAAGGCGCGTGCGTAACCTTCCATTCTGTGTCGGCTCCGTGGAGCAGTCGGTAAAGTGCCGTGTACCTTGCGTTCCGCCCGCAGAGTCGTGGGATCGAAACCTGGCGCCGGAAGGTATTACTTCTTTATATAGTGTAGGGTGCGGACTTCGTAGTGATGCGGACTACGGACGCTAACGCGGGTGACATCGTGAGTTACTAAAATGCTCTGCATTTAAAACATGCGTCCGATATCGCTGACCTCCTGCGTGGGGAAGGTGCTCGAGCGCATGGTGTTCAAGAGGCTGCAAGCTCATCTAGATAAGACGGGACAGATGCCGGCCACGATGTACGGCTTCAGACAACATCTAAGCAAGCAAGACGTGATGATCCAGCCCAGTGAACTGGTGGTGAAGGAAGCAACGAAGACAGCACCGCGAGCGATACTGGCCTTAGATCTGAAAGGGGCGTTCGATAACGTGTAGCACGCGGCCGTGCTGGAAAGTCTAGGAAGGACGGGATGCGGCCGGCGTACGTGCGGCTACATCAAAGACTTCCTGACCAAAAGAACGGCAATGATCAGGATTGGCAAGGAGATGTCAGAACCCGTGGAGCTCGGGGACAGGGGTCTGTCCTGTCGCCTCTGCTGTTCAACCTGGCACTCCTTCCCCTACCCTCGTTACTCGAGCGAATAGACGGTGTGAGCCACGCATTATACGCCGATGATATCACGGTGTGGACCAACCGCGCGGGCTCTGACGCCTGGATAGAAGGAGTGCTGCAGAGAGCGGCGGAGACTGTCCACGGATACACCAAGTCCTGCGGCCTGAGCTGCGCCCCGCAGAAGTCAGAACTGCTCATCGTCTAACCGGGCAGGCCAAAGAAGCAAGCACCCCCGAACGTAACCGTAAACATCTACGGCACGCAAATCATACCGACTGAACAGATTCGGATCCTCGGCCTGTTACTCAGGGGAGACGGAAAAGCCTCGGCCGCCGTCACCAAGATCAAGCACTCGACTGAACAGATCGCAAGCATGATACGTAGAGTTGCGAACCGCAACCGCGGTCTGAAAGAAGAAGACGCACTGCGGCTAGTGCAGGCGTTCGTTGTGTCCCGCGTAACCTACTCCGCCCCGAACCTCCGGCTAACGAAGGCGGACAGGGAAGCGCTGGACACAGCGATGCGCAAAGCCACCAAGATAGCCATGGGTCTGCCAATGTACTCGTTAACGAAAAGATTGATGGAAATGGGCACCCTCAACACCACGGATGAACTCATCGAAGCACACTTGTCCAACCAGAGAGTTCGTCTGCACAGGACAGAACACGGAAGAGCCGTCCTACACAAGATAGGATGGCAGGTTGAACCACAGACGGAAGAGGCACCACTCCCTCAGGGATGGCGAGACTCCATCACAACCAAACAGTTACCGCGCAACATGACAGTGGAACGGCACGAAGGCAGGCGGACCGCGCGGGCCAAAGCCCTGGCCCGGAAGCTGGTGGAGGACCCCCAGGTCCGGTACGTGGACGCCTCACTCCCAAAATACGGAACAAAGACCGTGGTGGCCGTAACGGACATCCACGAGCTGAAGATCTGCGCGTCGGTGAAGACTACGGACCCGACCGTGGCAGAAGAGGTAGCCATAGCGCTGGCCCTAGCCATGCCGGAGGTCAGCACGGTGGTTACCGACTCCAAGAAAGCGTACGCAAGCTATCGGGAGGGGATCGTCTCCTCTGCGGCAGCAACTATACTCGAGAGACATCCCACAACACCGGGACGAGTCACCGAGCTCGTGTGGGTCCCGGCTCACTCGCTCGTGGAAGGCAACGTCACCGCCGACCACTATGCCCGAGAACTAGCCATCCGGGCCGAGTAAGAGCAACCACACCCCGTCACGAGTTATAAGGAGATCGTCCGCCTATACAAAGAAAGTAGAACGAGGCCTCCGAAGCCACACAAGCAACTCAGCAGACTGCAGCAGACGATATTGCGCCGCTTACAGGCAGGGTCGCTCGCACACCCGGCGCTTCTGCACAAAATGTACCCTGCAGAACACGACAACACATGTCCGTTCTGCCGGGGAGACGGCACTCTCGCGCACATTATTGGGGAGTGCAAAAAACTCAAGACACCCCCCTACACCCTTCCCCCCTCCCCCAATTCCAACCCGCTCGAGCGATGGGAGACCTTACTGTCCAGCTCTGACCTCGCCATTCAGCAACAGCTGGTGGCTCGAGGAGAAGAATTACTGGACACATATGGGTCCCGCGAATAGGGAACCACCCCATCAGGTGCCTGCGCGCACCATTCTTTATTTGAAGCTCCGTTAAAGTTGTTCACTCACTCATTCACTGGGTCAGAAAACAGTTTCTTTTTTTACAGTAGTGATAAACTAGGCGACTCAGTCATCCGTATTCCGACACCTTAATATTCTGTGTCACCGAGCTGACAAGCATGATTGGTGCATAAGGTAATTTGTAGCCGCAACCGTTACTACAGCCTTGTTAGCTAACGAAAACCTCGTTCATGGCACCAAATTACTTGTGATTGCATGGCAACAAAAAAAAAAACAGTTGAAATGAAACGGTATTCTCGCAAACTTACCAACGCTGCAGGCCACACACAATGTTAACGTGATTGTAAAAGTTTCCGTCACGCAAACCCACAGTGCATTTTTTGGAGCTGCAAGCTCCGTGTCAAAATCGAGTGTCAGATGATTCGAGTAATTTTTGTGTATGGTCTTAATATTCATTATGACATAAAGTTATTACCAACAAAAGAGTGTGTGCATTGCTCTTCTAAAAAATGATATCCTTTTTTATGCCCGGCAGGCTTGTGTCATGCTACGGCAAACTCGGTTCTCTTTCATAAGGGCATGCATTTTTATTTTTAATTACGTGGCCTTAGCTGGCGACTGACAGGCCCCGATTGTATACCGAGCCCTCATTATCGTCCGAAAGGGAATAAAAACATTTCGGGTTCGAACCACGTCGCTGTCGTGGACCACACTATATGCATTTAATCGTTCGATAGGCTCATAGCATCTTTTACGTATCTCACCGATTCCTCAATAGGGTGCGCTGTTAGAAGATGCGGGGAGTCGACTCAAGCTAACAAACAATCCCACCGAATCTACAGGGCACAGGTGACGAAGGGGGTGGCCGTCTGATGTGCAGCTTTCGCCGACCAGAGCGGTAAGAATGAGCCAGAGCCTAGAATGAAAACACAAACACTTATATTTGGACAGGAAAAACACGGTACAAGCACGAGGACAGGAACGTAAGCGAGAGGTAACTTAGAATGAATACAAATGTGAGCAACAGTTCAAATATAAAATTTACAATCAGGAGCGTTAACAAATAGATATTACAAAGTAGAGCAGTTAACTAAAAAGAACACGAACAGTTCAATGCATATGAGAGACAGAGTCCCACAATATTCACCGACCGGGCCGGATGATGCACCGCTGCCGGAGGCGATTCGGCTACCTCTGAACGACGTCCAAACGTAGCTAACTTGGTTTGGCGCGAGTCTCTTTTTTATAACTGCGCACTTCGCGGAGATAGAGGGCACAACCCGCAACGCGCCCGCCGCCGACAAGCACACCACTTCCCTCTTTCTCCCTTCTAGAATCATCGACACGCCTTAGCACTGGCAAAGCAACGCTCACCCCCTCGAAAGAACTGAGCTTCGGTGAAAGCTGAGCGGAGGAGTTTAAATTTTGGTATTTTCTTGCCGGCGAGCCGGCGAGTGGTCGCGTTACGGCCGCTTCGTTCGAGAGAATTCCAGCATTTTCTCGGGGTGAATAGAGCTGAACTGAATGAATCGGACGACTATAGCAAGAATTAGGCGCTGTACAATAAAAATGAAAAAAATATACCGTACTTTTAGACGTCGTACGCTCGAGTTTGTGGCAACGTACCCGTGTGCGGCTCTGTCCTGAATTTCGGAGAAACGCAGGCGGGTTGCGTTCTTTTTCTCGTCTTGCATTACGCTTTCTTTTAAATATGAACGCCCTCTTTCCCGACCTCTGTACCTTCCTTCCCGCTTCCGTCTGACTGCGCTGATTTTGGCCAGCACGAAGTAACTGTCACGTTGCTTTGAAACGACGCCGCGCGCGACAAGCGATTTTATCTCGAATGCCCTGTTACAAACCGGCCTACAAAAGAATGCGAATGCATACCCCAAAACCCACAAACAAGTAAAATAAAACGAGTGAGCGCTTTTTTCTTTGCCCGTGCGTGTACGTGCTGTGTGCGGCACGGGTACTTTGCAGTTAACCCTATAGGCTCCGTGCAGTCAAGTTTTCCGAGCGGGCGTAGCGCCATCTACCGCGCCTCCGCGCAACACTGGGTAGGCCGAGCCGCACCGTCCTGGCCGGCCGCCTGCTTTAGGCAGTGTGCACGCGCCCTTGCAAAGTGGTTAGGTGGTTAGGTGCGCTTAAGCGGCTCAAGTTTGCGGAATACGCTGCCACGGCGACAGGATGGAGTGTTATCGACCGAGAGGCTTTAAAAAGAAACAAAGCGCAGAAGGAAAGCTACCGCCTTCACTGCCCTGAATCGTCCGAGTTGGGAAGGCTGGCCACAGCCTCACAGGCGGCACAATTCCGTGAAATGTTTAGAAAATACAACGGCGATGACTACCAAGCAGATTACATGCTAATGTCAAAGTAAAGTATATCGGTTTGCCAGCTGTTAATACTCGTGAGCTTACAATAAATTTCCCCTCTTAGCGAATACCGCGCGCATTGGCAGTATTTGCACGAAGGTTGGTTTTTCTGCTGTGTGCATGTGTCTTCCGCGGCGTTTATAATGAAAATTCATGCGGCACGTAACACTCAGCTGCCGTTTGAACGGGGCTCACAACATCAACTTCAGAGCACAATAAAAAATAAACGGAGTTTATGATAATTCTAATATTTGGAGGCCCTGCTTACCCCGTAAAAAGGAAGAGGTAGTCTTGCAGCGAAGCCCGTGTACATTGTGAATGTATTCACGGAAAAGGAGACAGAAGGCACAGAGGTTGTAGTCTTTCGCTCCTGAGGCGATAATTGACTTTGTGCGCGGAGCAAGAAAGCGTGCACGCTCCGTGTTCTCGGGGTGGGACGAACTGGCACCAGCTGGAACGAACTGTCAGGGGCGAGGAGCAACGCGCATTCTGCGAATGTTTGGCGATAATTCAAGCCGTGAAATTGAAAATCGGCGTCAGGTTCGTTTCCCGGCCGCAGCGGCCGCTTTTCCGATATAGGCGAAAAGCGAAACCGCCCTCGTGTTCGAGATTCTTGCTGGCCACGTGAAAGATCCCCAGGTGGTCAAAATTAATCGCGATCCCTCCACTACGGCGCGCCTCATCGCCTGTCTGGCGTCGGCGAGTTGAACCGCACAATCAATCGAAAATCTCCCCCAGTTGGTGCGCAGTTCTCGATGCTTCCCACCCGCATGATCCACACTGGAGCCCGCGTATTTAAGGTAATTTTACTTGCTTTGAAGTCAATGCTACTAGCACGTAGCGCAGCGTACACACTACACCCAAACAATCGATCCTGTGAGACGGGCACCGTACTCGCGAAACCACGGCGGTCCGATTTGAAGTATGCGAACAAAACAGCTTCTTTCCAATGCTGTGAGCAGCTAATTAATTTTGTGTTTTCTAGTGGAAACACAAATTCACTGAAAAAACTGCGTGGAAACGTGAAAACGTGCGCACGAAAGGCTCCACCTGCGTTCTGGCTATGCATGGCGAAGTCAATATCGCTTGCTTTCCTCCTCCGTACGCGTAGTCAACAGTTCCGTCCTTCAGTCTATTCCTACCCCGGTGCGGTAGAATTACAGTAGTGTGTTTTAATTAATATAAAACTTTAAAAAATCACGCCATATCCATGGAATGAATGATGATAAGTGGGGCGAAGCTCGAGAGGGGGAGATCATCGGTAACCGTAACTCTCCCGTGAAAGTTCGCCCATTACATCATTAAGAAAGACGTAAGACTGTGTGCGTACATTGTACAAATCAACTTTTATTTTCGGAGTCAATGCTCCCAGGCCCAGACCTGGTGAAAGACCCTGCGCCATCGAGGACTACCCCGCACCTCCACCACAATTTGTCACGTAGGATGGGACACAACGGTAAAGAACTTTTATTTAGGGCGAACTTGTGCCCGAACAAGACGAGAGGAAACGAGCAAAGGTCCTTGCGTATTGTTCGATCTCCGAGAACGACTGCCTGCGTTCGTGGCGTGATCTCTTGCGTGATCTCCCCCTCGCAGTGCACGTGCGCTCGCGCCTCCGTTGGCGAACACAGACAAGCTCGCGCTCCCGGTGCCGAGTTTGCGCTGCCGGTTGCAGCTGGTTCATGCGCGTGCAACGCGGCCCACTTTGCGACATCTCGGAAAGCATGCGGCGGTCACGTACCACGAGACACGAGGGATGGACAGACCCATGGCTTTAGGAGCTTCGCCCCTAAAATTGCGTATACTACATTTGATCCGGTGCCGCCAAACAGGAGCGCAACCGAAACCCCAGCACGCTGGCGAGCGGGGGCCGACCCAGTGTTTTTCTTATTCCCCGATGGCGGCGCTGGGTGTCGCGGCTCAGGGTCGCCCTCGGTTCACTGCAGGCGCCGTGCAGTTTGACAAACGATGCGTTTGACAAACGATGCGTTTGTCAAACAAACGTTTGACAAACGCATCGACTGATGACAGACCACGTACCAGCGAGCTGTCCACAGCTGTCGCCGTATCCAAATGCTGTTAGCGGCCGTTCGTCGTGTGACAGGGGCACATAAAAATCTTTCCACCAAATGGCAGTACTAGACCTTCTCAAATAAGAAAAAATGATGGCCCAAGGCGAGGCACTTGAAGCTCCGGCCGCACCAAGCCACCGGCCGCGCTGCGTTGATGGCACGGAGGTTGTTTACATCCGGGCAGCAAGTCGTGCCGCCAGGGCAAATTGAGTCGCTGCAGTCGGGTGCGTTGGCGCGCTGGCTCGAGAATTTAAATCGTCTATATATTCGCAAGCAAGCGAAGCAGATGAACATTGCAATTGTTTTCAACGGCGAGAACTGTCTCTTTGTTAGCAGCAGAGTTTCACAACACCTATTGCCAAAATAAACAGATTGAAACAACACGGCCGCGCTGTCTGCCTGTGATCGCGCTGGCTGAAGCATCTATACGGGTATACGTACGGTATCGGCTTTGTAACTGCATGGAACCGTCGCGTCCTGCTCTCTCGTTCTAATTAGCATTAATCCACGGTTTAAGTGTTGATACACGGAAACAACATAAGACTAATATGGCGACCGCCCGCTTGAGATAATTACACCAGATGGGGAGTTTGTTGTGGACGTGGTTGTATACAAGGAACCGAACGCCATCTCACAAATGGTGTTCAGTCGTTCTAAATCCTCTCTTTTGCTACACGGATGGGCAACGGTAGTACCATGGAGGTACGTCCACTTTTTTACACCATGCCTAGGGAGTAAAGTTTTTGCTATAGGTACTTTTCAGGCCACATTACTTGTTAAAAACTCCATTTCCGGCTAGTTTCCGTTTACAGTGGGAGGGGCCCAACAGAACAGCCTCCTGAGCCGCTGGTCAGCATGCGTAACACCTGAGCAAAGGAGCCCAGTTTCTCCTCCAGGAGACGAACGTGAGGGGACCACGTCATCGACCTGCCAAGTGTTACGCTCAGGAATCGGTGTGAGTCCACAAAGGGTATGGGGACCCCTGCCGCTGAAAGATGATAGCGGGAGACATTACGCCTGGTGAAGGCTATTGCCGCACATTTCGTAGCCGAGATTTTGAGGCCGCGTCCTGACAAAAAGTCCGCTATTGAATTGATGGCTTCTTGAAAGCGAGCTCGTAAAACTCGCCTGTTGCAGCCAGATCTCCGGATGCAGATATCGTCAGCATAGAGCGATATTTCAACAGTGGGTGGCACGCTCTTCCCAATTCCAATGAGGCTGATATTAAATAGGGTTGGGCTTAAAATGCCGCGCTGTGGCACACCTCGCGTGACATTGGGAGGGGCTGTTTCGCCGTCCTTCGTGGACATAAACACGAATGTGTCAGACAGATAATCGGATATCTACGCATACATGCGACCTCCGATGCCTACCAACTCCGATGCAGATCTTATTGCCTCGTGTGCCACACAGTCAAAGGCTGCTTTAATGTCAATGGACACTGCTAGAGTGATGCGACGCTGGGCTTTCCCACTCTTTACGTCATTTACAAGGGCAAGCACGTTGTCGATGGTGCTGCGGGACTGTCTGAATCCAGCCACCTGTGGGGCATACACGTTCCGCTTTGTCAAGTCCCCGTCTAGGCGAGCAAGGACCATCTTCTCCATCAGCTTCTCCACGCAGCTCAGGAGTGCGATAGGGCGGTAAGACTCAATTTCCGTAGGGATTTTGCCGGGTTTGAGCACGGGAACAAAGCGACGGGAACACTGTTTCGAGGCGGCCCGTTTCTCAGCTGTTGTATGTGCCGATAAGGAAGCGCTTAGCTTTGTCTCCAAGGTGCGACAAAGCTGCATACCTTATGCCATCTGGGCCCGGGGCAGAAGCCTTTGTTGGAAGCAGACACGGTAGGGTGCGGTGGCCTCCTAGGCCCGACCAGGAATGGGAGCGGTGCAGACATGCGGCCGCCCAGACGCTCGTCGTGTTCGATCTGTCCTCTCGCGTGGCGCGTGGCTGCTGACGCAGCCGGGCAAGCACCGCTGATGATGATGGTAGGCAGCCGTTGATGATGAGGATCGTGGCCATGCAAGCATTTGATGATGCGCCACTACAGAGCTCCCCCCTAGCGCGGAGTGGGTTACGATAATTGTATGTCTGATGTAGAGTGCGCGAAAAAAAAAAAACTATGTACAGGCATCCACAGGCAACAGGCAACACAATCAGTTATGGAGGTTTGTCCACGTTCGAGGTCCTTAGGCCGGCATGGTCAGTTCCGTGAAAGCGTCCGGTGACAGTTGATGCCGTCGGGTGGTTTTGGCTGGGAATGGCGAAGCGGACGCAGAGAGCGACGTATCATCACAAGACATACGTGGGGTCCGAAAAGCGGTCCAAGGAACGGGGCGGAGAAGGCTTGCGTGTGTTGGACGGCTCCGTTGTGTGGCCACCTCTGTGGTTACCCGGGGCACGGTAACGTGCACCGTGTGAGGGTCAAAGTGTCGTCCGTAGTCGCCTAGGGATAGGAGACTGGCGATGTGACATAGACATTCGGGCTTGCTTCTTCCAATGACTCATCTTACGTCTGAAGACTGACTTTATACGCACGACGTCGTGTGGTCTGGCGGAAGCCACTATACGCACGACGTGAGTGACGCGCCAACGCGGCAGCCAAAGCAACCGGCGCCGCGCTGTTTCCAAGCATCTCTATCGCCCTTTTCCGTCGCATCATGGGTCGCGAAGCCGATGGTTCAAATGACAACCGTACAACGCTCCTCGAAATGGGTTTTCGATTAGCTTTTGCGCTCCGCATCGCAATAAAAAAATCACAGCTGATGTTATGGATACAAAGCACGACATAGAACCGGATAATGCATTTATTTCACTTACGATTGCAGCTATGCGACTTATTTAACATGCTCTGTGTCACATTACGTCCTTGACAGACCGACCGATGGGAAATTTGGGGCTCTTGAATAACGTTCAGCTACCTAAAAATAACCTAGGTTATAATTTTCACGCATTTTTTATCTCGGCTTAAAATCTGCATAGTCAATGCAGTTGAGAAGCGCTCGGGTTGCGATCGCATCGAACCCTAACGGATGGCGGTGCTCTTAACCAGCCTCCGAATTATTACTGCGGGGTGGAAGCACCTGTCCTACATTTAGAATTATCACGTATATGGAGGATTACGTTGACCGATAGCTTAAACAATGCGGCAAATTGTTCTACTCATGCGCATTAAGAAAGTTACAGGTTCAAATACAGTTGCAACAAATTATTAAAAAACGAAGTCAGATGCACCCCCAATTCATTTTGTTCTTAAACGGATTTCAGTGGCCACATGCAAGCCAATTTTCACCATTTCGAAATGAATACCCACGACATTTCATTTCAAGCACATCCACATGTGTGGAGCAATGATAACAGCTTTCATGTTTGCTTTGGGCATTAGCCATTGACGTACACTAAAAGTTAGAAACCAAATGTGCACTGAACGTTCCAAGAACTGCTTGGTTTATGTATACGTCGCGGAGGAACTTCCTTCATGTGCGAAGGGTTCGCGAGCCTGACCCCCCTCGACGATATGACGCCGGCACGCAAGAAACAGAAAGAAGGAGTTTATTCCGGACGCTAAAACAAAACGGCATGCGTAGAAGTATCAGTGTGTAACGTAACAGTCACGCGACCAACCGCGACACTCAACAACAAACTGCACCGATCGTTCGGAAAATAATAACTCACGGCGATTTCCTAGTCTATTGTCCGATTCTGTTATCGTGATGTCAGAGTCTGTTGTCGCGTTTGTGTACTTCAGTTTCTTTTGCAGTCGTTCAAGTCGTACACTTAGCCGCGAATGAACGACGTCCACTGTTTTTGTAGCTTTCACTACGAAAAAGGAGTTGTTCCGGAGCTGAAATTCTCAATGGCGGGATCGAAATCGCTAAAGCAACTAAATCGTGCCCCAACTTCGAATGTCATGCCGCCTCCGTCGAAGCCGCCAAGGGGCTTAGGGAACCCGCCAACCCGTTATATGAGGGCGCTTTCAGTTTTCAGCAACTGCCGCGTTGGCGCTATAGTCGCGTCGTGCGTATAATGGCTCCCGCCAGACTACACGACGTCGTGCGTATAAAGTCAGTCACGTCTGAAGGAACATGAGCCTAAAGCACGTAGCCGGGTGATCAATGTCTGTCGGACGCGACGCTGCTGTTGCCGATGGTGGAGGGTGAAAAGTTTCCTCATCAGTGCGCGCGACGTCGGCAATGTCGTGAAAGGGGCTGGGTGATGCAGAACGACGACTCGGCCGCAAGGTGGACTACGTTTGTGCGTTCGCTTGCCGCTACGGCGTCTCTGAGCAGAAGACGTGGCGTCGTTTCGCGAAGGAACAGGCAAGAATGGGGTTTGGCCTTTAGAAACGGTAGTGGAGTCTCCAAAGTTTTGAGCCAGCTGTGGTGTGGTCACGTGTGCTCGTTCAGCGACATCCAGATCACTCGGTTCCTGACTGCCAAGCAGGTCACTCGGATGGATGGCAGTTTCGTCCATAATGTCTGTGCGGCTGTGGGAGTCGTGCGCTGCTCCTCTGTTTTCGCCGAGACGGGACACGCAATGTCACAACGACAGATGGTGAGTGCGTCGATGTGTGTCTTACCGGTGGCCCGCAGTGCCTGCCATGTAGGCTGACTTGGAGGGGGCAGCGTTGCGGTGGCCTGGTCGTGAGGTGACGTCGGAGAATGGCTTTCTGTGGGTGTAGGTATAGGCGGCGCAGTCATCCGAGGAGGAAGGGAGGTTGCTGCTTCAGTATTGTTTGGCTCACCAGTGCCTTCGCGTGGCGTGGCAGAAGCGGGCGAGGCGGGAGGTGATCGGTGAGCGCGTGCGATGCCGTCGGGTTCAAGTCCGTTCGGTGAAGGTGGGGCTGCTGTGCTGCAGATGGAGACCGAGGTGTCGGCGTCGGTGGGAGCGAACGTCGCTGTGCTGGGTTGCACGGAGGGTACCGTGTGTGGTGGCGTAGTGTGCGCGAGCCGTGCGGGTACCTCGTGTGCTGCAGGCGGCGGCGAAGCGCGCGCGAACCGTGCTGGTACCTCATCTGCTGCAGGCCGAAAACAGTCGTCCCCGAAGCCGTAGTGCGCGAGCACGGCAGCGCGAAGGTCATCGTAGGGGGTGACGCTGGGCGGTGGGAGGACGAAGACGCAGCGGAACTCTAGCGGAAGCGTCTCCCAGAGGATGGAGTTCTTCAGAGGCTGTACACTGACGTGTTTGAGCCAGAGGGTAGCCTCGAACTTGAAGAACCATCCTCTGACGTGGCGTGCGTCGAACACCGGTATCGGCGGGTCCCCCCACGTCGCCATGTCGGTGTGCCGCTGGCCGGGTATATGGCGCCGAACCTCCGGGTCACCACTTGTAGGGAGCGTCCGGGTCACCACTTGTAGGAGGCAGACTCGGTAGGGTGTGGTGGCCTCCTACATTTTATTGGAGAGAGCGTAGGCAGGTCCAGGAGTGGCAGCGGTGCAGACATGCGGCCGCCCAGGCGCTCGTCGTGTTCGAGCTGTCCTCCTCTCGCGTGGCGCGTGGGTGCTGACACAGCCGGGCAAGCACCGCTGATGGTGATGGTAGGCAGCCGTCGATGATGAGGGTAGTGGCGATGCAAGCAGATGATGATGATGCGCCACTACACCTTGATTACGGAAGACAATGCCGCAAATAGTGCTGCCTTTGTGAATGGCTTGTCCATGACGGTCACATTTGCTGAGGGCAAAGAGACAGCTGTCAGGCTGGCAGGTAAGACTGGAGCCGACAAGGCTGTGACCTTGGCGCAGAAATCTTCAGCGACATCTAGATCACGGCGGTTCTGTCGCAAAGCGATACAGTGGAAAGGATGCAGAGCAGTAGGCGGTGCCCGTAGGCGGCGCACTAAGCTCCAAATCCTCGGAAGAGGTTTTCGGGGGTCTAGTTTTGAGTAGAACGACTGCCATTCCCGCTTAGCCAATTTCTTCATATGTCGCTGTACGTGCCTATGTGCTCTGCTCGTGTTCTTGCGTAGCACTGGCCTGGAACAAGTGCTGTGATGAACTTAACTTCCAAACTCTGTGTATGTGCTTGAACACTTGTGTGCATTACCTCGTTATTTATTTATTTATTTATTCATTTATTCATTCATCTATTTATTTATTTATTTATTTATTTATTTATTTATTTATTTATTTATTCATTTATTTCAGTTCACAGACTCTCATGTTTTCGTTCCCTCATATGGCGTAGCATGCTAAGCGATATGGCTCGGCTAACCTCGCTTTTACCATTAAATGCATTCTCTCTCTCTCTCTCTCTCTATGTGCGCGTCTAGCGGCTTGTATATCTTCGGATGTTCGCGTTTTGCGAGCACGCCTTTCAGCCCTGCGACGCACCGCGCGGAGTCTTTGGTACTCCGCATCGGCCACCGGGAACCTCGAGGGTAGACGGAAGAACTTCGTACAGGAACCTCTCGCCCGTGAAGCCTCAAACCTAGAGAAGCGGATTTTTGCCATTATCTCTAAAAGGGAACATTCATGAGTCCTGGCCGGGCAGTAGGAATGCGTTGCTTCGTGGGCTCCCTTACAGAGACAGCAGAGTTCGATGTCTGACCGACAGGATTGCGCATTATGACTGTCTCCACACTTTTTGCACCTAATATCCTCGAAATGTGTGGCCAAATCTCCAACACTTCCCGCACTGCAGTGGCCTAGGCTCCAAAGGGTCTACCCTATGCACCAGTCGCCATGCCATCACCTCAGAGGGACATTTTAGTCCTGCAAAAGATAACGGACGCGGTAGGGATTCGCCGTCCATTGTACACTCTGCTACAGCGGTGGACTGCCGTCACACCTGCCATTTTGAACTCCTCTTCGGGGGACTGGGTGGGATCAACGTCCCGAACAATGCCCTTCACAGAAGCAAGGTGCGCCGGAATGAAGGCGTTCACGGGAACCGAGGCAAACGATGTGCACCGCAGCAGGTCCGCGACACAATCTAGGTATTTAGATCGGCACAACAGGCCTGCCCTGCCGTATTGCCTTACTTCCGAGATGGCCATGTAATGCTGGCTCACTAGTTTCAACTGCTCTTGAAGGAGCTCTGAATTTTTTGCTCGAACCACCCCGTCACCAGCGGGGACAAGTGCTACCGGAATGCCCTCCGTGCCATGCCGCTTGAATTCTTCTAAGGGTAAGCTGCTTGCAGCCAAGCTGGCGGACTAAGACGCCATGCTGGTCCCCGGGGAACCTAGGGCCATAGCCCCAATATCCCCTACCGCTACAGGTTTGCAACTGCGCTCACTGCCTTCTTCATCGTCGTCTCATGACAATATCTAAAGCAAGGTAAAGCATGTTAAAGAAATGTAAAAAAATAAATAAAATAGAACCTTGTTGACACGTCTAAAAAACGTGAGGGAGAAACGTGCTATCCGGGAAAACGTATGATCCACCGCAGCAAAAAAAAAAAAAAAAAAAAAAGAAAAAAAAAGCAACCGAGAGACGAGCATGCGCATTTAATGGCTTTTTTTCGCTTGTGCATGACTGTCAACGTCTGCTGGCGACATGCCGCGGCCCTTTCAGAACAAGTGCTCCTTTTCTAAACATTGCAGTCTCTTTTGCTGCACTAGGATTGGCCTTCGCATCAAAGTAACTCCGCACCGCTTCCAAGCCGACTACGGCCATGTGTGACCGCCGGAGATGCCACGTCTGGGTCCTCCCCGTCGTCGCCGCAATATATCTTTCTAGGAGGTTTAGTCCAGCGCTGGCGCTGCTTCATGGCGTGATTCCGCCACTATTTCTTCCAAGGTTAGCGTTTCGTATACGTTGGGACGTAGTTTTGCAGGCGACGTTGGCTAGAAGCAGTCGTGTTACGAAGCCACCCCGGCAAGCCCAACATTGAGGGAAAGCCGCTACTATGACCCAGGCGGCCTGACCGCCGCTCGGTGCCTGCACGTCAACACGTTTTTTGTTCACCGTGAAACGTATAATCCCGTCGTGGGTGGAGGAAATTTTATAAATTTTCAAAGTATTGAGCGAGAAATCGTGTTATCCAGGGGCGTAGTAACCGGGAAAAAACACCGTAACGCAATGGGGCATTTTTAGTGTTCACAATTGAGAGATCGGGCAAACGTATGAACCAGGAACGTATCAACGGGGTCTTACTGCACCGATTCTGTAGCGATAAAGTTCATGTAGGGGTAAAACACGGAGCTGATAGAACAACGGGGTAGATTCTGCTTGCCCATTGGAAAATGTAATGATGCGTAGCGCTCGTTTTGGCGGTGTTATTGACGGTGCAGTGTTATTAACCCCAGGAAGAGAGAGACAGAGAGATAAAACTTTAATTTGGTCCATGCCTTTCAGGTCGCGCTTGCAGCCGGTGGCATCCTTCACTCACCGGCGACTTGGAAAAAATGCAGCATTTAGGTCAGTGTTGACAAAAGCTTAAAACGAAGTTAGAAGAGTTTGAGAATTGAGGTAAGTTCTAGCTCTAATGAAAATTCGGATATCAAATGAAACTTTCTTTGAAATGAAGATTACGTGCTCATGATGTTTAAAGGTGAGAATCGAATATTACCCCAAGAAAATTAGTATTACGACGAAGTTCAATTTTTTCACCTGAAATATAGAGATATAGAGGAAGGGATGGCAGAAATGTTTATTTCAGGGGAACTGAAAAGCAGAAAGCAAGTTTTAAGTACGTTAATAGATTATTTGTTGAGGAGTCACCATCGTTCGAGGGAAAACAGGGCACCCTGGAGTATTTGGATTAAAATACACATGTTTTAATGGGAGTTAAAAATCGCTGCATAGAGTATGCATTGTGATGATGTTAAAAAGAGAGGAAGATCATTTATGTAAATTGAAAAGAGCAGCGGACCCAAGATTGAGCCTTGTGGAACGCCTCTGTTAAATCTGACCGGGGTGATATTGCTGTAGAAACTGAAACTATTTGCTGCCAATTTAATAGAAATCTGCGCAACAAAGTAAGAGCATAACGCTCAATTTTAATGAAAAGAATGCCATGTTCAGCGGTGTCGAATGCTTTCGAGAAATATATAGTACAAGGAAGCAGCAACATCGCCGCAGTCAATGAAAGATTTAATTTTGTCGGTTAGGCACGCAGTCGCAATGTTAGTGGATAGGGCAGCACTAAAACCAAACCAGCTCACCGCGATACTGCTGGCCTTCACGAAGACCACAGTAGAGATGGGACGCGTTGAACTTGGCTAGGAACCACAACAGCGGCATCGGTTCGCCCCCGCAAAGCTCCCCACGCAGTCCGGACGCCCACAACAGCAGGGACTCAAGCCATCGCTGAAGCCATGTTACTCGGCATCGCACCGACCACATTGCAGTCTGCACGGACAGGAGCTTAGCCACCAACGATATTCCACCACCTGTCCACACCAACCTCGAAACACAGATGAAAGCTCATCCCCACACACTCGTTTCCTAAAATTAATCGCCGAAATAGTTGCCTCGTCACGTACATGTTAGACGATACCCAGGACGTGACTACATTGCATTTCGTGGTGCCTCATAATATCATAAAAGAGCTCGTCGAAGCAACCCTCTACATTTAACTACTTCGTCTAGCGCAAGCGCAAGATGGACCTCACCACACCAAGTGGCGGTGCGCGGAGCAGGCTATCCTACTTCCCAACTGGACATCCAGCGCCACTACATGTCATTTCGGCTTCTTCCAAAAAAAAAAAAAAAGGAAAAAGCACGAGCCAGGATCTCCATCACGGTCGACGGAAAGCATGAGGTCAAGCCCATGAAAGAATTTGCGCGAGCAGTTCAAAGGTGGCCTGTACTGGCGCAGCTTGATGCGACGGCAGCCATGGCAACTTACAAGAGCGCCCTCAGCACGTCCTCCTTTAGGGATGCATAACTGGCCATTGCCCTATCTAATCACACTAATACTAATCACACACATCCCAGCAGCTTGGCGGAATTTCGCGCCGAGACGGGTGGCCCTTGTGACGCCCCGGGAGCTCTTAGTATCAAGCAAAACACCTGGTCAACTTTTTGTAGACCCGTGCCCTCTGTTCTGATGGGTGTTACGAATAAGCACGAGGTGCTTCGCCGTTGCCCTGTGCTCGCAAAGTACGCCGGTAAGGTTTTGTGCACTGCGGAGAAGAGCCGTGTGTGGCGGCGTAGCCAACACACCAGGAGCAGACGTGTTGGATGAAGCCAGAGCCTGGCTGCCACACTTACGCCACTCGGGCCAGGCAAGTCACGGAAGCAGCAGCCGTTGCGTGAACCGGTAATCCATGACCGGTACAAACTGGCTCCAGCGGGGCCATGTCACAATAAGGCTTCTGCAAGTGGCGGCCGTGCATTGGATTCCGCCCTTCCCCCTGCCTCTTTCCGGTTTCTGCGAAACGTATCGCGGGACCTCTGAAACGGGTTTTGTGCATTTGTACTTTTTGGTGCTGTGCACAATTCACGCTGAACGCGTTGACGGTTGGGAATTCTGGGTATCCTCGCCCTTCCGCGAGCCGAGGTCAGTGCGGATTCGGCCTTTGCTGAGAACGTTTCTCTGTCCGTTCGATTTGTCATGTCGTAATACCTGTATCACCGCTATTCTCTCCTCCCCATGCATTTAACAAGTTTGTCTTTGGCTCTTCGCGTTGGCACAGAGGCAACTTTCCTGCAACGCTACCACGCTACTACGAAAGTATACGACAGGAATTGTGCTCTCTCGTCCATGTAACCACTGGCGTCAGTGGTGCGGTCCAACTTCCCGAATTTCAAGGCGAAATCTGACTTCGCAGAATTCACAACAGTCGATGATGATTGCGGGACTTTTCTTCCCTTGGTTTTACCAGCTCCAGAGGATAGCTGGTAGAGCGTGGGTCTTTGTCGCGTGGGTTATACGCGCAAGACTATATTGGATCAGTGGGAAAACAACTTTAGACAGCCATGAATTTTAAAGCGTTTAAAGAAAATCGCAGATTTTGGAGCCTGCAGAAGAGTTGCGCTTGGATGTTTCAGACGCGCTAAGGAAAAAAATTGGGCCCATCTCCCCACGAGGGGGACTCGAGTAAATGCGTCGCGTAGGGGGTGGGTGTATTGCGTTAACGTCAGTGTTTGGGGGGTGGTGGTGGGGTGGTAGTGAATGTGTTAACTATTATTGCTTATTACTATTATGTATTATTATTTCTTTCATATATTAATTATTACTTTCGTGATTTTGCGACTCGAGTCCCCCCTCTTGGTGAGATGGGCCCAATTTTTCTTTTTTTTTGTGACGCAAGAAGTGAAGGCAAGGAGTAGGTTGTTGTAAGTCGTTATTTATTTATTCGTTGCTGTTGTCGTTGTATTGGACGCTGAGAACGACGGCTTCGTGGTCGCTAAAGTGTACTGTTAAGGGGTCTTTAAGCAGTGGTCGTGCGTTGCAGCAACTGGTGAAGACGAGATCGATGCAACTGCTGCCGCGTATCAGCAGCTTCTTGACGTAGTTTGAATGAGTCAAGGATATAAGGCGCGTTCGTACCCTTTGATTCTGTGTCGCTTTTGTGGCGCAGTGGGAAGAGCACCATGTACGTCGCGTTCGGCCCGCAGGGTCGTGGAATCGAAACCAGGCGCCGATAACTATTATTTTTTTATATAGTGTAGGGGGAGGGGTGCGGACCTGTTGCTGAGAGCGAGTAGGGTAGCGTGATGCGGGAGAGGAGGAGTGGGGGAGAGGGCGCACCTGCGCGCTGAGCTGTTGCGGACGGACGGCGGACGCTACATGTGAGTTAAAGAAATGCTCTGCATTTAAAAAAGAGCTGATGGACGCTATACTTGCCGTCGGTGCTGAAGATGACGAGCTGTCGGAATGCATTGAGCTGATCATTGAAAGAAAGACCGCGAAACGCCAGGCTGCGCAGTCTGAACGCCCGCCATAGAAACGAGAAGAGGAAATCCAGCTCGAAAGAGAGGAACGAGAACGTGAACTCTAGCGACAGAAACTCCTACTCTGGCAAGAGGAAAGAAAGCGAGAGCAGGAAACCGAGCTGAAACGGCTCGAGCTAGACATGTCACGCACTCATATTCAGAGAGGGCGCAGTTAGCGGCAAATGCGGAACTTGTGTTTCGAATGAGTGAACTTATGGGACCCTAAAAGGTAGGAGAGGACATTGGTCTCTTTTGGCCAATTTCTAGCGTACGTGCCAGAAGTCGGAGTTTAGCCGTGAGTGATGGCCGCAGCGTTTGCATACGCCTTTGCCAGGCGAGGCGTCCGACATGATTGCCTGCTTTCCCGGAGAGGAACGGAGGATGACAAGGTGAAGTCGAGCCTCCTGCGCGAATATAGGCTGGCAGTTGAGGCATTCCGCCAGAAATTACGTGAGGCCGATAAAGCTAAAGGCGAATCGTACTCGGAGTTCGCCTGTATTATAAGCTGGTGGCCAACATGGGAAAGGGGCGCAAAGGAGCGAAGGCTTTCGGCGAGCATAAGAATGTCACAAGAAAATGTAAACTAGCTAGGTGCAGGACCGTCCGGCCATAAATACTGTGGGAGGGGCAGCGGACTCACCAACGTAGCGCGTCGCGCTATCGGGCCATGAGACGTCCAGAGAGATTTCAGGTAGATAGATGCCTGACAGGTCAGGGCCCAAGGGCAAAGCTTGCCAGGAAAAGGGCACCACTCGAGGAAGTGAGGCCTCGGAAAGCGAAACTGACCGAGGCGCAGGCCCAGAGCCGGAAAGGGGCGTTTCAGGGGGAGAACCAGACTGCGTGATTTAACAGCACCTGGGACACAGGGCATTTTCCCGCGCCTTCCAAAAGGGCAAGCTTGTTTTTCACGGCAAGTGTGGGGACAGCATGGAGCGTCGGGGGCCCTACGTACGCGATCTTGTAGACAACGGCAAACCGTGCTGAGTACTGCACGATTGACCGGCGATGGTACACATGGTGCACCCTTCCTACGTCGAGCCGTATCAGTTGACGGGAGAGCGTGTGGGGTGAAGCAGGCAATAGAAGCGCCAAGTGTGCGCCTGCCGGTTGCTAGTATTGTGGGCGCCCTTGGCCATTCCACCAGCGAAGGTTGGTGGAGCCACTCTTGGTGGGAGGACGCATAAGCTCAAACTACGGGGTGGCTCCGGGGCCCAAGCGCGCCCCCGTCCCTCCCCCAGTGGTTTGCAGGGGGGGCACCCGGCACTGACGCCTGCCCCCCCTACTCACCAAAGTGTTATTACCAGATGTCTGTTAGCTACATTATTTGAGGTTCCTTTTGAGTTTCTCTACCTTTTCAGGTAAACTTTTATTGTGGCTAAAAGCTTACGGCATCATTGTTGGTGCACAAGTGCACAGCTTGTACTTCATACTTTCCATTTATTTCTTCAAATCGTGACCATAGGAGCACGAGCGCAGTAGAAGGGGCAGATGCAGTTGCGTCATCCACATTTTTTACTTCATTTTTTTAATTTTCAGTGATCACCATCCACCCACAAAATATGCATTTAAATATACACCCAGGAATAACTCTACCATATTTTTTAAAGAGCAGGACATAGCCTACTAACAATTATTTTCTACCCGCCGCGGTGGCTCAGTGGCTAAGGCGTTGCGCTGCTGAGCACGAGGTCGCGGGTTCGATTCCCGGCCGCGGCGGCCGCTTTTCTAATGGAGGCGAAAAGCAAAAACGCCCGTGTGTACGAGATTTCGGCGCACGTTAAAGATCCCCAGGTGGTCAAAATTAATCCGGAGCCCTCCACTACGGCGCGCCTCATCGCCTGCGTTGCGTCGGCGCGTTAAACCCTACAATCAATCAACAATTATTTTCTAATATTAGGGAACGACGACGAAGACGGAGTCAATCGTGACTCTGTGTTATTCGACTTGAGTCGAGCAAATTACTGGCAATTTGGTGTTTAGAGGTTTAAATATGCTCCCGGGGACGGGCGCGGCCGTGTGTTTGCCGCCGCCAACAACACTTTTTGGCTAACCGTCGAGTGACCCACCAGGCCCTGCCACGGAGCCTGGAATCATCGCTGCCTCCATTGCTACCGCCTCATCAGGCCCGCCGGCCGCTTCAAGCCCCTGCAGCAGCGATCCTGGACCCTCCGGGACGTTGCTTCCTCCTGGACAAGTGAGTCCTCCTGTGGTCCCTTCCGAGCAGCCTCTGCCGGACGACATGGACGATTTTTCTGACTCCACTGACTTGACTTCTGGGACCATCATTTATGGAAATGAAAACGCATCTCAGGATGAAAAGTCCCAGCCGTTTCAGCCCGCTGTACCTGAGAAGCGCCACCGTGCCTCTAAACGTTCCTGTAGGCCTCTTGACGTGAGCGCAGTCCCGAGCCCTCTTAGACACGTGGTTGTAGTGGTCGTAAAGCCTCTCGATTCCTCAAAAATAATCACACGTTACAATCCCCTTGTCCTCAAAGAGGGATTGGAATCCTTGGCTCCAGGCGGCGTGCAACAAGTACGTCCCAACTATCGGCTGAACCTTCTCGCCATCGCCACGCGCAATTCTGATGCCACCGAGCGTCTCTTGAAAATTTCTAGCATTGCAGGGATCAAGGTGCAGGCATATGAGCCAAGGCCCAGCAACTGCGGAGTGGGAGTGATTAGGGGAGTCTCTACGGACCTTCCTAATCAAGACATTCTTAATGCCTTGCGCCTGAGGGTGCCAGTAAAATCTGCCCGCAGACTCGGGAAAACATCAGGGAGTGTCCAGATTGTGTTCGGAACGGAAACAATACCCGAGCACGTAATCATCGGATACACGCGCTACCGGGTGTACAACTACGTGGAAACACCCAGGCAGTGCAAAAATTGCCAGCGCTTTGGGCACGTTTCTGAAGTGTGTAAAAGTTCCTTGCGATGTTCCCGGGGCGGTGGCAGCCGTGATCGTACAGGCTGTTCCGCTGAAAAGGTTTACTGCCCGAACTGCAGCAAAAATCACGAATCCACATCTGCTCAGTGCTCAGGCCGGCGTGACCAGAAGGCTATTTTTAAGCTCAAGTCTGCTAACAACACTGACTACAAGTAAGCGAAATCGGCTTTTATGCAAGGGCGTGGTACAGGGTGCAAGGAAGCTTGGACCAAGCAAACTGCGGGTCCCATTTTCAAGAACATCGAGGAGGACTTTTCGGCCTTACCGGTTCTTCAACACGGGCCAAAGCAGCCGCCCCCTGCTGCACCAGCACTGGCACACCGCTCTCCAGCAGCTCAGCATGATCCTACTCCCAGGCACGCGGAACCACCTGCATCTACAGGGGTGCCTGTGATAGCACTGGCTACGACTCCAACTACGCGGTCTTCAGCCTCTGCTCGCCGAGCTTCACTGCAACATCAGCGTGAACCAAAAGACGAGCGAAACACTGGGGGCCTGTGTTCGATGCTGTCCTCTCTCATTGAGGCTGTGCGCATCCTCCTCGCTCCCCTTTCATCTTCGATAGCCGCGGCTGTTTTGACTCTCCTGGACTTTGAATCGCCTCTCCTCGCACAATGGCGGTAGCAGTCCCTAGAGAGCAGCAAACTCAGGACAACTCAAAACTCACCTCGCCAACGGAATTGATAATAGCAAGTCCGCGGCGGGACCCGACGGTGTCTCTAACAAGGCGCTACGCAACCTCAGCGACGGGGCGATCACAGCACTCACAAAGTTCTTCAATCACTGCTGGCGCAACGGAGCCTTACCCCGCAAGTGGAAAGAGTCACGGACAGTATTCATCCCCAAGCCCGGCAAACCACCAAGCATCGAGAACCTTCGCCCGATTTCACTAACATCGTGTATCGGCAAGGCCCTCGAGCACGTGCTGCTCAACCGGTGGCAAGACTACCTGGAAGAGAACAACCTCTACCCGGATACCATGCTGGGATTCCGGGCAGGGCTGAGCACACAAGACGCCATGCTCCTCATCAAGCACGAGATCATTGACAAACCGTCGACGGCCACAAGCCCCATGGACAACCGGGCCATACTCGGTCTCGATTTGAAGAGTGCCTTCGACACCATCCACCACTCGGCGATTCTACAGCAAGTATCCCACCTCAACATGGGAGAGCGCACATTCAACTGCACCAAGCCTTCCTCACAGCCCGTACCACCACCATCGTGGCAGGGGATCTGGAGCTACCGACCAAGACGTTGGGGAGCATAGGCACACCGCAGGGGGCCGTGATCTCGCCGACGCTGTTCAACCTAGTCATGATTGGAGTGGCCGAACGCCTCCGCGCCCTCCCAAAAGTCAAACACACGATCTATGCCGATGATATCACCCACTGGATGACGGGTGGCAGTGACGGCGAGATTGAGGCGTCCCTGCGGCAAGTCATCGACGTCGTTGAAGACCAACTGCAAGGCGCGGGCCTCCAGTGATCCCCAGTCAAGTCAGAGCTGCTCCTACTACTGCCACTCCGCAAGTTCAGATCCGACAGCGCACCTGACATACAGCTCCATGCGGGTGACGGTACTACCATCCCAAGGGTCAGCACCTTGCGTGTCCTGGGCCTCCACATCGAAGAGCTACGCTACAACGGCCACACCGTTAAGCTACTGGATTGCAAGGTCTCCAGAGCCATAAGCTTAATTAAGCAGATTTCAACCAAATACGCTGGCGTGAGAGAGCACAACCTGCTCAAGCTCGTACAGTCTTTCGCCATCAGCCACCTGGCCTATGTCGCGGCCTTTCATGACTGGACCGACCTCGAGCGTAGAAAGCTGGAGGCGCTCATACGCAAGGCACACAAAGCTGCACTTGGTCTTTACAACCACACTAATAACGAACGGCTCCTTGAGCTAGGCGTGCATAATACACTAGGCGAGATAGTCGAGGCGCAGCAAACCGCGCAGCTTACACGTCTCGCGCAGACCCGAACGGGCAGGGCAATACTACAACGGATAGGATATCAACCGAGGCTGCTGGAAGGTAGGGACTGGCTGCCGCTTCCGCGGGACCTACTGCGCAAGCTGCAGGTCGCCCCTCTTCCCCGCCACATGAGTCCTGGGGAGAACCACGAAAGACGGCTCGCTCGAGCGCGGGCACTTACAACCACTCACTCCAACGTCACCGGGGCCTTCTACGTGGACGTGGCCAGGTAGCCGGACCGCAAGAACACGTACGCCGCCGCCGTCGTCGCAGCCACCACCGGTGAGCTCTACACGGCCGGCAGCATCGTGGCATCATCCACTGAACAAGCGGAAGAGCTGGCCATCGTGCTGGCTCTCTACAACCCTAACTGCCCACCGTCCTCAGCGACTCCCGGACGGCCGTCCTGCGTTTTGCCGAGAACAAGGTGCACCCGAGTGTTGTGAAGGTGTGCGGGGCCCTACGGTCATCACAGACAACGGTGTGCATCAAGTGGTTCCCAGCCCACATGGGCACAGTGGGACCCGAAACGAACTGCAACGAGGACGCGGACCGGATGCGCTCACTAGACGCAACGCCGGCTCGGTCTCCCCTCCTCCAGCGGACGATCACGACGACGAAGGTGAAGACTTCAACCTGATTACTATGTAAGGGGAGGTACTGAAGTGCTTTCGGGACTCCCGGAGACGATAACCTGGGCCTCACTCGAACCTCTCTAGGCAAGAGGCAGTACTGTTCAGACAATTGCAAGTGCGTGCGACGCGGACCCCTGTATGGGCGAAACACGTCCACCCCGAACTACAGCCGAGTGATGTGTGTGTGGTGTGCAGTGCTAGTCGCGCTACTATGGCGCACATGCTATGGATATGTGCTATGACTCCGGACCCAACAGACGTGCTTCCACCACATCTTGCTCGTGCGGTGGGCAAGGAAGACCTAGACTCTCAACGGGGAGCCGTCCATTTCGTGATGAAGGCCCTCCAACGCCAGCAGTCATAGATGCTGCCTCCCCTACTAATTTAGTGACTAATTTAGCCGGCCAATAAAGATGTTGTTCTCTCTCACTCTAATATTAGGGGTAGCCTATTCTCGGGGATGAATATTTCCAGTATGTTCGCCTCGCAATTCTAATTGCTTTGCGTGCTTTTTGAAACTGGAAAAAAATCCCTTCGGCAGATTTTTTTATCAGCGTCTTGTAAAGCGCGGGAGTGTTGTGTCTCAGTATAGCTATTATTTCCAGTAGGCGATGATAGCGACTAATGAAAAAAAATCTGTTTTTAATTTTGGGTCAATTATTAGGAATGGAGACACCTTCACTTGTACGTAGAGGTCATAAATATATATCATTTATTTAGTGACCAAAATGGGGCCAAGCCGGATTCACTCCAAATCAGAATCAATAGCCGCCATCTGCAGCATTTATACTCGGGCTCGCAGTTAAAACAAACAAAAAAGACGGAGTGTTGCCCGAACGACAACGTATCAGTTTGCCATAGCAGATTAGTAGTCAGTAGTAGTAAAACTTTTAGTTTGTAAGGGAGGGCTAATACCACTGGGTGGGGAAAAGGGAATGTGAGGGAGGGGATTACGCGGGTTGCTTTCACTCCAAACACTGAACAGCCTCACTGTTAACGGCCACCCAGTCCCTCGTCGTGCACACATCCGCATCCTCGGGTTTATATGGCAACAAGATGGCAAGAGCACAGTATGGACCAAAACTATCATCAAACAGATCAATTTAATCAATAACATGCTTCTTCGAGTCACCCGCCCCAACACAGGCCTCGAAGAAACCTAACTTCGAGAAGAAGTCTTTTTCGTAATTTTGTAAGCCCTTCCCTACTTCACTGGGAAAATTCAATACAGTTAGTTTTACGAACGGAGCTCGGTGTGCCCATGTACGCCCCAAACTATCCTTGCCGACACTGCCGTCCACAATACCGCTAAGGAGAATCTAGCTTCCCACATCGCTGCCCAACAGCACAGGCTCACGGCTCCAACCAAAGGATGCATCATCCCGGTTGATATAGGGTTTGGAACGTCTCACCTTTCTCCTCCACCAAATGAGCCTCGACCATGGGAGACAGTTCCTCGAATAACGGTCAAACCCATTCCGCGTCACATGGACCCGTCCTCAGACTCAGGCAGGCGCCGAAGCAGAGCCCTCCACCTTTCCAGCCCACCACATGACACAGGGACGACACGTTTAGCGACAACATATCCACAACTATCGCAGTAGGTCCGTCCAACATTCAAATGTACCTTCTTCTACTACTGCCGAGATGGGTCGCCGAAGTCTGGGGTTATTGCTAGTGGACCGATTTGCGACGCTTGGAAGCTGCATTGACTTCGACATGGCGGAGGTCCGTGCTTGTACGCCTTCGCCAATGTAACAAGGCTAACATTTTTGCCCATCACCAAGCTTGAGTACTGGCCCAGCGAGCCACTGAGTTGCCGCCAGTCTCCGCGCCTCTCCATAACCAGAAGAAATTACCGAATTTACCGGTCTACAAAAAATTACAATATTACCGGGCTACAAGAATATGCTGTAACATGGGGCATGGTATGCTGGAACTAGAGAGCCCTCACACATCACCAGCAAAAGCCAAGAAGCTATACTAAGACATGCCCTTTCGGGCACCCCGTATGAATGCATTTACGGCTCCCGTCACGATAGGCTGCTGAATGTAAATTCTGTCACTAGTAGTAAGGAAAGCCGAGGTAGTTGGTATGGTTGCATTTCTGAAGAGTGCACAAGACGGGAACACGGGCAAAATGAACGATGCAGGCGCTGAACTTTTTTTTGAACACACATACACATTCATTTTGTCATGTCCAATGGCTTCGCACAACAATGAACAATTAAAGTAGAACCCCGAAAATAAGACTTGCTCGGGAGAGGGTAAAGTGTCGTCAAATGCGGGCGTCGTAAAATCCGAACACCAATTACACCTAGAAATACTGGTTCGCGTGACGGATTTGCAAGAAACTTCCAATTAATGCTTTGCAGGGCAAGGCAACCCAGATCACTAACAAACGTAAATCCGAAAATAACAATGCAGTGAAGGCGCCGATCAAGGTGGATGAAAAAAAACCTTGTACCGCAGTCCACCACCGCAATTTTCGCCAGCCAGTGCGAATCATGGCACACACAATCACGACACACATGTGTCGTGATCGTGTGTGCCATGATTCGCACTGTCGCGCCAGCGTAACTTCGTTGGCAATTCACTGCTGAGTGGGAGAAATGAACACCTGCACACTGCCCCGGGGCCCCGGCGACCGCTGTACATGAGGAGACAGCAGCGAGGAGAGGGGGATAGCGATCGTGCAGGCTGGAGGGGAGGGAAGCGAAAGATGCGACGGAGAAGAAAGCTATGCCACAGAGAACCTATTGAGCGGGCTCAAGGTGCACGGTACAGGCCTGCGGCGCTTTTCGCTGGTCGGTAGCGCGCTGGTCGGTAGCGCGCTGAGTCGTCAGAAAACGTGGGTCAGGCACGCAATCGCGTCGGATAACCGAAGTATTAATCCGTAGCATGCTGTGCCGAGTACTCCCACAGCCAGGATCGTGAAACGCCCTGAATTTCCGCAAAAATGCAGATATCGCGGAAGTTCCACCTGTAGTCGCTATGATGGCGTAAATGGAGATAACTGGTCGTACGAAATTTTGAAAAACTAAAAAAATAAGAAAAATATAAAATAATTATGGAAAATGGCGAACCGTGGGACGTTCTGCATTTCCACAATAATGAAGATTTCGCGAAAGTTCAAAAACTCACACCAAAGACAGGCGGCATAAGAATGCTACGCATTAGTAGATAATTATATAAATTTCTGCAGAATTTTTAATGCATTGTTTCTACGGGAACTCCAATAGTCCGTAGTAAAACCTGGGTTGTCGTAAAACCCGGGAACATATAACCGGGTTTTCACTGGCCGTCCTTACACACTGGAAGCTATGAACTAAGCAGTCTGACTGCTTTATCCTACAGGCCTGACGACGATGGCTTATTCACATACTACCCCCTCCCCCCGTATTGTAATATGGAGCGTTCCGAGTACTTCTCTAGTTGTTTCGTAACCGTGTTTATATCAGATTCCGGTATCACTCAAGGACTAGGTACAATAGCATTATGCGCAATGGCTGCACGTGGCTGCATGGTGCGCTTCTTAACGAGGTATGATTATGAATTACAGCGCCCCCCCCCCCCCTCATTGACCCACATACCGCGGCCGCACGACAAAGGTAACTGATAAACAACTCCTTTGTTGTCACATTAGAAAAACTGAAGGGTATGGCCAGATTCCTTCAAGGACTCTGGTATGGCGCATGACACATTTACTGGCCAATTTGCCACTGGTTTTGACTCAGAGATGCGCTGTACAACAGAACACACGCGGCTGAGTTCTTTTGGCGAAAAAGATTACGTTTACGCGGTATTTGCAGCCTACCTTCATCATACGGTGTGACAGCCCATTAACGCACGGCATCAGTACCGTATTCATTTTCCTCAAGTCGCTAACCTTCCCCAATATCGGAAGCGATTTAAAAAAAAAAAACCGGGTCATCTCCACTAACGTGAAACCTGTGGAGGAGCGATGCATGCAGCGTATAAGTGTATGCTTGGCGCCTGGACGTATTTCCCCACGGAGAATAAACCGTTTGGGGTAGAAGAAGAGGAGGAATAAACGTGTCTCTAAACCAATCAGCCCTGGGGAAGAGTCCTTATTCCAGCACCCCTTGAGTACGTCCGGCTTCTTGGGCACTCTGCACCAGCCAAAGCTGGTCGTGAGGGTCCGAGCTGGACAGTGCTCTCGGGCCAGAATGTGGGCCCTAGTGGGTTGGGAAAATGTGTTTGTTTGGATGCCTCGGAATTGGCGTTCCCTGCCACTGCTCGCCGAAATTCTGGCTTGCCCGGTGGGTCAACTCTCGGGAACGCCGATGGGCAGCTTCATTGCCAGACACGGTGGAGTGGGCTGGAGCCCAACTAATCCTTACAGGATGTCGAGGAGGATGCCGGAGAAAAATTGTTGTGGCAGGTCGTAATATGCAACCGCTGGAGGTTCTACATGCTTGTTGGCTGTCTGTGAGGATTATTTCTGCAGAGTTTTGCGTAATGGCTAGATAGATGGCCGCTTCTTCCGCCTGCAGAGAGTTGATTGTGGGAATTGGTGCTCATGTAATGAGGTCTTCGGTAGTAGAAACCACAGTGGTCATAGCTCTTCGCCAGAAATATGAAGCGGCGTCTGTACAGACCGTGGCAGAGTTTCGGTCGTACTGATTTTCGTTCGGGCTTCTCTACGAGCCTCATGATGTGCCGGATGCATGTTTCGTGGCAGTGGGGCCACATCAATGAACGTGCGAATCTCACGGGGAAGCTAAGTCGCATCGGCCTGCGGGTGTTGCAGAGGAGAGCGCAGGTGCAGTTGAGACAGAATGGCTCTACCGGTAGGGGTAGAGCTAAGACGTAAGTGTTGGCTCAAATGGTGGGCTTCGAATAGTTTACCTAAGGTATCGTGAACTCCCAACCGCAAGAGTTTCTGCGTTGAGGTCCTAATGCTAGTTGGTACGCCTTGCGTATCAGGGCTTCCACCTTGTTCTTTTCGGTCTTGGAGAGTATGGCATAGGGGAGGGAGTAAGTGACCCTAGGTACGACAAAGGCTTGAACCAGCCTGAGTACATCCTCCTCTCGCATACCCCTCGTCTTGGTAATATTCCGGCATATCATGTGGTAGACTCGCTCTGCGGTGGGATTAAGTTTGTTGAGCAGTTGGATGTTCCAGCCATCCGCTTAGAAAAGCATGCCCAAATCTTGACTTGTGGAGTCGGAACAATTGGCGGCCCTGTATACGCCTCGAGTTTCGCGATCGCTGCGCCGCCTGCCGCCGCTTCTCCGCGGCGTTGACGGGATTTGCGCTGCGTGACTGATAGGGGCTCGTGCAGTGTTTTGGTTCTATTTCGCTTCTTTTCGCATATGGTAACGACTATAGGCAAAGAGTACGTTTAGGTCACTTAAAAAGCAGCTGCGTCTTCGTAGAGTACGCGATCGCCTGCAAGAGCTACCCGGGGACGCGGTTCTGCGCGCTTCGTCGCCGCTCTTCCGGGCGTCGGCGACGGCAGTAACATATCACCCATGTCACCTCCAAAACATCAGGCACAAATGAATTCTACTGACGCCTCGTTTAGACCTGATACTGGCACAATGAGAGGTTGGCTTCATTTTGCAGCGTGGACAACGAATGCGGCTTCGTTTCGCATATATACGCCGCAAAAAAATATGTTTCGGGGATGTGATTACCCAATCCCGGACAATAACCTATGCCTTTTATAAGAATATAAACCATGCGAAAATGTAAAGTATATTCCAATCCTGTGCGTCGTAAATATGTGCCCACACACGCCATATAGCAATGACCAACGAAATGAAACCACAAAAAAAGTAAATGCTGTGCCAATGCTGAATTTAGAAACATAATAGCTCTAACGGAAATGAAAAAAAAAAAAACAGTGCAGCTTCTGGCAGGCTATAGACGTTCGTCTAAACTTAAGCCAGGTAAATTTCAACGCAACCAACTATACGCGAAATGCACTGCTATTTCGCGAGAAATCGGTGGGGGGGGGGGGGGGGGGGCGGGGAGGGGGATGCCGTGTACAAATGCGGAGCGGAATCAAGCAATGAACGTTTTAGTAATCCCACACATAAATCTCGCGTTCACTTTCCTTTTGTTTTTCTACTTCAACGAAGAGCTGATCGTACGGCGGACGCATTTTTGGAAGTATACAGCTGGTAGGCTGTGCAACAAGCGATGAAATGTGTCGTTGGAAGAGTGTGGTATGTGATAAGGCCCTCTGATTTCAGTTTCTGGTTTATTCTGCAGGCTCCCTGTGCCATATGACGATATTTCGAAGAAGCATTTAGTCGCGGACGCGGATTATATTATAAGCCCGTCTCCGCGCTGCTCGCAGAGGATATATGTAGCAGATGAAAGTTTGCGGGCGCGCACCTCACGACAAGACGACTCTGTCGTGTGCTGATCCCCGAGTATAATTATGCATTTTCCATCGTACTTTTGTTGAATATTCCCGAATTTAACACAGACTGGCTTGTAAATGGTAGTGATCAATATCTGAGGTATAATATTGGCAAACGTAACTGGTGTGCTGTCAGGTAAATGAGTGCTCCGCTGATTATGTATGCGCACAAAACCGATTTAAATCGTAGTGTATAGCCGTAGCATGAACATCTGATGAACCGGTGGTTACGGAGACACGGCTAGTAAATTCAGGTCAGTGTAAATACAATCGGCTTCATCATACGCCGGTTCCGCAACGCTGGCCTGTGACACACACCTGGCGCTTATACAGACCGAAAATACCACACTAAGATCGCGTCGGAAACATTTACACTCTCGTAAACACACACAGTTTGCGAACAGAGTGACTGCTCCACACAAACATGAATTTCAAACGCCCACAAACGGTAAATCTCAGTCGTCAACGTGCCGCAAAAGCAGCGGCGGCAGTGGGGAGCGGGGCGCGGACTCCCGCGCCTGCTTTCGAAACGGGCCGCTAGGGGGATTTCAGTGGCGCCCCTACAGGCCGCGCTCGAGGCGTATATGGAGGTAGTGGGGTTTTGGGATAGACGGGGAGGTATTTATCCTCAAGGGACTTCATGAGGTCAGTGAAATCCGCAAAGTGTGATTCGATTCTGTCTTGCTTTTGGAAGGGTAGATTAGATATCGCAGCAGTCTCCAGGTCTTTGATGTAGTTAGTGTGCCCTGTAGACTGTCACAAACGGCTAACGAACTTTCTTTGCATAGGTGAGCCGCATAGCGGGCTGGTTCAACCGTCAGCAGAGCTATCCTTTTTTTAGACGACGATTGAGGCGCTGGTGTTTCCGTCGTTTGATTAGGCTTATTCTTGCTTCCTATAAGTGGAGAAGGTGTTGATCTACACAGGGGGCCGTCGTGGTGATGCGAATCTTGTTTGTGACGCGATTCATGTCCTCGCGAATTTGGGTGGTACACTCCTTTGACGTGAGGGACTAGGTGGCAGCCCCGTCAGGCCGGGCTTGCTCCCTTTGCAAAATTTCGGCCAGTCCGCTAGCTTGGCTGTACCTAGGGGGGCAGCGTATACATTTCTAAGTATTCTGGGGGCAAGGATGGAGTGGTCGCTTCCCAGGGTCTCCCCCGTGTGAGACCACATAGCTTTGACTTTCCCCGTGGAAATCGTGAGACCCGGGGGCGTGTCTTTAGAGACACTATTGCCCAAACGCGTGGGAGCATGTGGGTCCGATAGCAGAATGAAGTTTTGCTCTTGGAGGATGGAATGCAAGGTGGTCCCTCTTTTGCTAGTGTAGCAGTATCCCTATGAGGAGTGCGCCACGTTAGAATCTTCCATGATTACAAGTGGATGATAGGATGCAATGTGCATTGCTTGTTTGATGACATGAGAAAGATTACTTTCTTGGCCTCTCGGGCGACAATATATGCCTCCACTGGAGTTCCATTGCCATAGAGTAAGCTTCGATTCCTGCTGACAAGTTCGCCTATTCTTGGGAAGTGCCATCTTGAGAGGTGGCGTTGTCTGACAAGGTTGATGGTATACAGCTTTGCTGCAAAAGTCTCGTGTCTTTAAAGCACGAAGCGTTCTAGCGCGAGTCTTTGGAAAAAGAATGTCCCGGAGTGTTCTTGTAGTACGCGTTTTGCCCGCGGAGATGAAATGTCCTAACGCGAGGCGTTGGAAAACGAGTGACCCGGTGTTTTAATAACGTGACTAGATGAAACGATGACGACGACAGGAGACGCCGACAGCCCTAGCCCCTAAGGGACTTCGCCCCTAAAACTTGAAAGCTCTGTCGCAGGTATACCGATCCCTGAAAAAAGCGGATTACGTGCTTGTGTGAACAGGGCAACCGGGCAAGTCTCTGGAGCATCATGTGACGGCAGGACTTCAATAACGCAGACATAACACGGGAAAGGGCAATGCTCTTTTTGACACACTTGCAATGCGATGTTTTATAAATCAGGAGAGTCTTGACGTATCTGGGGGCATCATGTGGCCTATGTGGTAGAGGCTGTTGCTTCCTGTGGGACCTTATTTAAACTGCGACGCTTCATTTAGCGACTCGATTTAGCTAGTACCGCACTTGCCAAAGACAGTAGGTAACGAATTGACGTAGCTCATCGTTTATCCAAAGCATACAACACGGTCCATCATGCTAACCCAGATGAACGAATTTACTATATACAATGTCAGTTTACCAATTATATCATGAGTGGAGGCTACCTTGAACAAGACACAACAATTTGTTGAAATAGATGGCCCATGCTTTTCTTCGCTACCTGTATCGCCAGGTGTGCGCAGTGCTGCAGTGTGTTTCGGCTGCATATTGTCACGAGAAGAATCCCCCAGTCGGTAATCACCCACAAATGACCATGATGGCGATGCTGTGCCATTTATTGGAGTCCTAAGCGCACCCACTGTTTCCGAACGCCAAGCGGAAGGGAACAACTTCTGTACGAGTAATTGATTTGTTGCTATACCATTCATATATGAATGGCTATACCGCTATACAGAAATCAGTAATTTTGTTAAATAACATTACAACACTTCAGAGGATTGGAGAAAGAAAATTATGTTTACAAATTGGCGGGAACAACGATCAGTAAGCTAATAAAAGACTCTAAAACAAGGTAAAAAGCGCGTTCTGCGGAAAATATTCACTAAAGGTTCTTTTATTCCATTGGAACATCCGCATTGTTTTTCCGTTTGAATATCCCAACTTAATATTTAATGGGACGTTTTACAGTTTAGTGAATTTTTCAAAATGGAGATAAAGCACAAAACACAACATCATTGTAAAAAACACACTTTTTCATTTATTGCTTTTACGGCTCCATTTTCACACTGTACATTTTTTGCCGTGCGACAATTTCTTCACCATTGAAAAGACATCGCGCAACAAAGGCGTTATTTACAAGCTAAACGCAAGCCGCAAGCATGTTAAAACATGCAGCACAGAAACTAACACAAAAGTGCAATGTAAGCGGTCAGGCTCGGAACGAGTAAACGCCACAAAATGTACACACATGACTTGTGCCTTCTGCAACCTGCTGTATATAAATGTCTCACCTTGAAAACAAAGCATGTACGAGAACTCACTTCGCCGTGCCCCCGTCAGGGCTGACATTGTAGCTGGCTAAAACGTGTACGAAAACAGAATGGCACACGTGACCACGGGGCACAGTATGCTGGAATATACATTGTAGAGTACGGAATAAAGGAGTTTACAACAGCAACAAAACATTTGTCCCCATGGATTAAATTGCGTTTAGAAGCGTTCAGCGGTTTAGATTTCGCAATTATGCTTAACATTGCTGAATTAGAAAGAGAAACAATTTTACGAGAGCAACGTTATGGTTCGCCACACTTGGACTAGATGGCGCACAGAAGCGTCCTACTGGAAGCAGACCTAAAACACGACCTGACGATCATTAATCTACTTTCGCTGTGTTCCCTACCGTGGCGCAGCTGCTAACTTCCCTAATAAGTTGAGCAGAGGGACTTCGAACAAATACCGATTGTAAAATGCGCACCGGTACTTGCCTTTCCTGTTTTTTCAGTGTTTGTAGCGGCTCATGACCATTCGAAGCTGTGGTTAACAGGTAGGTCTACCTAACAGGCTGCCAGGTTTCAAGCTATCATTCATTCAGGGGCCCGCTAAATCCTCACACGGCACTAAATTATCGACGAAGTGCGCAAAAAACTCGCGAGTGTGGTTTTGCGTACACACAACTCAGAGCACTCCTCCCCATGCGCACAAGTCTTCCACTTGCGCAGCCTCAACAATCAAGGACACAGTTCACCACAGCACAAGACCATCCAAAAGTTTGTGTTTCTTGTTACAGAGTGAGAAGACCCTAAAGGAGCGATATTACAAGCAAATCAGGCAGCTGTCGAAATGACTCCCCAAGTTACTTAAAAGCTTGCGTTAAACTTCTCGTCGGTTCAATCCGGTGACACGTCTTAGCCCACAGTGATCTGTACCACAAGTCTGCCTTGAGAGTACGTTCAAAATACCAGAACACGAAACAACATACAAACATTATCACAAGACCATCAGCCTTCGTTTACTGCAGATCGAGATCAAAATTAAGTTATCGTGCTCTGATTTCGGGGAGGGGGTGGCATAACATTGGGCGAAGTTACGACTTGCGTGTGCCCATGTTCCCGGTTTAATTTATCACTACGTGCGCACTTACTTAAAGCGCGATAGAAAGTATAACATTCTGTTAGTGATTTAGCTTGCAAAAGAAGGCTTACATAATATAGGGGCTGACAAACTTAGCAACAATCAATGGGCGGAAATCCAGCCGCTCTTGAGCAGTGCACAAACTCTGAGCTTGAGGACAAGATGTCCTTTGCTGCCAAGTATGCAAAATAGATATATGTGTACAGAGACAAAATAAATATCTATAACATCTCTAGTAGCATATGCATAAATATATACAACAGTCATCACGAACGAACGGGGATCCTTCGTGGACTGATATTTACAAAACGTCTTACCACTCGCTACTTTCGTCGGTATGCGCCAGTATAGTTCCGCAACCTAAAATATTTTCTTTACTGCGAACCTTTGGGAGCTTTCTTTTGCTTTCTGATAATAGTCAAGAAAAGAAAAAAAGGTAAGAAGATTGCCAAACACTTGGTATTTTGTAATTTTGTAAGGAACTTGCTAATAGGTTCGGTAAGAAGGGTTATCCCGTGAGCGGAGCACGCTGGCGTACGAATCGTACCAGCCTTTGACGAGACAGGTTTGCGTGCAGACTTCTTGGATACGCGTACAATTGCTGGTAGTTTCTTTAGCGATCAAAGAAGACCAGATACCTAGTTTCTTTAGCGATCAAAGAAGACCAGATACCTTTTTTTTATTTGAGGAGGTCAGCTCGTACTTGCGCTGTCAAACCTGAGGCTCACGTTTTCGTATGTACAAGGCTATGCTGAATTTCACAGTGTCAATAATCTGCTACATGGAAACAGAAAACTCTCCGCATGTAAGATTTACATATAATTTACACAACTATCAGGCCCGTGACAATGCTTATAAAACAGAAGTAGATAACACGGCATGCGGAGTTGAACAGTGTCCTATCAGGCCCTGTGCCACCGGCAAACAAAATGTGAGATAATTGTCATATCCTCGTTCCATTTTCCATTCAAATGCAGGATATGTCGTTCATACGTGTCAAAACTTTCAGTCAATGATATCACAATGGCGACCGCAGTCCGGTCGTCAAAGCCACTTCCAGAAGACCCGCACAGTTTCATGCACGGGCTTCCGGCAGGCACCGAAGACTGAGGCGATGAAAGGTCGTGGCGCTGAGGCTGCGCAGTCTCAAACCGGAGCGAGTCTGCAGCGAGTGGAACACAAGCGGCGCTTCATGCACGCGGTTCACTTCTCGTCGCACGAGGAGTCCTCGTCGTCCGAGTCAGAAGATCCCGGGGGGCTGACGTGGACAACCATGGGCGAGATGTTCTCCAGTTCACGGCACGCGTCTTCTGACAGAGGGTTCTCCTCCAGATGCACTTCGCGCAAGGTGCTCACCGACCGCAGGCGGGGAGCTTCCACGTCTGCGACCGGGAAGACAATAAGACGCATGCATCAACCCACACGCCTTCCTTTTATCGAATAGATAACACTTGCAGTTGACACCATTCCCACCAATGCAGCCTATTCTACGGAGCATTGTAGCTTTGTCCAGGCAGGTACATTCAAAAATGCTTGGCGAAAGTAAAACTTATTCAGCTTTTCCTTTTGTTATACCAGATTCCTTCAACGATGTCCTTCAACAGAGTCCTTCAACAGGGTTCTGCAGGCATTGAAAGACTCTGGTAATGCATAGTGAATTGGTGCCTAGTGCCTACTGCTATGAGTGAACATGACGAACAACTTGTAAAGAGCTGCTGTATTCAGAGTGTTCGCTTACTTTCGATCTGATAGCGAATAGTTACCATTTTCGTTCACTGCTATATTTTTTGCTGACTGCGGTCTTTTAAGCAGAACTTCGGGATGTGTTCCAAGACCCTTCAAATTTTCTCCTATTTGTGGAGTCACGTGTGGCTCACGGTGCAAAAAAAATGAATGTTTTCCTCACCGGAAATGTAGTTCTTGCGGGCGTCAAGGTAGGTGAGCCTGGGGAGCCGGAAGATGACCCAGGGCATTGACATGTAGTCGTTGTACGAAATATCCAGCCGCCGAAGCTCCGGCAGTTCCTTCAGCTCCTCGGGCAGCGAGCTCAGCCGGTTGTGCGACAGGTTCAGTTCTATCGGTGAAAGAAGCACCGGTATGCAGTTTAATACAGGCAACAAGCATCGCATAAATAGCAGACGCGCCAAAAATTTGAATAAAACAGAACTTCAAACAGCAGTTCTCAAGATGAGCGTCAGTTCATTATTATTTCGGAATGTAAAAAGAGTGTGCCACAAACGTTTGGTGCGTATAACAAGCAGGCGATCAAAAGACTCCATTGACTGTCAATTTCTGTCCGTCGTTATTCCCGGCGAGGAGGGTGTTGTGCGGCAAAAATAACTTGTTTTGGGTTAAATCACCGTAAAGCACCGATGCTTTGTATGCGTTGTTACCGGGTGGTTTGATTTCTCACTCTGGTGATCGCTTCCTACTTTAATGAGCCCTCCTCTTTGCAAAAGAAGGCGCGCACAAAGGTTACACTGAGTAAATGGTGTGTGACAAAAGTGTAATCTCCTAAAATATAAAGATAATAAATATAAAATTTTAAATATAAATATAATATATATAAATATATACATAAAATATAAAATAAATATATAATCTAATTTATATAAAATATAAATATAATGCCCATAATAGGCGAAAGTGATTACGACTAAAAATGACTGTTAGCAACATCAAAAGAGCACTGCGGCCAGTATTTCGGCCATGACAACGTGAGGCAGCGCTCACCGGTGATGTGGGTGAACTTGAGGGGCAGCTTGGGCGGGATCTTGCGCAGCACGTTACTCGACAGGTCACACGCCAGCACGCGAGTGTTGCGCATCAGGTGGAAGATGGCGTCCGGGAACGACATCAGCTGGCACTCGGACAGGTCTGCGAGCAGGGACGACGCTGTTTTTATACGGGGCCAGTTCCTCACGCCGACAGTGCTTAAACGCCGCTCAATTCTGTTTCTCTTGCTACTAAAGATAAACATGTCACTAGCGGTAGCACGGCTCTAGAACAACACAATTACAATCGTTACACGACCGCGCTTAATTTTCGCTTCCATAAAACCTTGAGGCTCGTCCACAGCACGGAAAGAGTAAACAACTCGTATTTTTAACGGTCTGGTCCCTCTGCTCCGTTGTCAATTGTTTCGTCATCACTCGCCTAAATATTGCGAAGAAGACAAACTAGTTTCCTTATACCCTAAGCAAACACCGGGCACTTTTTTACGTGAACAAAGCATAACATTCGATTCGTCATGATTATGCACCATTTCCTAGGATTAGGAGCGCTAATGTGCTATTAACAGTTCAGTTGCCGTGTTCATATAAACATAACGGCGTTATTGAAGGCTTTCTGGAAACTCCACATTTCAATATTTTGAGTTGTTCGACTTTGACTTAGAAAAACGCTAAAAAGCGAGGGAGTAAAAGACGAATGTAACGAAGTTCAAATAGAGAAATTGAAACTAAGACTGTTGCTCAAGGAGGCGTGTGCTTCTACTGTAAACAGCTTTGAAGTGCTAACAAAATGCGTCATCGTCACTTCGTGCTTCTTTTCCTCAAATGCCGCTAGACCGCCTGGAAATCAAAGACGATTTCTTGTCACAACAATTGGACTCGGCAGCATTCTTTGGTTGACGTTTACCGGTTGCCTTGGGCTTGGGAAATCAGCTGCGCAGTTCTTGCGCAGGCTCTCCGTGAACGGTCTCCCGGGTCAACTTCATGCCTCGAAACTCTCTTCAGTGTAGCAACGAGCGCGGTATATTTTAGGATCGTCACAGACCTCAAGCTTGTAACAAGCTGCAGAGTTTCCTGAGACGCAAAGGAGAGTCTTTCTTTATTATTTAGCCTGCCCGCGATCTTTACCCTTTTTAACCAAACCACAGACACTTTAGTTTTGTTTTCTGGCCTCCTTTTTCCCCGACATTTTCTATGGTTGGCAGCTGCTTAGCCAAAAAGACCATGCGTTAAAGTAATTGCTTGACGACAAGGAGTCCGCCGCGAAGGGCGCTTTGCTTGCGGAAACGGCAACCTGGCGCCAAGAACAGCGGCGGCCGAGGGTTGCGCCCCAACGGCTGACTCTGTCGTGGCGCAGTCCAGGGACGCGGGTCTCGTGGTCGTGCCGCGTGAAAGAGCACCGTGTTTTTGAACCCGTGCCCAAGACGCAGGCGATTGCCGGGACCCCGTGTTCGCAAAAGCCGACCCGTTCCTGGCACGAGGCTCGTCGCGCTTCCGGTGCGAGTCTGTCGACTTTGTCTTCTTTAAATTTTGTTTGACTAGCGCTTGCTGACGCCCCTGGTATATTTTTTTTTCGGGTGGATGGGTGGGGAGGTGGCGTGCTGCAATAAACTATTTGCGACGCTTTGCCGCGGTGACGCTCCCTTCCACCAGGCGCTGCCCTCCGCCACCTTTTGGACGCGAGCTGTCATCTGTGAATGTCTGGCGCAATAGTTGGCCAGCCAGGTGCCCCCTGCAGGGGCATAAGTGCGTCATTCCAGGGTGCGTGTGAGCATCTTAAACAACGCCGCTTACGTTGGCTAAGCGGACGTGCGGCGACGCTGAGACAACCACGTGGAGACAAATCCATTACAACACGCTTGCTGGGCTGCCGGCAGGAACTGTGTATTCGATTTCGAAGTCTCATTCGGACAACGACGACGTCACGTGCACTCCACCTGCTGTCACGCATCCAACGCGGGTCTCCCTGGGTCAAGAGATAGCACATTTTGCCACGTTTTGCTCATTCGGGGGCGCCTCGTGACCGTTCCGCGAAACACTGGAGCTCTTCAATTTGCAGTCTCTGACTCACCGCAGACTCGCCGAGAAGCAGCCCGGCATTAGTTTATCTCATATATCCCTATAGTGCGGCGAATCCTCGCTCTACCGGCGGTCTATCCGCGGTGAGTCCGAGATTGTAAAAGGAAGAGCCCCAGAGGCGGAGCCGGAGCCAGGCCGTCTGTGCGGGTGATGGTGGAGAGCGCATGCGCGTGTTCTGCCGCGTCGAGGGTCAGTAGCGCGAACAAGCTCGTCTCGGAGGCAGAAATCGCTAATAACCGAGCTGAAGCTTCCCATTGGCGTTAAGGAACTGCGGTTGTTGCTGTTGATGGCGGGCTATCGAAATGCCATTTTTTTTTACATTTTCTCGTTCAATGCCGCTTGTAGCCGAAGGATAGTTCGATACAATGCCATGAAACACAAATATCCACCGCGCATTTGCTGCATTCTCTTCCAACGACGTCGCAAATTAGCATTCGCAGAGATAACCGGGTGACATATTCAAACCAGCAGGGTCTTGAACAGCGCAAGAAAGTAACTCAATAGATAAAGACGTAGAACTGGCCACCTCTGTTGAAGTTGTCTCTTCGTCCTGCTAGGCTGCGCTGATGAGTTGTCTGTGTGCGCTAAAATGCGATACAAGGCTTAGGACTTCGGTGCAAAGCGATGCAAGCTGAGCGTACCGAATAGATGCTCAATCAGTCCTTCTACCGAAGCATGTTAACGGGGTCTTTTCTCCTCCTAGTAGCATCACGTCAAATGTCACGCCGTAAATTGTGGTCTCACTGGTAAGCCGCGTCGTGTCCAACATTTACGCTGATCCGTGGTACCACTGGAGTACTGAAAGGCGCCCTCCGCCGTTGCACCGACGGGCTCCGAGCACGCTCCACTCGCTTATCAATGAACTTGCTTTGGCACGGCTTTGGATGTGCAGCATCACAGCTATCGCACTGACGCCATATGGCCTGCACGGAGCATTCCGAGCACACACATTTTGTATGCCTAGATCTGAATTTAGCACCGAATGTAGATCCGAATGTAGATCCGCGTGCTCAGAGCTCAGCGCACGGTGTCCTCCTGACTTGAGAGGCCCGTATTTTCGCGCCCGCATTGGAGGAGCTCCGTCACTGGGCGGGCGCCAACAATTCCCCGGGTCGTTTGATTGGCCATGGGGGTGCGTACTGCTGCTTCAAGCTGAGGTGAACTAAAACACACCTCGGCGTCGTCCGCCACGCGGAGGCATCTTCTTGCACACAAAAGTCTGCAAAGGGCCGAGTTCGGGCTTCATGAGCTAGTTATAAATCCCGATGCCTGGCAGCACAGGATTTCTCAGCGGCTTTCAGTGTCCTGATCCCGCAGGAACGCTCGCCCTCGTTGGTTTACTACTACATGGGTTGCATATATGTCCTCAGGGTTGCTGCCAGCTGCTTTAAGAGTCCGTTGCTTTTTACCAGCGCAGCTGTTCTTGAACGAGGCTTTCGTGAGATGGAATGCGGTAACGCGGCCGCAGCGATGTGGAGAGGGCATGGCCTGGCGAGAAGGAGATGAAGCGCCAAACACACGTGCAGCAAGTTGAAAGAATGCTTGAACGAGACGCTTATATAGCCAAACTTTTCTAAACAGCTAAACCCGGTGGCAATGTTTACGCTTGTAAACATTGTTGAGCAAAAAACAAACATTAATTATGTTTGAGACAACACATAAACACATGATTGGTATTTGCATTATTCTTTTACTGAAAAATGCATCCCTGCTTGATTTTTGCGCTAACAAATTAAAACATGCTGTAAGAAAAACAGAAGGCTCTTGCGGCGCCCCCTCGTGGCAGCGTTCCAAGTTCAAAAGTAACGAAAGGATCCAGTAGGCGGCACGAGCGGTGGAACACGGTAAAAAAGAATTGGCGCGAACGGGAATCGATCTGCTTACTTTGAGAATCTAGATGAAGCTTAGTCTTGCGATTAGGAAACGGAAGGCAGATTCGCTGTTAACATCAGCGTTCGCCACGTTAAGTGAGTGAAGCTGGGCTAATTATTTTTCCTCTCTATAATAGGCAGTGAGCAAACAAAAATGCTAAATTCAGTTTTTAGTTGCAAGGCAGTCGCTATGTGTAGACCTAATTTTGTTGTACAAAGATAAAAGGCGCACAGCTCCACTTTTTATGTTTACGGGTACATTCAGTCTTGTTCCATAGTTTCTTGCGGTTTCAGGAAGGAGCGCGCCCACGCACCTTCCCCCTGTATTTCTATATCGCCACTGCTCCACGTACGCAGCATAACATGATACCGTCGCGCATGTAGTGGATATATACATGGAAATAGTGTAACGTTTTGGAAAGCACCAAATCCGGGTCGAGGCGCTAAGAATGAAAATTTCAAGTTTTGGCTCAAGGTGACGCTACGGCTTAGACTAAGCATTCGGTACACACTGAGCGCTCTGCTCCAAAACCTTTAAGCTTTTTAGCACGCCCTGGTCTTCAGCGCTCCTCAAGCGGACATTTTCATGAATGCGAACGAGAAATTCTCGTGTTGTGAGCTGCACTCGGTGACGCGTTCCTTTCCCGCCCCCCTACTTACCTATTTTCCCCGTCCTCCACTTCCTGTCTCTTCTCTACTTCCTCCCTGCAATTAATCCCACTAAACTCCTCTCCCGCAGCCCAGTCACTTACCCGTCAATTGCCAGCGGGTCCGCAATAGGCGGGCTACCAAGCAACGTTTCTTACCGCACACGCAGAGACGAAAAATGTTGCGTTGCTAATTTATTTACGAACGAGCAAGGCCGCCGGAAAAAGGCTACCCCTTTAATAAACTACAATCGGCAGGTACTAGCATTGTCCTTTCTTTCTCGCTTCATTTCTGGCCATGTTGCTTTCTAAATCTTTTTTAAACAGAAGTGGTCCTTCCATCCCTCCTTTCTACAGTGTGTAACTCCTTTCCGTTTGTTGACATTTTTTCCGTTTGTTGACATTCCGCCTTGACATTTTTTTTCTAAAACCATTGATTGCAAGTGTGAAGACAAACGTTGACCCCGTCCTCGTCAATGAAGAGAACCAGGGGACAGGGCGCCACCATAGCCAACGGCGGGATTTCTGGGGCTGAGCAGGCATGCTTTCCGTGCTTTCACGTGTATTTTTGTGACGAGTGCAATTTTTCAAAAATTTTTCTGCTTGCGAAGTTTTATTTGAAATTGCATACTGCTTTATTGCTTTTCTAATATTGTTGTCTTGCCTCCTGCCAAGTGGATAGGGCAGTGGACGCCTTCAAGCCCGTTTAAGAGGCTTTTTGTTCATTGCCCTCAGCATCTGTATTGCTTGATGTTGATGTTGAAATAAAGTTTGATTTGATTTGATTTAGGCGGTAATCAAAAAGGGCATATGTTGAGGACATACATAGCCCAGACTTGCAAGTTGCCCTCTCAAGGGAACAGACTGCGCCGCATTGTTCACTTAGAACGACGCTCCGGCTTACTTCTTGCCTAGACGCTGACGCCGAGCCCACCATTCCACCCAAAGGAACTGCGTGCGCATTTAAGACGCGAGCGCTTCTGACGAAGCAAACACCAGTCGCGTTTCCGTTTGCGATGCTTGAGTTTTACCAGATGTTTTGAGGATTGATTACACTGGTTGCCTTGCGCTCTTCTCGGGTCAGTCGCTTTTCTTTAAATTAAGTTCTGCGCAGACAGGACGCGGACATGCATATACAAACAGACTTCACAAGCGCTGGCTGCCTGTTCGCGTTCGTGTTGTTTCTTCGTTATGCGCCTCCGCATCAACAAACCCGACTTGCATCCTACAGTTCAGCCTTCTGGAGTAAATATTTCGCTTTCTGCAACTCTACCACTTCCTTATGCAACGCACAGCTGGTCTGCGCAACTTTGTGGCGCCAGTTCGGAACTGATCGTAACAACCAGTCGCACGTCGGAGACGTTAAGTAAGGCGCACTTCACACAAGCAACATTGCTGCTTATGTAGCCAATTCCGCGCCTGGTGTACAAACAAGATATTTCAGAACGTAATTCGCGATAGAGTGCGTAAAGCATATCAAGCGCCGCATTCTGTGCATTATTTTCGCCTTCGTTGAAGCCTGTTTCTACTTTGTGACAGACGTAAATTACAAGAATTTGTACCATGTAAATAATATCCGCTCGCACAGGGACCTTGCAAAATACGCTTTTATTAATTAATAAGGAGCTTCTTTGAGCGAAAAGGAGCCCATGAGTTTGACAGTCTCTGGTCTATGAGCTCACAAATCATTCGCTTATGTGACTCAGCAATGTTGCGTGCGTCGTCCTTGGCTGGGAAATGTGCAGGATAATTTTAAGTTTAGGCTGCATTCTTAGTAGCCTAAACATATTAGGTCGCCAAAAATGTATTTTGGGGTACTCGGGGCCGCATATGCAGGGGAAACACAATTGAGGGAGACCACTCTTACGGCAGTTCAAAAGGCTACCGCCGTAATTGGTGAACCGATCGGGCTTGAAGTTCCAACGTTGCGTACGCGTGCAGCGGAACTACACTGAAAAATTCGCAAGATCGCCTACAACCTCTACACGTGCCCGTTTACAGTTTGCACGGCCATCCTAAGATCTTCATTTCATTCGTTACCCTTCTGGAAAAACACTAAACCCTCCTACCTAATTAAGTAAGGTATACCACACGGACTGAAAATATTGAAATTGGCTTCTTACATTAACCATGACGTCAATAAAGTGTGCGCACGGGTGTGCGCAACGGGGTGCGCACGCGCGTTGCCGGCACGCACGTTGTCGGGGACGATGGCGGTCGCTATCGGCGACTCCCCTCCCCCCGTGCGTGGGGTATAAATGTGTGTAGCGCGGGGAAAGGGGGGCGGTTCGGCGCGACCACGAAGACGGACTGACCTTGCCGCCGCTCGAGTGAGATGTGATTGATTGATTGATTGATTGATTGATTGTAGGGTTTAACGCGCCGACGCAATGGGCGGCGTTTCGAGGCGATGAGGCACGCCGTAGTGGAGGGCTCCGGATTAATTTTGACCACCTGGGGATCTTTAACGTGCGCCGAAATCTCGTATGCACGGGCGTTTTTGCTTTTCGCTTCCATCGGAAAAGCGGCCGCCGCGGCCGGGAACCGAGCCCGCGACCTCGTGCTCAGCAGCGCAACGCTTAGCCACTGTGCCACCGCGGCGGGTCAAGTGAGATGTGTTAAATATCTTTTTGTTCCTTGCCCTTCCGGGTGTCGTTTTGTGCACGGAACGAATTCCCATAGGATTTTACCGAGAAATACGATGCATTGAACCTTTTAAAGAAAAATCCTTTTACCGGCTAATTTTGCTACGCTTTACTGATAATTGCAGGCATCCGTGCGTGCCGCTTCCCCATTGCTTGCCAGTGGTGGACGGAGTCAATCAGCTATCCGCATCGCTTGGAACGCTGCTACTTTGTCCTTCTTCTGTCGTTCTTCTTCTGTCATTCTTCTGTCCCCACTTTCCGCAATTACGATTTATTTGGAGAATTGGCGGCGTTTCGTTTGCGCAATTCTCTTCGTTGCCAACTCGACATGCTTGCAGCTGCTATCGTGTGCTTTCAAGCTTATACGCGTCGCACCGGTGAGGTCCGGACAAGTTGACCACCTGGGGGGGGTCCTTAGCGTATGCCGACATATCGTCTGCTATCGTCCGCTTTCATTCGAGCTAGAGTCTGCATAAAAGTTGATTGTTCACACGTCCGCGGTCGGCGTAGTATACATCCACTCACTGCGCGCGTAGCTTCAACGCAGGCATCCTTACCCAAGTTCTGGTTCTCGGTGGCGTCCGTGCATCGATGAACCACTTTGATGACGGCCTTGCCGGCTCCGCCGACCACGTCCATCTGCTGCTGCGACGGGGGAGGCATCTTGCGTCCAAAGTCTGTCACTGTCAGCACCGCAGACGACTGCCGAAGGAGGTGAGAACGGCACAAGGGCTCTGGATATCCGGTCTCTATCTTCCTCGCAAACACGACAGTGCCGAGACGCGACGCGTCAGGAAGTGTCCGGCGCTCTACTGCGCAAGGCTACGCGAAGGCTGTCGAACACGAGTGCAGAACGAGAGGATGCTCTCTGGTTTCTGACGCCGGGTCCCGAGGGCGCCGCCCAAATATAAACCGCCCGGCCACGTGGCCCCCCTTCCTCGCCGAAATCAGCTGACCTCGGACCCGGGCCAACGGCGAAAAACCCCGGGGCTCGGCTCCTGGAAGGGCTTTGGCCGCTTTTCTTGCGTCTCTCTTTTTTGCTCTTTGTCCCGGCGGCGAGCTGTTTTCTTAGTTAAGGTCGGCAGCCTTGGACACCCGGGTTTCGCAGGAGGCGGAGCGGGGCCCAGACCCCGTGCTTGCGCATTTTTTTATTTCTCCTTTTTCTCAGACGCCGTTTTCATCATTCGCTTCTTTCTAAAGCGAGTGGCTGCCGTGTTTCCACGGAGCTCCGGCGGTGGTCGCCAGACGGCCGCCGGGTGTCACACGAGGTCGTACCGGAATAAGCCGTTCCCTTCCCTCCTCTTTTCCGCGGGCGCAGGAAACCCCCTGGCAACGTGCGTAAGCGGCCCGTGGCTTCCTCGGCCGAACGGCGCACGTGACGCACGATGTGCAGACTGCGCGGCTCTCCGGCTACGCGAGGCGCCAAGCTTTCCCCATTGAACAAAGCAGCCGTAGGGACGACGCACTTCCTGCCTGCCTTGCGTCCTCACGGACGCAATGTAGCGGCGTGGCGCAATGCAGTTCGCCGTAACTGCTTCGTCGACTCGGTTTCGCCGTACATTAATTACCGCTTGCGAAACGAAACGCTTACGCTACGCGCAGGTGGGCGTGCCAATAGCGCAATTTTACGTTCGAGAAGATCGCGCCAGAGCAGTTGTAGCATAGACAAAGTTTCAGCTCTGAAATAAGTCGTGCACTGCAATTACGACCCTTGATTGAAGCACGTCTAAACATTATTCAAATATTGGAGGAAGCTGCGGTAGCTCCACCGCTCACGGCTGCTAAATTACAGGGGTCAATCATTGCAAATCGCTCCAAATATAACTAAACGATAAAGGCCACATTTTCACTGCATAACGCAGTTCCTTAGGTCCAACGATACTCGCTGTGGTAACAAGAGAGAGAGAGAGAGAGAGAGAGAGAGAGAGAGGGAGAACGAACTTTATCACCCAAAGGATCTAGGTTCAGGTCCTAATTGTAGTAAAGGGCATCTTTATCTGAAGCACCTTGACGTTGTTATCCAAGGCATGCGGCAGGTTCCAACGATACCAGTAAATTTAATGCGAAATCATGAAACGCCAAATTATATACGAAAATCCGGTATCTGGAGTCGGCGCAACCGCGCGAGGGTCCCTAAGGGTCCCGCGCGAAGAAAAACCAATTAAAATAAATTTGGTGAATTCGCGTCTGGGATTCGAACCCCAGGGCCTACGGAATGTGCTCGCTGCACCACTGCCGATCCCTGGCTCTAGCTACCTGGAAGGTGAACCTAGTGAAATTCGAAACAGCGCAAAAAGACGGGACAAGGCGCTGTTTCCTTGTCGCGTCTTCTTGCGCTGTTTCGAATTTCAGTATGCACCACCAACTAGCCCAAACCACCGTTCTAACGTGAACCTAGTAAACGCGTTGTGGCGGCCATCGACTTGGAAACTTGTGATACAGACATGTACTGAGGCGTACAGGACTAATTTAAGCATGCTAATTGCAACAACAACAAGGCACGTTTACGATTATAGCTCATAGTAAGTGCTATAAGGTGAGGTTGGCCAAGCGTCTCGGTCACAATATCAGGGATTGGAAAACGACGCAATCGGAAAAGGATAACAGCGGCGGTAATGAGGGGACGTAATCGCCCGCCCCTTGGTCTGTATTGTCTGTGCTGGCTCTGCGACATTCTGTTTCCAATTGTCTGCAGGCCGGGAACTTCCTCTTACACATATCGCCTTCTGGTGGTTAGCTCTTAACACTACCGCAATCTTCTTGATCAAGCGCTAAATCACGCTTGCTGTCCGGCCCCTTCGGTCTAGCGTGTATACCGTCGCGCTTTTTATTTACGCGTTACGTATTGGGTTGAAGTCCCCATAAGTCTGCCCTTCTAATTTCCGGGATTTTTCATTGGAAACATGAATCCTTGCATCAATTTTACGCATTAGTTATGCAAATAAGAATTGTTTAGGATATTCTAGGTAGGTTTAGGTGCGGAGAGGAGCCCGTCAGCATGCTTGATTACAGTTTTGCATGTGGCATGGAAACGGAATGTCGCGCGGGCTCCGCTTCGATGGACTCTGCAGCTGAACCCTGGGCGCCGTCTGCGGCAAGTATTGCCCATGGAAGTATGCCTCCGAAGACGATGGGAGGGAAGGCCAAAAACTCCGCACGACTGGTACAGAGGCTGGCGCTCGCTGCAACTAGAGCCACCACCCAGGCGACACGACCGCATGCAACCGCTATGACGCCATGGTTACACGCTCTGGTGACGTAGACAAGGTATTCTCGGTCTGTCCTCCACTCCATGTATTTCCTCGACACAGCTGAGCGGAGCATACAGCAATGCCTTGACAGGCAAAAACTGCTTTCGAGGTCCTCCTCTATACTCGAGGCTCGAGTGGAGGAGAGATTCAGGATACGGAGGTTTGTAAGACAAGATGGCATGGTCACGACAGTTACCGTTCGACACACAGGCTCGCGTAACTTGAAGTGCTTTCGCATTCCCACGCGTAGCCTGTCTTGAGTGTCCCTCTGAATGTTTACAATCCAGAGGTAACGTTCGGTGCGAATGCGCTGCTGGTGGCGCTCGGTGTTCAGTAAATATGCAGTCGACTATTGTCGCAGGCCTACTGTTTTACATGCCGTCAGTTCGCCGTTACACGAAAACATACCAAGAAAATGCTGAGCGAACGTGAGCGCGAGCCTCGCGGCGACTGCCGAGCCTTCCCGCCACGGAAAAAAAATTGGAAAAGCCCCGAGGAGCGAGAAAATGGCGAGCGCTCGTGCGGCGACAGCCGAGCCTTCGGCTCGCACAGTGGCTCTAGCAAAAAAAAAAAAAAAAGAAAAGAAAAAAAGAAAAGAAAACTTTAGCGCTGTTGTAAAGCGCTGCCGCGCACGTAAAAACAAACTGCTTGGGAGAGATCACCGCGGCCGCCACATTCTCTAGCAGCCATTATGGATAACGGGACACGTGGCCGCGAGTGTGGCAATCCTTCTCGAGACGACTTGCAGTCCGCCACCGCTGCCTCGAGTCGATGACAAAGAACTGGTGGAAGTCTACAGTGCTGAGGATGACTTTGCATCCACCGCTCGCCGCGAAGAAGACGACGATCTCTTCGATGAATATGACGACTACTAGCCACGCAACTGTGAAAATAAACAACGGTACTGATGCTTCACTACGTGTCCGGCAATGCTCAGCTACAACAGCTCCGCCATTTATGTCTTGCGCGTGAGTGTAAGCGTCTCTTAATTTCTGTTTATTGAGATGCGCAGCAGTAGCAGCAGTTTAGGTGTGACTGCGGCTTGTTAAAGCGATGCCTCTCAGTGATGATGTCCGCACGCGAAAACGCACTGTAGGAAAGCCAACTTTCTCTGACGATGATGATGACCGTGGGTGAAGTGTAGACAAATTAAAAAGCTTCTCTGCGAAGCATGGCCGTTAATCCGCCTCTGCTAAAGGTTGGTGCGCACCACTTGCGTGAAATTTACAGCGCTATTGCGTCAGCTCGCTTCAAGATGTTACGCAGGGCACTAGTAAGCGTTTTCGTACATCTCAGCACTACAGCAGTCGCAAGGATGAATGCATTGTGTTTGTAGGTGCGGCCACATCCCACGGGCCAACCGTTTCCGAACTGCTCGAGAAAGAGGTGCCAGCATGCATTCAGTGCATGTGAGCATGTTCAACGAGGCGGTCACTTCCTCTTCCGGAAAATAGAATGCCAGAAGTGGGTGCAAACGCAGAACGGAAGGAATATCTCGCTGCACTAAAACGTACGTTAGACAGCTGCATCGATCAATTCTTCGGTACGCTCTGAGCGGCTATTGGTGAATAGGAAATCAGTAAAGCACTCCTGCGAGCCAGTTGGTATACGCGTCGACCTCCGGTCGGAATAGATCGCGCTGCATATATGGAAAGCCTTCCCTTTTGTGTTGTGGTTTCTCCGTTTCGTCTGTGTTCTGTACCGGCTAAGCGACGCAAGGTGTTCCAGCCTAAACTGATGAAAAGAATGCCTAACGTATACGAAACACAGTCAGCAGACAAGACACATCCGCTTAAATTTTACCGGCAGACACGCATCCGTATAAATCCTTTTACGTTTGAGCTCCGCTTCACCGGTTCCCCAGCAAGCAGCCCGTATGAGAGCAGCTCTAACGCGGCTATTTCGCGCATTGGCGAATTCTGTCCCGCACCTGGAAGCATGCGTGGCGCTAGGGAATGTAGCGAAGTTATTTGTCGCCATCTTTTTTAGACTTTCCCTGGACAGTGCAAAAGCGATTTCCGCGGTATTGCGGGGACTTCAACTGGCAGCGATGCGTTGACCCAGGTTTAGAATGCTTGCGTCGCGTGACCCGTCCCTCGTTGTGAACGGAAGTGAAACACGAAGTGAGCGATGACGAAGACCGCACCGCACTGTTGCCAGCGTGTCTCGAAACAGGTGGAGGATTGCAGCGCTCATTCCATGCGTATGGAAGACGACGAACTGGAGAGCCACGTCCCCCTGAGGGACGAAGCGGCAAGGGGCATCATAGTGTTCCCGTTGCCAAAGAACGTGAACCCGGAGAAGGACTGGGAAAGACGCAAGGCGAGAGCAGCGGCCCTGGCCAAGCAGTACAAGAGCGACGAGAACGCCACGTTCGTCGACGTGGCTAAACATCCAACGAGAAGATGCGTGTACGCGATGGCAGTCATCCGGGCGTCAACGGGTGAGCTGATCAACGCGGGTACGATTAAAGCGAAGACCCCATGCCAGGCAGAGGAGGCAGCAATCGGCCTGGCGATGGGAGTACCGGACATTCGGACGATCCTCAGCGACTCCAAAACAGCGCCTCGGAACGTCACCCGACCGGGCCAACCATCACCATAAAGTGGTTCCCAGCCCACATGGGGGACCTACCGAACGTGGACAACCGCAACGAGGATGCAGACGCAGCGGCCCGAGAACTCATCAGGTGCCGGGACGACAGCGAGAGCATCCCCGCGGGTGTCGGCGACGAACAAGACCCCGAACACCTAGTCGACTACGGAGCGATACTCAGGAGGCACAGGGAAGGAAGAAGAGAATACCCGGCCCCGCATCGAGAACTTTCCCGAGCGGAGTCGGTGTTGCTTCGTCACCTACAAGTGAAGTGCGCGTTAACCCCGGCGATGGCGCGCCACATATGTCCCGAGATGTTCGCAAGCCCGGAGTGCATTGTATGTGAACAAGAACTGGCGACACTAGAACACATAGTGAGGTGTGACAGTGCAGCGATACCGGGCGGCGGTTCGTGCGACGGTGCCGACGGTGATGTGTGTGGCAGGGCTGGGGAATCTCATGGCGGAGAAACTGGTGCCGACGACAGCACCGCCCGCCAAGAACTGCCAGCGCAGATGGGGCGGTGGATCCGCTCGGTGGACTGCCAATCCCAGAAATGGGCGATCCAGCGGCTCGAGGGGGCCCTGGCCAGGCAGAGGAGAACGGGAACTCGTGACCCGCAAGCGCGGGGCGCGGGAACCCAAATATCCTCTGTCGGGTCAGGTTCAACCCTCGAGTTCTAGGCCCAGTGTTTCTAGGACTGCATAGACTAGAACATTAGAAGGGTAGGCCGCGCCCTGCGAGGCCGGCACCTACCCCACGCAGGATCCTGTGAATAAAGTCTTTTCTCTCTCTCTCTCTCTCTCCATGCGTATGAAGGCTAAAAGGCGTAAGAGCGTTTTGGCAACCTTTCCTGTTTGTGTGTGGCAGCTCAACAACTTGCGATTTGGCAGACATGAAATAAAAAAATGGAATGTATATATAATCCCCAAGAAGACAGCTCCGGAACAAACAATGCAGGGCTACGAAGCTGTACGCAGCAATATGCTTGGGTTGGGTTCATATATGTTGGGATGATATGCAACTAGAAGCAATAGTGGCGACGAGCCATCCTCGTTTTAGGCTAATCTTTTCTCTGGTTACCTTTTGTAAAGCTGTTGGAGTGCCTCCATTTTCTGCTCAACGATGGTGATTACCCCCATTGAGAATGCCCGAAACGGACGGAGGTGCAAGTGTAGCCGGTGGAGACATTCGCGGCCCTCCGTGGCGTTACGGTAGCTGTGAGGTCAAAGGATCAGAAGTATGTATGGGGGCACACGGCGTTCCGTCTATACCGCGGTTTTACCGCTCAAAATTTCAGGGCAAAGTTCAGTTCGTTTTATGTCTGACTCTGTTCCATGTCTGACTTCATGTCTGACTCGGTGGCGGTGACACGTGGATGGGCGAAGGACTGTTGCGCCGTTGCTCCTCTGCGTGGTTCCAGCAATGCAGGAGCCCGCTGAGAAAAAGTTTTTGGTCGGTGCGGAGCACCAGAATAAGCGTGTATTGTATATATTTCAGACAGGCCGCTTGCGGTTTCAAGGTCAGGGCAGATTTTGATCTTGCTTGGTTGGTTTAAATTTCTTTGGTTTTCCTTACTTGTGTTTTTATGAACTTATATTTGTGACGGGTGTGTTGTGTGAACACCTTGTAGGTTCTGCGTGAGAGAAAACTGGGTCATGTGATCATTCGTGTGCACATCCGCAATTGGCTGTTATGTGACCAATCAGCGGCTTAGAATGAGTTTACTGGTAGGTCCTCCTCGGACACTGGTTTTGAAGTTTGGGACACGGGACTTTCGGAATGAAACTCAGGTGCTTCGGTCTATGGAGGATAGAGGGGAAGCCAGCTAGATGCGGGCCATTCCGACCTTTTTTCCCAGATCTACACTATGACCCGCCGCAGAGGCTTACTGGCCAAGGCATTGCGTTGCTGAGCCCAAGGACGCGGGTTCGATCCCGGCCGCGGTGGCTGCTTTTAACACGGAGGCGAAAAACAAAAGCGCCCGTGTGTCGAGATTCCGTGTGTCGAGATACAGATCCCCACCTCGACAAAATTAATCCGGAGCCCTCCACTACGGCGTGCCTCGTAGCTCAGGCGTAGCTTCGGCGCGTTAAAAACCCCACATTTTGAATATGATCTACGCTTTGTATGTAAAATAAATTGTACATTTCGCGCAAATTGTAAATTTGTACATCTTGCTTGCAGTAGCTCATCGTCTACTACGTGCCGTCGACCACGAGCTACTCGTCTTTTCATCATATGCTATCATCGGCCGACCGATCCACCTGGGGTCACGTCGCATTCCCACTTATGTTTAAAGAAAACAATTAATACCGCGTAGACCCCGGTAAAACCAACCTTTAGTGACCACTCTCTAGGCCGAACTATCCAAGGGCTAAGAGAAAATTAGTCTTCGAGACTCGATCGTCTTGGGAGTGTTGGAATAAGAGAATGTATAAGAGTTCTTGAATAAGCTACCAGCCGGGTCAGGCAATCTGAGTTTTTTGGGGGGATGTGCCGAGTGAGGCTCATGATTGGAGGGCTGCTCCCCCCCATCGGAAAATCAGTTGCATCCATTGACGAGATGGTCCTGGCGTCCCCTTGTGCAGACCCACTCTGCCTGCGGCGAAGACGGCGCCCATTTGCGTTTTCCTAAAATACACACAGTTATTCCTGTTTCAATAGGTGAGAATGGAGGCGAACGTACGGGTGTAGGCTCAGTAGAGTGACTGCGGAGGCCTTGGAGAACAGTGCGCGTGGGGAACGCAGGTTCCTACGGTTGGCTGCTGTTCCAAGGACCCGCAAAGCGAAATCGCGTGCGAGTTTGAGGGTCCTTTCATTACTCGGCAACTCCGCAGGACGAGGGAGCCAGTAAATCCTCACACCTCATATATGATGTGTTGAAAGAGGGTGGTGCTAGAAGTGGCACAAGATAGTGTAATATGCGCGTGCATGCTTTTTGTCAATGAGTATAGATGTTACGTAGTCTGTAGGATGTAGGACTGAGCGTAGCAAAATAGCAACATAACTTTCCAATAGCGTATATTTCTGCTTCCGTAAGGTTAAGGCACGGGCATGTGTCGGTCCAGGAGCTGTTCAATTTCAATTCAATTCAATCCATTTTATTCACCAGACACTACTGGTTGGTTGCCTGGGCTATAAGCTGTGGGGTCAGCTTGACGGGGACCCAGACAACCAGTACAAGGCAGCAAAGAACGAGACATCAGTCAGTACTGCATGTGCAATTGACAATTGGCATGTATGTTATACATAGGAGAAATGTACAAACGCTACAAGCATGTAAGCCGTTGTAATAGCAAAAAGCGATACCAGATGAGAAAAGAACAGCGATTGAAATGCATAAGTAAAATACATAGCTATGCACAATTGGGAAAGAAAAGTGCAAATAACAATAAAACTATGTAAGCATTAAAACTCCATATTCACGAATATTTCCCGTACTTCCTTTAACGAAGGATTACATAGTGTTCCAAATTTATTCAAAATATAAGGCAGGTTATGTTGCAGCATTTGATTCTTGTACTCAGTGCTAAAACAAGGAATTTGCCAAATATCACTGTTTCGCGTGTTAACAGGATGGTCGCTGCGTTGTAATAAGGAAGAAGCTGTCAAGAACTGTGTGGACGCTGGTGAAGACCTGTAAAATGATCGTAAGATACGGATTGTGCATACTGTGCATATTGCCGCGAACCATACATTGGGTTTGTTTATTTGTATTTTGCTTTTACCGCCCGGCTGTGCCGGTCTGTGTTATCTCTGCGCCAAGGAAAGCGCGTGTTCAATTCTTTCTTTCTGTGCCGCATGTGTTATCTGTTGTGATAGGGAGAGCATTCCGATCTAACGTGAACAGCCCAGAATAATCTTCTTGGGTCTACTATGTTCTCGATGCGAATCGACGTTTCGAGAACCACGCGCGCCAAAAGATAAAAAGCCTGCAGTGCGGACGCCGGGGCATTCGATTCTGCGACGCTCGCTGACGCAAGTCACTTTGTTGACCGCTGCTTCGCCGCCTCTGTATTCTTTTGAGTTGTTAGGGGAGCACAAGTTCGCTCCAATAAACTTGTTTCTCCTGCAAGACAACTGCGTCGTCCTTGGCTTCGTGACATCTGGTGGAGGTGCTGGGTACGCACCCTTCATGCCCACTACAACCTCGAGAAGCCGCCAAGCCAGTCCAACAAGAGCCAGCCCCCGCCTGCAAGATTTACCACCCGAGTTCGGTTTGATGCCAGAAGGGCCCAAGAAAAAGAACGCTGCAACCAACACCATGGTGCAAGAAACAACATCGCCAATCGTCCTGCAGCAGCCCCGGGAACCGCCATCGTTCCGGGGAGCCCCCGCTGAAGACCCCGAAGAATGGTTGGAGAAGCTGGAGCGCGTCCGCATCTTCAACAGGTGGGACGACGAAGAAACTTTCCGGCATGTCTTCTTTTACTTAGAAGATGCTGCTCGAACTTGGTTCGAGAACCATGAGAGTTCTTTGACCGACTGGACTCACTTCAAAAGGGAGTTCCTGAAGACATTCACTACCGTTGTGAGAAAAGAGCGAGCTGCGCTTTTGCTTGAAACTCGGACACAACACCCCAACGAAGGGGTCGTGATCTTCGTTGAGGAGATGAAGCAATTATTTCGCCGCGCGGACCCCGAAATGACGGAAGAAAAGAAGTTACGCTTCTTGATGCGCGGTGTGAAGGAGGAGCTGTTTGCTGGACTTGTCCGCAACCCGCCCAAAACCATCGCTGAATTCGTGACCGAAGCCAGCACGATTGAGAAGGCTCTCGAAATGCGTGCTAAGCAGTATGACCGGAACTTTGTTGGCGCGGCCAGTGCGAACTACATCGACAACATGCGGGTTCCGGCTGATAGCATACGCGAGGCTATCCGCGAAATAGTGAGGGAGGAGCTGCGGAAACTGCTCCCAACGACGCCGCAACCACAAGTCGCTTCTCTTACCGACGTCATTAGAGAAGAAGTGCAGCAAGCGTTGGGAACTTCAACGACGCCAGTAGCACCTCGCGAGCCGCAAGCCATGACCTACGCGGCTGCTGTACATCGCCCTCGCCCACCTGCACCCTATCGTCACGAGGCTCCGTACCGTCGTCCCCTCTCGCCGGCCCGACCACCTGCGGCGCAACCCCCTGCCCCAAGGAAGACCGACGTGTGGCGAACGTCCGACAATCGTCCGCTGTGCTACCACTGCGGAGAGGCCGACCACGTCTACCGTCGCTGCCCCTACAGGAGGCTCGGTTTGCGAGGGTTCTCCGTCGACGCACCCCGCCCCCGAACTGGCCAGCACCCATCGGAGATCGAAGAGTACCTGTCCAACACCAGCCGTCGACCAGCCCGTTTCAACCGTTCGCCGTCACCCTACCCATACCAGTCGCCGAACCGCCGTAGCAATGCTGAGTTCTCACGTGGAAGGTCCCCCAGCCCACGCGGGGGAAACTAAAAGCAGCAACTTCTGGAGGTAAAGTTGCACGATCGCGGAAAAATGAAAACCCTCCAACGACGCAACGACTCGAGGAAGACAGTGACTCACAACATGCCCTCATCCCGACGACCCGACCCAGACCTGACGAGACTCCCGTACACGACGAGACGTCCGCTGAGAAGACGATGACAACGACGACGCACAGTGCCCGACCGTCAACACGCACAAGCCGAGATGCGACGCCCCGACGCACCCGGAACTCGAGGAAGGCGGCATCCGACGTCAAGGTGTCCATCGACGGCTTTGACGTAGTCGCCCTCGTAGACACGGGAGCCGACTATTCGGTAATGAGCGGACCATTTGCGTCTAAACTGAAGAAAGTTATGACCAGATGGGACGGTCCGCACATACGCACAGCAGGAGGCCACCTCGTGACGCCAAGTGGAATGTGCACATCGCGCGTCACCATAGACGGCACAACGTACCCTGCGGCGTTCGTCGTTCTGCCTAACTGCTCCCGCGACGTGATTCTCGGAATTGACTTTTTGACGGACAACGGCGCAATAATTGATCTGCAGACCAAGTCGATAACATTTTCCTCCGATCACTCCACGACGCCGCAACCACCCCCCGATCACCGTGCTGCTGTCAGGATCGCCGACGATCACATCACCCTGCCACCCCGCGCAAGCTTGATGATCGCCGTCTACTGTGAGGATGCTGCTTCTGCAATCGACGCTATCGTAGAGAGTGATCGAAGGTTGCTTCTCGACCGCGGCGTCTCCGTCGCAAGAGGCATTGCGCACTTTAAGCAACGCCAATCTCACGTTTTGGTCACTAATTTCACCGAAGAGTACCAGCATTTAAACAAGGGAGCTGCAATTGCGTTCCTCGAAGAAACGCAAGAAGCAAGTGATGTGATCGCAGTCGCCGACTTTGAACGCACACCCGTAGAAACCTTCAAGCTCCCGCAGCCATTCGACGTGAATCCGGCGCTACCGCAAGAACAACGGAAAAAATTATTGGCTTTGCTGCGTCGCTACAGCGAATGTTTTTCGTCGAGCGCAAAACTACGTCAGACCCCTCTAGCGAAGCACCGAATAATAACCGAAGATGGAGCCCGACCTACCAGACAGTCACCGTACCGCGTCTCTTCACACGAACGGGAAGCCATCCGGACTCAAGTCGACGACATGCTGAGCGATGACATTATACAGCCATCGAAAAGCCCCTGGGCTGCGCCCGTCGTACTCGTAAAGAAAAAAGACGGCACATTAAGGTTTTGCGTTGACTACCGGCGACTGAACAAAATCACGAAAAAGGACGTGTACCCCCTTCCCCGAATCGACGACGCCCTCGACCACCTCTGCCACGCGAAGTACTTCTCATCGATGGACCTGAAGACCGGCTACTGGCAAATCGAAGTGGACGAGAGAGACCGAGAGAAGACTGCATTTATAACCCCAGACGGCCTATACGAGTTCAAGGTGATGCCGTTTGGGCTGTGCACAGCACCAGCGACGTTTCAAAGAGTCATGGACACTGTGCTAGCTGGCCTTAAGTGGCACACCTGCCTCGTATACCTCGACGACGTAGTGGTATTCGCCCGGACTTTCGACGAACACCTTGCAAGGTTGGAGTCTGTACTCGAGGCCATTCGTACGTCGGGGTTGACGCTAAAGCCTGAAAAGTGCCGTTTCGCATACGGGGAACTCAAGTTCTTGGGCCACGTCGTCAACGCCGCGGGAGTCCTACCTGACCCGGCAAAAACTTCAGCGATTGCGAACTTCCCAAGGCCGAAAGACAAGAAGGGCGTGCGACGATTTCTCGGGCTGTGCGCATACTACCGGCGCTTCGTGGCAAACTTCGCACGCATTGCAGAGCCACTCACGCGCTTGACGAAAGATAGCACCCCTTTCAGCTGGGAAAACGACCAAGAAAAAGCATTCTGCGAGCTGCAAATACGCCTGCAAAGCCCGCCCGTGCTCGCTCATTTCGACGAAAATGCCGAAACGGAAATGCACACGGACGCCAGTGATATCGGCTTGGGTGCCGTCCTTGTCCAAAAGCAAAGCGGCTGCGAAAGGGTAATCGCCTATGCCAGCCGTGGTCTGTCGAAGGAGGAGAAAAACTATTCTGCCTCTGAGAAAGAGTGCCTGGCTATTATATGGGCGATTTCAAAATTTCGCCCATACGTGTATGGAAGGCCATTCAAGGTTGTAACAGACCACCATGCGCTGTGTTGGCTCGCCAATTTGAAGGACCCCTCTGGCCGTCTTGGGCGGTGGAGCTTGCGCCTGCAGGAGTTCGACGTTACCATCGTTTATAAATCCGGCAGGAAACACTCCGACGCCGACTGCCTGTCCCGCGCCCCCGTCGACCCACCACAAGACTCTGATGAAGACAGCGCGTTCTTCGGGATCGTGACGGAGAGCGACCTAGCCGCCCAGCAGCGTGCCGACCCCGACTTACGCGTCATAATCGAGTACCTCGAGGGATGCAACGTTGCCGTTCCTAGGACCTTCAAACGCAGCTTACCAGCATTCAGCCTGAGAAACTCCGTCCTTGTGAAGAAGAATTTCTGCCCCGGAACAAGAGCGAATTACCTCCTCGTCATCCCCGCGGACCTTCGTGACGAAATTTTGGAAGCGTGCCACGACGATCCGTCTTCCGGACATCTGGGCACAGCCCGCACTATTGGAAAAATCAAGGCGAGGTACTACTGGCCCGGCCTTACCTCTGACGTCACCCACTACGTCCGGAGCTGCCGTGACTGCCAGCGACGAAAAACGCTGCCGACAAGACCCGCCGGACTTCTGCAACCGATCGCCGTCCCATCGAGACCATTTCAACAGATTGGAATGGACCTTTTAGGCCCGTTCCCTACGTCACGATCACAGAACAAGTGGATTGTCGTAGCGACAGACTACATGACGCGCTACGCAGAGACCGCCGCTCTTCCGAGGGGGACTGCACAAGAAGTGGCGAAGTTCTTTATAAGCCAAGTTGTGCTACGACATGGAGCCCCGGAAGTCCTAATCACAGACCGCGGAACGGCATTTACTGCAGAGCTGATGCAAGGAGTATTACGCTACAGCAACACGGATCACCGAAGAACGACCGCGTACCACCCCCAAACGAACGGACTAACAGAACGTCTGAACAAGACAATCGCAGATATGCTGTCAATGTACGTTGACGTTGAACATAAGACTTGGGACGAAGTTCTCCCGTATGTCACGTTTGCGTACAACACGGCTATCCAGGAGACGACGCAGCTGACGCCGTTCGAGCTTGTCTACGGTAGAAGGCCGACTACGATGCTCGACGCCATGCTTCCGCACGTAGAAGACGACGACCTCAACGCCGACGTCCACGGATATCTTCAACGTGCGGAGGAGGCCCGCCAGCTCGCTCGAGTTCGTATAACGGGCCAGCAGCTGGTGGATGCGGGCCGCTACAACCTCCGACGCCGAGACGCCGAGTACCAACCAGGGGATCGTGTGTGGGTTTGGACTCCCATCCGACGACGCGGACTCAGTGAGAAGCTCCTGCGACGGTATTTCGGACCCTACCAGATTCTACGACGTGTTGGCCAACTTACCTACGAAGTGATCCCCGATGGTGACTCCGGCACATCACGACGACGCACGCGGCCTGAAGTCGTCCACGTGGTTCGCTTAAAACCTTTCTACGCACGATGACGAACTTTTATTTTCATTTGTTCGGACTGTCGCTTATGTTAGCATCGGGTCGATGCACTCTTAGAGGGGGGGTAATGCCGCGAACCATACATTGGGTTTGTTTATTTGTATTTTGCTTTTACCGCCCGGCTGTGCCGGTCTGTGTTATCTCTGCGCCAAGGAAAGCGCGTGTTCAATTCTTTCTTTCTGTGCCGCATGTGTTATCTGTTGTGATAGGGAGAGCATTCCGATCTAACGTGAACAGCCCAGAATAATCTTCTTGGGTCTACTATGTTCTCGATGCGAATCGACGTTTCGAGAACCACGCGCGCCAAAAGATAAAAAGCCTGCAGTGCGGACGCCGGGGCATTCGATTCTGCGACGCTCGCTGACGCAAGTCACTTTGTTGACCGCTGCTTCGCCGCCTCTGTATTCTTTTGAGTTGTTAGGGGAGCACAAGTTCGCTCCAATAAACTTGTTTCTCCTGCAAGACAACTGCGTCGTCCTTGGCTTCGTGACAATATTCTTATACGTGCGAAAGTGTTGTAGTAGTGTAGGGGATAAATAATCAAGACCACCGATGTGACGTACAGCCTTTTTCTGTAAAAGAAAAATCTTATTTATATTTGATTTAGTAGTAGTTAGCCAGACTAAACTAGACGCAAACAACGCATTATAAATTTGTAGTTTGATTTTTGTTGGAAGTAGGGTACGACAATGTGGCAAAGCGCCGGCTGTTTACAAAGGTTCTCGCCATGATAATCCCATGGAAGCGTCGAGGAAAAAGTTACACCTAAGGTTTTGTATTTTTCAATAATTTCAATTTCCTTCCCTGAACACATAATGGGGCGTCTAACTTAACTATTTCATTTCTCGCTCGGAAAACCATTACCTTAGTTTTTGCTGGGTTAATACTAATGCGATGACATAAGGACCAGTGGATTAGTTTAGAAATCAGAATATTTTACCCCTAAATCGTTGCTGTCGGAACCTGAAAGTAAGATGCTACTGTCGTTCGCGTAAATAATGAGTTTTTTTTCTTTAATAGTGTACATGTCTAACAGGAGACCAGAGCTAAAGGCAAAAACCACCTGACGGGGTCCCGGCCCCCTTTCCACGTTAATACATCAATTCACATCAATACATTAATGAATACATAAAACAGTTCTATCAGAGTCACTCGGAGCATAATGCTGAAAGGAAAACATTGAAACAGTGCACTTATCAGTTTCAGCAAAGTGATAGAATATTTATGCAAATGAAAAAAACATGAACGTGAGCATTTATCAGTTTATACATTACCAGCCTTACCCTGCCGAATAGATTTTCATTAGCTTACAAGTAACAAACACAAAAGCAAATACAAAAATGTAAACCATATTAATAAACACACACAACCAAAATGATTAAATTTGTGCTGAGGTTCATTCAGGGCGATGGATTTTGGCAGATATCAAAGTATTTGAAAGTTGTTTTGATCCCCTTTTTCTAGTCCATAAAACACCCCAAGTACCTTGCATAGAGATACAGGTTACCGAGTTATCACAGAAACATTTGTGTTTGCTAAGAGCGTCCTGCACTTCTTTTTAAAGGGACACCGAAGTGAATTTGTCAAGCTCCCGTTATTGCTTGCACTGCGTAGACTGACTCAAATTACCACACTTTTCATCGTTTATCCAGTTGATAAGTCGTTAATTATTTTACAAAGCGGGAAAGAAGAAAACATACGACGCTCGGTTTGCGGCGGCCGCACCAACTAAAGCTGTGACGTCGCGAGGAGATGGCACCGTGATTGGACGATGTCCGAAGTTAGCATTCAAACAAGTTTCGGTTTCGGTTCTGTAAAACAGCATGTTTGACATCCGACGGCATCGTTGGATGGGCCTTCTCGATATCTCTATAATCGCCGTACCGCCCTTCTGCCATATTGTCGGCTGTAAAATGCCTGAGATAAGCCTCCCAGGACGGCTTGGAATCGTAGAAATCACTAGCCGAGGCCTACGCAGTGGATGACGCCCTCCGCGTCACCGCTGACGCTCAAATGCCATGCGCTTTTCCCTCATATTCGGAGCTTGCCTCACTCATGCCTGTATCGTAAAAAGCGTGTTCGCACCAGGCCAAGGGTGTGTTGATTCAGGCCTGTGCCCACTGCCCGCAAGCAGCAGCACGCTAACGAGAACTCGCTAGAGCGTCAGTGGCAGTCTGCGCGCGTTCTCCAAACTCGCTCGTGGAACAGTGAACGTTACGGCCCAAAAATGGTGAACTCAGTGTAGAAAACATCAGCCGAAAACGAAAAAATCAACTGGCAAAAAAAAAAACAAAAAAACGATGCACCCTCGGGGATTCGAACTTGCGACTTGCAAAACGATAACCTAGCGCCTTAGACCACTCGGCCAGAGGACAGCTTTTTTTAAAATAAACAATCACTTTATTTACAGAGATATATACAGGATCACATCAGATGATTGCAGGGTATTCGTCGTACACAATAGCAGCTCTACCCATGCAGAAAAATAGGCGCTTACGGCCTTTACGCTAGCATGGCGTAAGCATGTTCTGCCGGCAAGTGTAAGCTAGTGGCATCGTAATGCTCGCACAGCCGCAGAGTTTGGGCGGTAATTACGCCAGCACGAACGTTGTCGAATGGATGACGGTGCCTTTTGTGCACCGCTTGAAGAAAATGGGATGGGAGCGGAGGGAGGGGAAGGGGGTTCTGGGCAAGCAGAGGTGAGCAGAAGTGTTTCCCGGTCCTAGCCATCAAATTGAGTCCCATCTCCTCCGCTCCTTTACCTTAAATTCTGAAAGGAGACGCGAACCCTGCGCCAGTGCATCACGCAACTCGGAGTCTGAGTCAGGCCCGTCAAGGGCGGCCACTGCCCAAGTGCGCCTTCTGAACAAAATGCCTCCACGCCGGCCGAGGGTGTTCAGCGCATTCAACAGCATCCACCCTTGCCCTCCAAAGCGAGTGGAGTCCCATGACGTGGATGCAATCTCGGAGGTGTGGGAGTTCCGTGTCTGCATTCAAGAACCTTAGGTTGGTCCACGTGAGCTGCCATTGTGTGCCAAAGGAGCACTGCAGCTCGTCCCAGAAATACGATGCCGTATTGCACTCTAAGAATACATGCTCGCTCGTCTCCCGCCTCCCGCACAGCGGACAGTTGGCCCCTCCAGGGAATAAGAAACCCCGCTCTTCCTGCCTTGCCTTGGTTGTGAGTATCCCTGCGTGCAGACGGAAAAAGAAATCTTCCGAGCTTTTTGGAACGGGGAGTTTCCGCACACGCCGTAAGACGTCACTTTTTAGGCGGCCTAAAGGTGGGGAGCGGTACAAGGGGGGTGGGAGGGTCTGTTCTACCAAATCCAAGTAGAGCTTCCTCGGCTTCACTGCGCACAAATACTCCCAGGAGAAGAGTTCCTGCAAGAGGGCCAGTGCCCCCGCCACTTCCCTGTAAAAGCATGTTGCACGGGCGCCATGTGCAAGGTCTGCTGTTGTTACGAGCCAAGGGGCCAGGTGTAGGGCGCCTACACTTTGGAGAACCGCCTGGAGGAAGCCATCACTGCGATCTCGGAAGTACACAAGTATCTGTACAATCAGTTTGAGTTCCATGTTAACGAGCCCAAGACCCCCGGCTTCGGCACTCCAGAAAATGTTGGAGATCTCCATACGTAGATCTCCAGACGAAAACCGCAAACAACCGGTGTAGCTTGGACACTGAGCCTGCATCAATAGTCGAGACGCGGGCCGCGTATGAGATGGCCGGATATGCCACGGCGTTGCAGAGATGTGCCCTAGAAAAGAGGGCAATATGTCGCGCTCTCCAGGGCTCCAAGTTCCTTCCAGCAGCTGCCAGTTTCCTCTGCCACCGGGGGGCGATGGCTGCGCCGGTATCTAGGTTTACCAAGGTAGCGGGTGATGGCCCCCCTCCATCGAACTCCGTAGAGTTGCTGGGGTTTGGGGAGCCATTCGCCTAGCCATGCTCCCTCTGACTTCAAAAGGTAGAGCTGAGCCCCGGAGAATCGACAGAATTCTTCGGCCAGTGCAACAACCTCCCCCGCCTGCTGTCTCGATGTGCACACAAAGGCGACATCGTCCGCATAGGCCAGGACCTTTAGTTCTTCGTCTCCAAGGACGAAGACTCGGGTCGACTTGGACGCTATTGCCATCCTGCAGAGAGGTTCTATGTACAGTGCGAATAGAATAGGGGACATGGGGCAGCCCTGCTTGACCGACCATCCCACGTTGATTGGCGGCCCCACTTCCCCATTCGTGATGATGCTTGTAGTTATTTCTGTGTAGCAGGTCTTTATCCAATCTACCATTGCATCTCCGATCCCACATTGACTAAGGAGCATGAACAGAAAGGTGTGGTCTACCTGGTCGAAGGCCTTTTTAAGGTCGATTTGTAGGACAGCTAAGGGGTAAGTGCCTGACTCTGCCACCTCGCAGACCGTCCGCATGCAATGCAAATTGGTGTTAATGGAGCGGCCCCTAAATCCGCATGCCTTATGTTGGCCCACCACACTACTGAGGGCCATCTCGAGTCGTCGGGCCAGGATACGTGCTAGGATTTTATAGTCTGTCGACAGTGAACTGATGGGCCTGAAATTTTCCACATTCGGGATCATATCTTGGACGGATTTTTTGGGTATGAGGACCAAATTACTGTTCCGCATTGAAGGTGGCAGCACTTTTGTGTTTTGGATGTTGTCGAAGACAGATACCATAACAGGGCTTATCTCTTCACAGAATACCTGGTAGAATTCAGAAACAATCCCGTCAGGCCCCAGTGACTTATTTTTTGAGTTTTTTATCGCGTGTTTTACCTCTTCGACCGTTATCGGGCTCTTTATTATGACTCTAACGTCCTCTGGCACCGTGGGCAGCTCACCAAGGACGGACGTCCGTTGGGGGATCGTCAAGCTTCGAGCGCAAGGAAAACAGCTTACCGTAGTACTCACAGAAGGCAGTCGCCACCTCCCCGCTCCCACTAGCAATGCTACCAGAGTGGTTCACCTCGGAAATTGTTTTAGCGGCGGTCCTTGCTCTCTCGAAAGCACCGAAAAGCTTCGACGGCTGTGCCTCGGAAACTACTCGCTGCTCCCTGATCCGCACAACAGCTCCCCAATATCGTTTTTCGAGCTCAGACAGGATTTCTTCCTTGATGCTGCGAATATCCTCAGCGGATATCCTCAGCGAGCGCAGACATTCTACTAGTCGACTTAATTTTGCCTTTTTGTCTCGCGCCTCCTGTTGCCCGACCGCAATGGCTACTCCTTTGACGCGCTTTTTAAAACGCTCCCATGCAACCGCGTTGACGGTTGAAGCGGTTAAGCGCTTCTATCTCCCCTCTTATGCGGTCGACGAAGGCAGCGTTGTCAAGAACCATAGCGTTCATCAGCCAACGGCTGCCGACCTTTCTTTTGATTACAGGCCTGATTTTGATGGGGCATGCTACGAGGCCATGGTCCGAGAAAGCGACAGGGGTGACGGTGTAATCAGTCACCAGTGATAGCGCCTCACCCGTCAAGTTGACCCGATCTAAAGGAGCTTGTGACGTGCCACGCCACCTGGTGAAGCGAGTGGTCGACCACCCGCGCTGCAGCGCCACGTCAATCAGGTCACCTTCGCGAAGGATAGCTTTCAAGATACGTGCCGATGGGTCCACTACACCCCGAGCACCCGCTCTGTCGCTGGCACTGACAACACAGTTAAAATCGCCTGCTAGGACGAGACGACCCGGAACCACGAGAATGTCCCGAATGGAGGAAAAGAAATCGGCACGCGCCGCCTGGTCATTCGGCGCATAAACGCACACAAAGCCTGTAAGCTCCCCTCCCACCAGGACGTCGCCGATACAAAAACGCCCGTCCTTTGCCAGCTCGCAGCCAATTACGGTTAAGAAATCATGCTTCCGGATTAGGATTGCGGTTCCACCCGCTCTCGTAGGAGTGAGGGTGTAAAAACACCAAAATTGGTGGCCAAAAAAACGAAAGAAATTTTGGGCGTCCTCTCGTGAGGCAATTTTGGTTTCTTGTAGAAAAGACACGTCTATATTTTTTTCGTTTAGAAGGTCGGCCAGCCAATGTTTCCTTTTATGTAAGGTTAGGCTCACCACATTTAACGTGGCCAGCGTTACTGCGTTCTGGTGTGCTGTCATGGTGAGAGAGGCGCTTACCGACTGGGCTTTCAACTCCTTCCGCCTGCTGAGCTTCCACCAAGGTTTGTTGACCCGGTGTCTCCCTGGCTTGGCTTGTAGGTGGCTGCACCGCCGTGTTTCCCGCGTGCCTACCGTCGCGTCTCAGCTCCCGTGCGCGGTGCTGCGGCGACCTTCGTCGGGAGCTCCTCGTCCGCGTCGTCACAGCTGGTCACTCCTGGCTGGTCGTTCAGGAAGGCCGCCTCCTCTCCCTTAACATCGGTGGTTTTCGCCTCCTCACTCCGCTGTTCGGCGTCCGCCCTGGGCTTGGGGTTGTTCGGGGCAACAGGTGGCGTTGGGGCAACGGTTGAGTTCGCCGGCCGCGCCGCTCTCGTGGGCCCCGCCGCCGCATCGTGGCAGAGGGGAAAGGGTGTTGTGTCCGGCTCGTCTCGACTGACGGAGGGTGGGTGAGGGCCGCCGAGAGGGCTCCTCCTCGCTCGGCGGGCTTGAGGCTGGTGTCAGTGGCACAGACATGGCCGCCATCTCTTCGGCATCCATGTATTCTTCTAGAGATTGCGCTGCCTCAGGTTGCCTAGACCTGGCTGCGTATGACTGCGAGCAGTCTGCCTGCGAATGCCAGAACGACGGCAGGCGCGGCTCCACGGTGTCGTGCACAACCTCCGGATGTGACCGATCTGGCGGCACCGCAAGCACATGGGTGGTCGGCCGGGTACGTCGATCAGTATAGGGCTCCCGTTGATCAGGGCTTGATACGGCACTGAGTCGAGCGAGCTCGGCTCCCTGGGGATGATGTGCACCACCCTGGTGGTGCTGGTCATGTGCTCTATGCCGGGGCGGCGCCACCCTTCTCTAACGACGCGCAGTACTTGGCCGAAGCGGGCGAACTGTCGTGTGAGCAGCTCGTCCGGGGCTTTGAGCGGCATCCAATGGATCTTGACCTCTTTTTCCTGCTGGTCGGGGTTGACGCCCAGGCACCTTCTCCCTTTGGCCTTGATCTCCGTTTGCGATGCCAGCTGCTGCATTTCTTTCTCCGTCCTCAAGGTCACCATCCACACGTGATTGAACTGAAAGGGCCCCACGTTGGTGATGGTCTTTAAGTCCGCCACCGCAGATATCACTGCGACGATGTCGTCGATGCCGTACGGTCTGGCCGAAGGGTCCGCGTGAAGGAATACGGCGTTCTCACTCATTTTGCCGGTCGGGAGCGTGAGCAGCAAGGTCCGGTACTCCGTCTCGGCCGCCGGCGCGGGGCGAGAGTCGTTGGAAAACCGGTCCGGCGCGGCCACGCCGGTCAAGCTTCTCGGGGAGCTCTCCGGGCGGCGTGAAATAAATTGCCCGGACGCTCACACACGAAAGGGAGAAAAGGAGGAGTGCGAGTGGTAAACGCGAAGGGCGCTTGGCTTTTCCGCCGTTGTGCACACTCCTCGCGCTCTGGGACCGCCCTGCCGGCGTTGAATATAGCCGGAGAAGTGTGCGCTCTGCGCTAGCCTGTTGTTGGCGCTAGCCTCTGCTCGTGCACTTTCGTGAAGCGACAAGTGTATCAATCGGCGTATTTTATTTCGCTCTCTGCGACGGCCGCGCTGTGGATTGAACACTTAATCCTTCGTATTCTAGCGAAGTTACGAGTGCTTCAACCGTGCCTGTGTTGAATATTTCGCGTTCTCTTACGTGAAGCGGCAACTGTTTGGATATGCAGTGTGCGCTCTACTGTATCCTCTCCTCACCTCATGCTCTTACGTGAAGTGCTTCAACCGTGCCTCTGTGCGTGATTTCGCGTTCTCGGGTGTTGGCCGGCGCTGTAGATTTCGAAGTGCCTCAACTGTTCCCCAGTCGCCGCGTAGTTGGAGCGTGTTTCTCAAACGTAGATCTACCGTTCACCCTACATGTGATCGGCTCAACCTTCGGCCCGGAAATTGCATTTTGTGCCCCGATGTTTTTCTGTGATAGCGCAAACGACCATGTTGATTTCGTTCTTTTTATTTTTCTTCACTAGCGTTCCGTGCTGACGAAACGGCAGTTGTAACTCGCTAAAGTTTCGGTAGGCGCAATGATAACCGGCCTGAGTCCTTCAACGATTTACTACTGCTCGGACGATTTCCTCAGTCAGACAGGATGACCCTTTGGTGTGCGCTTCCGTTGCTAAATGTGTTGTTCCAGGGTTCAAATCTCTTGTGACCCCCCACCCCCCTGTTTCTTTGTCGCTGGCGACCGCTTAAGAAAGTGTCTGGTGTGCAAAATCATTGTACAGCTGACCGATTGCAAAGCGTGGGTGTTATTAAGCTTGTCACAGAGCCTTTGAAGTGATGACTATTGCATTCCTAATGACCAGTTTCCCAAAAGACGCTTCCAGAAGGAGCATCTTTAAGCAGTTCTGCTCTCACTGTGTGAATTGCAAAACGGGTGAAAACAATGTGCTATGGTGGCTGTATTTGGCTTAAGAGTTAAGTGTACATGCATGTGTTGCTGCTGACCAGCTTATTTATTTATTTATTTATTTATTTATGACATACTGCAGGCCCCACACAGGACCCAAGCAGGGGGGGGGGCATAATCACTCAAATATAATACAAACCGACAACACAGGGTAAAATACAGTAACTTGTAAACACATACTGTCTCAATTTTCTATACGTTCAATCCCATCGATGCTGCAGATACAGGCAGATTATTCCAGTCGGATATGGTGTGTCGGAAGAAGGAAAATTTGAAGACGTTTGTCTGGCGCTGCAGGGGGCCAGGGATGCACTTTGTCGGTGTCGTGTATGCCAAGCAGTTAATGGTTGAATATACTTGTCAGGGTTAATGACAAGTTTGTTGGTCTTAAGTTGGTAAAGAAATTTAAGCCTTTCTATTTTACGGCGTGCCTGCAATGTTTGAATCCCATTCTGTTTCATCAGATTAGTAGGCGAGTCTGTCAAATGATATTTTGAGTAGATAAAGCGAGCAGCCTTGCGCTGTATCATTTCAAGCGCCTGGATATCTTTTTGCTTGTGCGGGTCCCAAACTGAGCATGCGTATTCGAGTTTCGGCCTTGTAATCGATGTGTATGCAAGAAGTTGGAGGAGCTAATTTAAGTTTGTGTCTGAGAAGGCACAGCTTATGAAAAGAGGACACACAGTCATTGGAAACGTGCTGATTCCAACTTTGTTTGTAATGGTCACACCAAGGTACTTGAAAGAGCTGACTTCACAAAGGGGCCGTGCAGGGAGCTCATAGGAAAACGACAAGCTGTTTTTCTTCTTAGTAATTTTCATGAAGACCGATTTTTCGGCATTTAGCTTCATGTTCCACTTTGTGCACCATATCTGTATGCTAAGAAGGTTAGAATTGAATTGAATTACCAGGAACCATGACATCCCCTTTTTCGAAGCCATTTTTTTTATTCATCGAACTAGCTTTTTCTCTTTCACTTTTTGGCAACATTTCAGGGCACGTCGCGAGGCACCCAGAGCAAGCCAAGCCCGACTGTATTCAGCTGTCCCCATCGTCCTGGAAACTTCTGATTGCTTTTCACTTTCGTTACATTCTGTCAGAAGCGCTCTACCTAATGTTGCCTCGGTGTGGCGGCATACAGCAAAGTAGGCCACCAAGCCCAATCTGTTTGCTGGCACGGTATGACGACAACGGCAAAGCTTCCCCAGAAAGAATACTTGTCAACGCGTAAATGTGGGCTAGTTGGTTCGAACTGTGAAACATAATCAAGTAGCACGGTAAAGACGGGACTAAAGTAGAGACCACACAGGAATAGCGCTAGACATCAACTGAAATTACTACTACACACATCAAAAGATAGACAGAAAGGGCGCATGCGTGAACATGGTCAAAGCACAAAGAAAAAAGACAATGTCAAGTGGTGCATTTTGTTACGCACGTGGCAAGTTCGCATCCAGATAATCTATTTCTTTTCTTGATGAACTAATAGATGCCGTGCTTACACACTTTTCACCGGCTTTCATGGTGCGGCACGCTTCAAACAATTCACGGCTGGCTTGGTCCTTAAAACAGCACAATATTACTGTCTTCTCGTAAATTGGAACAGTGTGGAACACACCGGCAGCGGCGGCAATGGTCAGCTAAATGGCCCCCCGCAGCGAGCGCTTCAACAGCTGTACGGTGCTCTCGGAGCCTGTCATTTATGCACCTACCAGTCTGCCCAATATAGCATTTTCCGCCAGATAGAGGCACTTCGTATACAACACCTTGTTTGCAACCAACAAACAGCGTGGCATGCCTCTTCTTCGGTTGCCCCTCTTCTCGCCATTCACAGCAGAGCACATTCGTGCTAGTTTTTCTGGGGCGGAGAACACAACGTCGGCACCACATTACCCCGCCACCTTTTTAGGCGGTGGGAGAAATTGTGCACGGTGGGGACGACCACAGGCCTCCTTTCTTCGCGAGGTTCATCTCGCCCTTGACGCCGTGCCCCTGACTTGACGTCACGCAATACGCTTTCAACCACTGCTGCTGTTACTTCCCGAGGGAAGCCGGCATCTTTCAAACGTGCAACTTGGTGCTGAACATTATCGGCGACTTGGTGCTGACAAGACTTCTCGAGGGCACCGTGAAGACCGCTAAGGCCAATGCCCTTTTCACTATCTTCGAATGCGCTGAACAAAGAGGCTAGCGCAGAGGGCACAGCTCCGGCAGGTCCCAGAGCGCAGGGAGTGTGCACAACGGCGGAAAAGCCAAGCGCCCTTCGCCTTTGCCACTCGCACTCCTCCTTTTCTCCCTTTCGCGTGTGAGCGTCCGGGCACTTCATTTCACGCCTCCGGGCGCATGACTTTCCCCGGGGAAACCTGGGGAGCGACTGGGCCAGAGGCCAGCTCTGCCGAGGCTTGATATATAAGGTATATAATGTGTAACCAGTATACACTTTAATTTAGCCTTATCATTTGAAGTACTTTAGGTGACTATTTGTCGTATAGCGCCCGTGCAGTAAGCGTCCCCCAAACTTCCACAATATCTCACGTCTAGCAATTGCATTTCTTGGACGGAAAAGCGTTCGCAGATGTGCGGTCGTGCTGCTGACCGCTGTGATTGTTCACCCAGCGCAAAAAAGTGCTTCCTGCTCCCTAGTTTTACGCTGTATGGTAAAAGTTTCAGTTGATTTTATTTTCTTAGTACCAATATTGACTTCGTTGACTCTTCTCCCGCCTTCAAGTGGCCTTAGATTTTCCTACTAGCGTGTAAGTCAGCGAAGCGTCGCATGTGCCCTTGTGCAGCGCTTGTGTGAGGCGACCTTGACTCGACTTGGAGCTCCTTCAGTGCTTTACTGGTCACGAAACTGCTCCGTAACTCAATGGGAGAGCTTCATATGCTGCGTTTGGCCGCCGCGCGGTGGCGCCACCCTCTCACTGAGGTCACTCCTCTGACGGCGTTGCGCTGGCTCGAACGGCGGAGCCGCGGTTGGCCGCGGCGAGTTGTGTTTGTTTTGTGCGGAAAAAAAATGTAACGTGCATCTCGTGCAACGACGATGCCTAACATGTGTTGCGTCCCGTGATGTCGTTCCTTGTACAACGATACCACAGAAAATGTTTCCTTGTTCTGTTGACCGAGCGACGGGGAGCTGCGAGAGAAATGGAGGCGCGCTATTCCAAGGCAAGAAACGGGAGATTTCAGCTTTGATTATAAGTGTGTGACAGTGCGTGGAAATGCACTGTGTGAGAATGGAAAAAGCAATGTACCCTTTTGAGAGCATCGTGGACCTAGAATTGTACAAGGCTAACTTAAAACCGGAGTTTTGTCATATCAGTCAGGTTGCAGCGGTGCTTCATTACCTGTTTGCAAACTTGTATTACCTTGCGCTCAGGCTCGCGTGTAAAAAAGCTTTGGGATGTCCTTGTGCTTTTCCTTTTCATATTTCCGCGAATTATCCCTTAGGGTTCGTCTTTGTTTTGTAACCGCGCGTGGCCGATTCCGGTTTCTTATCTGGCGTTTCAACCGGAGCGCCCATTTGCTCTTTTTGTCGTACGCCCCGTCGGGCAATGTTGTTTGATATGAAGAGGGTGCCACCTTGTCGCCAACTTGATTTTTTGTTTCTTCGACAATGTTCTCGATCCCATTTCAATGGATCTGAAATTAATAACGTTCCGAGAGTAATGCATGCATAGCAAACGCCGCGCAACTCACTTTATTAACGTTCATCTGTGCACGTCACACTGCGGACTGCTTCTTCGACGTTTGTGTTTCATTCTAGTCTTCTGTAGAACAGGAGCTCGCTAGCTCGCTGCGTTCAGAAAAGCTTTGCGTCGTTCTTGGCTACGTGGCAATATTCTGTTTCCTCCGTGTGCTCCATAACGCAGCGCGAAAAAATAAATTTTTGTACGCTGGACCACGCTCTTTTGTCTCCCTTCGTAACATTGAATTTTCGTTGCGTGTGATAAAATCAGTTTTATGGTTCTTTTAAATGCAGAGCATTTCTTTAACTCACATGTAGCGTCCGCCGTCCGTCCGCAACAGCTCAGCGCGCAGGTGCGCCCTCTCCCCAACTCCTCCTCTCCCGCATCACGCTACCCTCCTCGCTCTCAACAACAGGTCCGCACCCCTCCCCCTACACTATATAAAAAAATAATACTTATCGGCGCCTGGTTTCGATCCCACGACCCCTGTGGGCGGAACGCGAGGTACATGGTGCTCTTCCCACTGCGCCACCAAACGACACAGAACCATAGGGTACGAACGAGCCTTATATCCTTGACTCATTCAAACTACGTCAAGAAGCTGCTGATACACGGCAGCAGTTTCATCGATCTCGTCTTCACCAGTTGCTGCAACGCACGACCATTGCTTAAAGACCCCTTAACAGTACACTTTAGCGACCACGAAGCCGTCGTTCTCAGCGTCCAATACAACGACAACAGCAACAAATAAATAAATAACGACTTACAACAACCTACTCCTTGCCTTCACTTCTTGCGTCACAAAAAAAAAGAAAAATTGGGCCCATCTCTCCACGAGGGGGGACTCGAGTCGCAAAATTATGAAAGTAATAATTAATATATGAAAGAAATAATAATAATTAATAGTAATAAGCAATAATAGTTAACACATTCACTACCACCCCACCACCACCCCCCAAACACTAACGTTAACGCAATACACCCACCCCCTACGCGACGCATTTACTCGAGTCCCTCCTCGTGGGGAGATGGACCCAATTTTTTTTTTCGCTTCTTGTTTTTGCAAGGATTGCAAAGCGTGGAAGAGGAAAGACACATGGTGCAACATATATCTCTTCGTGTTTTGATCCCTCGCGTTTCTGCAGCGTTTTTAGATGTACTCAAGTATGTACCCACTCATTGAAACGACAATACCATTTGGCTATCTCTTTTAGTGTTCGGTGCATTCCAGAGCAATCAACGGATTCATTCAGCGTAGTCTGAACGACGCGTACTTTGGTTTCTTTCAGTTTTTTTTAATTGTATTATCGATAGGCTCGCAGCAGTCCGGGACTACGCAGCTACCGCATGTGTGGTATTTAAAACTTTTGCTTTAAGAAAAGAAGAAATACAGATTTAAAAATCCGAAAACACGACCGGGCGCAGCGCTTGTGCCAGAGCACGCAGAGGCCGTTGCCGTTCGCGGCCGAAGTGTACGGTAATTTACTACGAAAAATAAAACCCCATTGATGGGAGGTGATGACTGGACTATTCATCGCAAACTACTACGAAAAAAAAAATCAGCGCGTAGACACCAAAAGCAGCGAGCGTTTGCACGCCAAGAGCAGGCCAATACGCCCCGAAAGCCGCGGCTGGATGACCTTCGTGCGACGGTGGCGCCTGTAGTGGCGCGCGCGGTCCCTATATGAAACGAGCGCCGAAGTTTCGTGACCAGTAAAGCATTGAAGGACTCTGATACAGTGTACAAACTAACAAAGTAAAGAAAGGCACATTCTTTCATTCACAAACTTGTGGTGGCTTAGTTTCAATTGAGCGAGCCAATTGCGACGACCCGTCGGCGGCCGGCGGTCTAAACGCTGTGTCGACTGACTCGATCGGAAGGTCGGCAAACCGTGCAGTAGTGCAGCCAATTGCCAGCTCGTCTCCTCGTGACGTCACACGAAAACGCCACAAAATATGGGCGAGGGTGCAGAGAAGAGGACAGCATTTTCGAATTGCCTTTTTTAATAAATAAATTCGCGTAAACGCGCTCAGAGTGGTCGAAACATGGCCTATGGACTCCGGACTACAATTTGCGCTAGTAATCCCGCAATGTTTACAAATCACTTCAGTGTCCCTTTAAAGGTGGATGGGACGTCGTGAAAATTCATGCTCAGTTCTTGCATATTTAGCACTGTCGTTGACTGAAAATCAATAGTCTGCTGGCCGTAATTCGTCTTTATAGGCAATGACCTTCGTTTTGGATTCTGGGTATTACATTCGCCTGCACTTTCAGATGGTAATTTATCTATCCCGCTCCTGTACATCCACTGCAGAAGCTTAAAATAATAAACTTGGTCGGCTTTCAGCATGTTGTATTGAATGAAGAGTGGTCGTGTTCTTAGATCGCGCCTATACCCTTTCAAATTTTCGCACATTCGCAGAATTTTCTTTTGCAGAATAATTAAATTATTGTAGTTATACGCGGTTGTGGTGCCCCATACCAGTATTCCGTAGCTTAGCCTAGAATAGAAAAGGGAATAATATAATGTCTGTTTCAGCCAGTTGGGTATCAGTGTGTGTATTTGATAAATTTGCCCGGTAACCAGTGGCGTTCCCCAGGGGTGGGGGTGGGGGGGGGGGGGGCAAGGAGCGATCGCTCCCCCAAAGAGGTCCTCAGCTTCTTATTTTTTTGTTTTTTTCGAAGCATTCCACTTGCGCGAGGTTAAATCCCACTTGTGCGAGGTCGCAAACGTGTAGCGACCGTCAGAAATGCGGGCTCGAGTCAGCCGTTCCACCGCCTACGGGGAGTCAAAAACCACTGTGTCGCTGAGTGATTTGTGCGCAAGCGGGTTAAACCACATACGTGCACACGCCGGCATGGTTATCACCTCCTCCGCAGGACTGGCGTAAGGAGAGGAGCGGTTCTTATTCGCCCCCCCCCCCCCCTCCAAACCAATCTCTGGGACCGCTACTGCCGGTAACACGTGATAAATCAGATCTAAGGCTATTGACATGCGCAGTCCATGTAAGGTCTTCCGCAAACCAGACCCCTAAGAATTTCTGTTCAACCACTCGGTCTAGTGTGGTACCATTGTAAGTTATACAGATGCTGTAGGGATCTCTCTTATTTATTGGTTTGAATGCAATGTACTTTGTTTTACTTGTATTTAAACTTAATTGATTGTTATGGAGTCAGTTAGAAAGCTTTATGAGGTAGGGATTTCACGCTATCTTTTAGCGTTCTGAGGTCCGCCCTAAGCTCGCGCTTCAGATCTTCCAGTGCCCTAGCCATGTCTTTGATTTCTTTGCTCCTGCTGACAAAAAAAGCACGAGTCACACACAACACTACACTCTAATATCCCCCAAGAACACACAAGTAAAGAATTCACACCCGTGGGTTTGACGTCGGTGACAAGTGCATGTCCGCTGTCTTTCAGGGAATGCAATTTGCCTCCTACCCTAGAACACTAGAACAGCGAGCCATACTATCGCCATACTATCAATATTTACTACGCTATTAATATAAATGTTGAACATAAGAGTGCCTAAAACTCTTCCCTGGGGAACACCTTTTGATATAGGCAATAGCGAAGATCGATGGTTGCCAATGTGCACATACTGATATCTGTCGTCTAAATATGATTTCATCAACGCTAGAGCTACACCACGAACACCTTGAAATGAAAGTGTTCTGTTTGAAATGGAGGGATCAAGAGAATCAAAAGCTTTGCTAAAGTCAACAAACAAAGCAAGAATAAAAGTTTTTTGTCTATATTATTTAAAACGTTTTTTTAAAGGTAAGGAAGACTGATTCTGTAGATCGTCTTTTTTCTAAACCCATGCTGCGCATCTGATAGAGCCCCCGTTTTACTAAAGAAACTGGTAAATCATGAATGTAATATTTTTTAAACCCTTTGATAAAATAGGTATGACCGATATTGGCCGATAAATCAATGCGACATTTTTATCTCCACCTTTAAACAGTACTGTCACTCTCTATTTTTTCATCACTTTGGGAAAAACACCTGTCTCCATGGCCAAATTAAATATGTATGTATGTACAGGGGTGATAGATCCTAAGACATATTTATTCGTGTTATTTGTAAGTTATCGCTGTCGAGAGACGTACTATTGTTTAGCGATATGAATGTCCTGTAAATTTCCATTTCATCGGTTGGTGCCAGAAAGAAACTTTCCGCGCAACCAATTTGGGCTTCCTGGAATGAAAGATCGCTAGATGGCAGAGGAATATTAATAAAATACCCATTGAAATGGTTAGCTAGTTGTGCCCGAGAAAGGCACTGGTTATTATGTACAATTCGTTCTGGTAAGAAATTTTGTTTTCTGCGGCTTAATACGTTGGTAAGGGCTTTACAAACAGCATCTGCGTGATTAGGCGTGATCCTAGAAAATTGTTGTTTGTAGTAACCTTTCGTTGCATGGCGAAGTTCTGAGTTAAGTTTGTTTCGGGCAGTTTTGAGTTATTCGCGCCTGCATTTCACGCGGCGCTTAAACGTTCTTAGGCCCAAACGTTCTTAGAGAAGTGGCGCGCAGTGTGTGTAAAGACATTTTTCACTGTTCTCCTGATCTGTTTATACTGATATCTGACTGGTATTGTGCTTCGTTCGTTGTGTTCGCGAACCGCCGTGTGCCTAGGTATGGCTGCTACTATGATGCGTGCGCGGTAATTGTGTCAGATGACTACGTTTTTCGGTTTATCATGGGGTCCTGAAAATCTCAGCACAGGAGAATTTAGGCCTGCTTATGCTTGGGGCATTTAGACCTGCTTACGTTCTTTGAAGGCTAAAAGCCTTCCGATACCTAATAAAAACTTCTTATTTGCTACATCGTATTTATGCGCATTTTCCGATTTCTTTTTTTTACCTTTTGGAGTGAATTACTTCGGCACGCTCTTATCGTTACGTCCCGTTTCCATTTTGCATCGCCTTTGCATCGCGTTTGGGCTACATAAAAGCAAAAATTGCGCCCACCTCCCCGCGAGGGGAACCCTGTGTAGATGCGGCGCATCGTGGGGTTCACTTGGTGTTTCCGTTGGATTGATTCTGAAATCGCGTGAGACATGTCGGGAACGCGTATGATTATTATTATGTTTTATTGGCCAATCTTGGTCAATCTCTCTAAGTGGTATGCTTGGGGCTTCGCTGTCGCAACGACCTTTACTCCATCATTGTTGCTGTAAGTGGGAGCTTCTTTTCTATTATTGCAAGTGTTAATCATTGCCCCATCATGCGTTGTATCAGTAGCTTCTTGACGTAGTTTGAATGAGTCAAGGATATCAGGCGCGTTCGTAGCATTTCATTCTGTCTCGGTTTTGTGGCGCAGTGGGAAGAGCACCATGTACCTCGCGTTACGCCAACAGAAATGTGGGATTGAAACCGGGCGCCGCTATTATTTTTTTTATAGTGTAGGGGGAGAGGTGTGGACGAGAGAGGGGCATCGGAGAGGAAAGGGGGTGAGCGGCGGAGAGCGCAGCCCGCGCAGCGAGGAGAATGGAGGAGGGGCGGACGACAACAACGCCGACGCTGCATGGACAAGGCGAGTGAATGAGATGCAGTCGCGTGTAAAAAGTTTCGTCGGTCTACCTGGGGACGCATGATTCCCTGTTTTTCCTGATGCGTCTTTTACAGAACACAAATCACGAGCGACCGAACATCATGGCTGCATTGTATCTCCGCAAAGCATATGGCACAGTTACCCACGCAGCTCTTCTTGATGCGTTGGCGGACGGGCAAAAGATTGAACGATTTTGTGAGGAGTTTCTTGGCCAACCGGACTTTCGACATACGCTCTGACCGCCGTGACACCCTGCAATTTGACAACCGTTCAGGAGTTCCCAGGGGGCCGTCTTATCTCCCACCCTTTTCAATATGGTCATGACTAAGCTTGTAGAAGGTGTTGCAGCTGTCCCTGGCGTCCACGTCACGGCATATGACGATGATATTGCCGCGAACCATACATTGGGTTTGTTTATTTGTGTTTTGCTTTTACCGCCCGGCTGCGCCGGTCTGTGTTATCTCTGCGCCAAGGGAAGCGCGTGTTCCATTCTTTCTTTCTGTGCCGCATCTGTTATCTGTCGTGATAGGGAGAGCATTCCGATCTAACGTGAACAGCCCAGAATAATCTTCTTGGATCTACTATGTTCTCGATGTGAATCGACGTTTCGAGAACCACGCGCACCGAAAGATAAAAAGCCTGCAGTGCGGACGCCGGGGCATTCGATTCTGCGACGCTCGCTGACGCAAGTCACTTTGTTGACCGCTGCTTCGCCGCCTCTGTATTCTTTTGAGTTGTTAGGGGAGCACAAGTTCGCTCCAATAAACTTGTTTCTCCTGCAAGACAACTGCGTCGTCCTTGGCTTCGTGACATCTGGTGGAGGTGCTGGGTACGCACCCTTCATGCCCACTGCAACCTCGGGAAGCCGCCAAGCCAGTCCAACAAGAGCCAGCCTCCGCCTGCAAGGTTTACCACCCGAGTTTGGTTTGATGCCAGAAGGGCCCAAGAGAAGGAACGCTGCAACCAACACCATGGTACAAGAAACAACGTCGCCAATCATGCTGCAGCAGCCCCGGGAACCGCCATCGTTCCGGGGAGCCCCCGCTGAAGATCCAGAGGAATGGTTGGAGAAGCTGGAGCGCGTGCGGATCTTCAACAGGTGGGACGATGAAGAAACCTTCCGGCATGTTTTCTTTTACTTGGAGGATGCAGCCCGAACTTGGTTTGAAAACCACGAGAGCGCCTTGACCGACTGGACGCAATTCAAAAGCGAGTTCCTTAAGACCTTCACGACCGTGGTGAGAAAAGAACGAGCTGCGATTTTACTGGAAACTCGAACGCAACACCCGAACGAAGGAGTCGTAATCTTCGTCGAGGAAATGAAGCGACTTTTCCGCCGTGCTGACCCAGGAATGACGGAAGAAAAGAAACTACGGTTTCTGATGCGAGGTGTGAAGCAAGAGCTCTTCGCATGCCTTGTTCGGAACCCCCCCAAGACCGTGTCCGAATTCGCGTCTGAGGCCGCCGCGATGGAGAAGACGCTCGAAATCAGAACGAGGCAGTACGACCGCCCAATCAATGCGCTGGTTTCGGAGACGCTTGGTGCCAGCGCTATCAACTCCGACTCACTACGCGACACTATCCGCGAAATAGTGAGGGAGGAGCTGCGGAAACTGCTCCCGACGCCCCCGCAACCACAAGTCGCTTCTCTTACCGACGTCATTAGAGAAGAAGTGCAGCAAGCGCTGGGAACTTCAATGACGCCAGTAGCACCTCGCGAGCCGCAAGCCATGACCTACGCGGCTGCTGTACATCGCCCTCGCCCACCTGCACCCTATCGTCACGAGGCTCCGTACCCTCGTCCCCTCTCGCCGGCCCGACCACCTGCGGCGCAACCCCCTGCCCCAAGGAAGACCGACGTGTGGCGAACGTCCGACAATCGTCCGCTGTGCTACCACTGCGGAGAGGCCGACCACGTCTACCGTCGCTGCCCCTACAGGAGGCTCGGTTTGCGAGGGTTCTCCGTCGACGCACCCCGCCCCCGAACTGGCCAGCGCCCATCGGAGATCGAAGAGTACCTGTCCAACACCAGCCGTCGACCAGCCCGTTTCAACCGTTCGCCGTCACCCTACCCATACCAGTCGCCGAACCGCCGTAGCAATGCTGAGTTCTCACGTGGAAGGTCCCCCAGCCCACGCGGGGGAAACTAAAAGCAGCAACTTCTGGAGGTAAAGTTGCACGATCGCGGAAAAATGAAAACCCTCCAACGACGCAACGACTCGCGGAAAACAGTGACTCACAACATGCCCTCATCCCGACGATCCGACCCAGACCAGACGAGACTTCCGTACACGACGACAGCTATACGCCGCGACGCGCACCCGACCGGACCGAGACGTCCGCTGAGAAGACGATGACAACGACGACGCACAGTGCCCGACCGTCAACACGCACAAGCCGAGATGCGACGCCCCGACGCACCCGGAACTCGAGGAAGGCGGCATCCGACGTCAAGGTGTCCATCGACGGCTTTGATGTAGTCGCCCTCGTAGACACGGGAGCCGACTACTCCGTGTTGAGCGGACCATTTGCGTCTAAGCTGAAGAAGGTTATGACCAGATGGGACGGTCCGCACATACGCACAGCAGGAGGCCACCTCGTGACGCCAAGTGGAACGTGCACATCGCGCGTCACCATAGACGGCACGACGTACCCTGCGGTGTTCGTCGTTTTGCCCAACTGCTCCCGCGACGTAATTCTCGGAATGGACTTTTTGACGGACAACGGCGCAATAATCGATCTGCAGACGAAGTCGATAACGTTTTCCTCCGACCACTCCATGACGCCGGAATCGAACCCCGAAATCCGTGCAGCTGTAAGGATAGCCGATGATCATGTCACCCTGCCACCCCGCGCAAGTTTGATGATCACCGTCTACTGTGAAGGTGCTGCTCCTGACGTTGACGCTATCGTGGAGAGTGACCAAAGGTTGCTTCTTGACCGCGGTGTGTCTGTCGCAAGAGGCATTGCGCGCTTCAAGGAACACCAATCCCACATTTTGGTTACTAATTTCACCGAGGAGTACCAGCATTTAAACAAGGGCGCGGCAATTGCATTCCTCGAAGAAACGCAAGAAGCAAGTGACGTGATCGCGGTCGCCGACTTTGAACGCACCCCCGTAGAAACCTTCAAGCTCCCGCAGCCCTTCGACGTGAATCCGGCGCTACCGCAAGAACAACGGAACAAATTATTGGCTTTGCTGCGTCGCTATAGCGAATGTTTTTCGTCGAGCGCAAAACTACGTCAGACCCCTCTAGCGAAGCACCGAATAATAACCGAAGATGGAGCCCGACCTACCCGACAGTCACCGTACCGCGTCTCTTCACACGAACGGGAAGCCATCCGGACTCAAGTCGACGACATGCTCAGCGACGACATTATACAGCCATCGAAAAGCCCCTGGGCTGCGCCCGTCGTACTCGTAAAGAAAAAAGACGGCACATTAAGGTTTTGTGTTGACTACCGGCGACTGAACAAAATCACGAAAAAGGACGTGTACCCCCTCCCCCGAATCGACGACGCCCTCGACCACCTCTGCCACGCGAAGTACTTCTCATCGATGGACCTGAAGACCGGCTACTGGCAAATTGAAGTGGACGAGAGAGACCGAGAGAAGACTGCATTTATAACCCCAGACGGCCTATACGAGTTCAAGGTGATGCCGTTTGGGCTGTGCACAGCACCAGCGACGTTTCAAAGAGTCATGGACACTGTGCTAGCTGGCCTTAAGTGGCACACCTGCCTCGTATACCTTGACGACGTAGTGGTATTCGCCCGGACTTTCGACGAACACCTTGCAAGGTTGGAGTCTGTACTCGAGGCCATTCGTACGTCGGGGTTGACGCTGAAGCCTGAAAAGTGCCGTTTCGCATACGAGGAACTCAAGTTCTTGGGCCACGTCGTCAACGCCGCGGGAGTCCTACCTGACCCGGCAAAAACTTCAGCTATCGCGAACTTCCCTAGGCCGAAAGACAAGAAGGGCGTGCGAAGATTTCTCGGGCTGTGCGCATACTACCGGCGCTTCGTCGCAAACTTCGCACGCATTGCAGAGCCACTCACGCGCTTGACAAAAGACAGCACCCATTTCAGCTGGGAAAACGACCAAGAAAAAGCATTCTGCGAGCTGCAAAAACGCCTGCAAAGCCCGCCCGTGCTCGCTCATTTCGACGAAAATGCCGAAACGGAAATGCACACGGACGCCAGTGATATAGGCTTGGGTGCCGTCCTTGTCCAAAAGCAAAGCGGCTGCGAAAGGGTAATCGCCTATGCCAGCCGTGGTCTGTCGAAGGAGGAGAAAAACTATTCTGCCTCTGAGAAAGAGTGCCTGGCTATTATATGGGCGATTTCAAAATTTCGCCCATACGTGTATGGAAGGCCATTCAAGGTTGTAACAGACCACCATGCGCTGTGTTGGCTCGCCAATTTGAAGGACCCCTCTGGCCGTCTTGGGCGGTGGAGCTTGCGCCTGCAGGAGTTCGACGTTACAGTCGTTTATAAATCCGGCAGGAAACACTCCGACGCCGACTGCCTGTCCCGCGCCCCCGTCGACCCACCACCACAAGACTCTGATGAAGACAGCGCGTTCTTCGGGATCGTGACGGAGAGCGACCTAGCCGCCCAGCAGCGTGCCGACCCCGACTTACGCGCCATAATCGAGTACCTCGAGGGATGCAACGTTGCCGTTCCTAGGACCTTCAAACGCACCTTACCAGCATTCAGCCTGAGAAACTCCGTCCTCGTGAAGAAGAATTTCAGCCCCGGAATAAGAGCGAATTACCTTCTCGTCATCCCCGCGGACCTTCGTGACGAAATTTTGGAAGCGTGCCACGACGACCCGTCTTCCGGACATCTCGGCACAGCCCGCACTATTGGAAAAATCAAGGCGAGGTACTACTGGCCCGGCCTTACCGCTGACGTCACCCACTACGTCCGGAGCTGCCGTGACTGCCAGCGACGAAAAACGCCGCCGTCAAGACCCGCCGGACTTCTACAACCGATCGCCGTCCCATCGAGACCATTTCAACAGATTGGAATGGACCTTTTAGGCCCGTTCCCTACGTCACGATCACAGAACAAGTGGATTGTCGTAGCGACAGACTACATGACGCGCTACGCAGAGACCGCCGCTCTTCCGAGAGGGACTGCACAAGAAGTGGCAAAGTTCTTTATAAGCCAAGTTGTGCTGCGACATGGAGCCCCGGAAGTCCTAATCACAGACCGCGGAACGGCATTTACTGCGGAGCTGATGCAAGGAGTATTACGCTACAGCAACACGGATCACCGAAGAACGACGGCGTACCACCCCCAAACGAACGGACTAACAGAACGTCTGAACAAGACAATCGCAGATATGCTGTCAATGTACGTTGACGTTGAACATAAGACTTGGGACGAAGTGCTCCCGTATGTCACGTTTGCGTACAACACGGCTATCCAGGAGACGACGCAGCTGACGCCGTTCGAGCTTGTCTACGGTAGAAGGCCGACTACGATGCTCGACGCCATGCTTCCGCACGTAGAAGACGACGACCTCAACGCCGGCGTCCACGGATATCTTCAACGTGCGGAGGAGGCCCGCCAGCTCGCTCGAGTTCGTATAACGGACCAGCAGCTGGTGGATGCGGGCCGCTACAACCTCCGACGCCGAGACGCCGAGTACCAACCAGGGGATCGTGTGTGGGTTTGGACTCCCATCCGACGACGCGGACTCAGTGAGAAGCTCCTGCGACGGTATTTCGGACCCTACCAGATTCTACGACGTGTCGGCCAACTTACCTACGAGGTCATCCCCGATGGTGATTCCGGAACATCACGACGACGCACGCGGCCCGAAGTCGTCCACGTGGTTCGCTTAAAACCTTTCTACGGACGATAACGAATTTTATTTTTATTTTCGGACTGTCGCTTATGTTAGCATCGGGTCGATGCACTCTTAGAGGGGGGGTAATGCCGCGAACCATACATTGGGTTTGTTTATTTGTGTTTTGCTTTTACCGCCCGGCTGCGCCGGTCTGTGTTATCTCTGCGCCAAGGGAAGCGCGTGTTCCATTCTTTCTTTCTGTGCCGCATCTGTTATCTGTCGTGATAGGGAGAGCATTCCGATCTAACGTGAACAGCCCAGAATAATCTTCTTGGATCTACTATGTTCTCGATGTGAATCGACGTTTCGAGAACCACGCGCACCGAAAGATAAAAAGCCTGCAGTGCGGACGCCGGGGCATTCGATTCTGCGACGCTCGCTGACGCAAGTCACTTTGTTGACCGCTGCTTCGCCGCCTCTGTATTCTTTTGAGTTGTTAGGGGAGCACAAGTTCGCTCCAATAAACTTGTTTCTCCTGCAAGACAACTGCGTCGTCCTTGGCTTCGTGACAATATCATATGGACCGAAGCTACGGATCATTCCTCGAAAGAAAGCGCTGCTCGTAGTCTCCAACAAGTTCTTGACACTTTCACCAGTCTCCTCGCCGCTACCGGAATGTAAGTTTCTTTGACCAAAACAAACTTTATCATCATTAGGGGCAAGCCTGAGTAGCAGGCTCTAGTTGCTCTCACCATGGCTGATCAAATACAAGCGTGCACCAGAACGACGGATCAGTGTGCTGGGAGGAGCTTCCGGAGGAGCTTCAGAATGGTTTCGACAGTTAAAAGCGCAAGAGACTCCTCTGATAAGCTTTGAGACTCCTCTTAGATACTCCTCTGGAGTGCGCACGAAAGAGCAGCAGCAATGCGGTCTCTTCTAAAGCCGTTTTCTCTTCTTGTACAGTTTCTGCTTGGAGCATGCGCCATCAATGATCTCGGAGCTTCGACAGCAACCGGTATCAAGAAACGTAAGCGGCACAACACGCCAACACTACGAGAGAGTTTTGAATAGATGGCGTCAACATGAGCATTCCAGAACATGTGTGCGTGAAAGAGAACCCCAAGATTTTTTACCGTTTTAACCAGCTCCACATTACATGTCCCAATTGTTAAACGAAGCTCCAAGTCAATTGTTTTGTTTCTGGGTCGAAATAACACTGCTTTCGTCTTAGAAACGTTTATGCTTAAGGAATTACTTATACTCCACGTATTTAAATGCCTTAGAGTGGTGTTCGCCTTTATTTCAAGTTCATGTAATGTTGGTTCTTGGAAATATAGACTGGTATCGTCAGCATATACAATTACTTTACAGCCTTTGTCAATGTTTACGATATCATTTATGTATAAATTAAATAGCAGTGGCCCGAGGATGCTACCTTGTGGTACACCACCTAGCAAAGTCTTAAAAGTTGATCTATAGTTGTTTATGATTACTTGCTGTTTCCATTCACAAAAATAACTCTTTACAAGGTACCTAGAAAACCATAATTGTCAAGATTTAAGAAAAGAGTTTTGTGATTCCTTCGATCGAATGCTTTCGAGTAATCAATGAATACTCCCAAAGTATAAGTTCCTTTCTCGAAAGATTCTGGTATTATCTCCTTCTGTAATATTAATGCTGTTTCAGTAGATCGATTTTTCATAAACCCAAATTTGAAAGGGGTAATGATTGTATATTTTTTTATAAAAGCTGACATTCTTTTATGAATCAACTTTTAGATTAATTTAGAAAATATTGGCAATACTGATATAGGTCTATAGTTAGACATGTCATGGATATCACCACTCTTATAAATTACGGAAACTTTCGCTAACTGCAACCTTTTTGGTAATTTCCCGCCTGAGAAAGACAAATTTGAGATGTTTACTAACACTGTAGCTATAATCCCTGCAGTATTCTTAACAGGTTTTGTTTCTAAGTCTTCGATGTCACAACAGTTGCTATTTTTTAACGTAGAAAATACCTCTCTGATTTCTGCCTCATCTGTCGGATATAAAAATGCACTTTCTCTCAATTTGGGAGGTAAAAATTGTGTGCAGTCTGGGGAATGAGTACTATTTGTGATAGCGATAAAGTAATCATTGAACGCATTGGTCACTTCATTTCCGGTTATTTGTTTTCCGTTTAAGGTAATTTCTGGCGTGGCAGTAGTTTGGTTGGAGGACCGATTAAGGAGAACCTTTAGGCGCTTCCAGACAGCTTCAGAACTGCGAGTGGTCTCATTATTAAAGAGATTTACTTTTATTTATTTTTATTTATACAGTACTGCCACCCTCGAAAAAAGGGCTTAGGCAGGAGTGGGCGGAACAAACCAGCTGATAATAAAATGCACGACAGGAAAACACAGGGCACACTGAGCCTTAGCAAAAGTTGTCTACAACGTGACTGCACCAAAAGGAACAAGAAAAAAATATCAAGAAAAACAAACACCGCGGCACATGCGCGTTGCGTATACGAAAGCACGTTATGTGATGGTGCACAGGTAGCGAAAAAAAAATAATAGAACAATGCTGCCAACAATAGCAGGCAAGCGCATGCAACGGGCGGAAAAAACTGCAGAAGTCATATATAAACACGTAATTGCACTGCGCATAAAGGAGCTATCACAATTAGAGAGAAAAAAAGCGTAACAATAAATGTTGAAAATAGTACTGTTTACTTCTTTGTATGAGTCTATTTGTTTGATTTCTACATTTTTTAAAGACTGAGATCTTCAGCAGTTCTGGTAGCTATAAAGCGTTGGTAGAGGGAGTGTTTTTTTTTAATCGCTTTTAGGCAATCGCTAGTTATCCAAGGTTTCCTGGCCTTGCGAGGCTTAACTTTTGTAATATACGGAAAACATTGGTTATAAATATTCTTATATTTCTCGATGAATGTGTCGTATGCCTGATCAGGGTCTTTGCAATGCAAAACGTCCTCCCAGTCAGTATCGGCCAATCTGCTTGCAAACGATTCGGTGGTAGTGCTATGTATGTCGCAATATTTTATTTCATTTACTTTCTGCTTCGGGATTTGCCATTTTTTGTCTTTCATCGCGAAAAAAATCGGCAGATGGTCACTGATATGTGCCGCCAGTGCTCCTGAACAAATTCAGACTGAGTTTTCGTTCGTTAGAAAAAGATCAATCAGAGTAGACGAGTGGATCTGGACACGTTTTTGAAAGCATTTGATTTTAAAATGCGGTACCGAT